>NC_090937.1:420242276-420545307 GCF_040938575.1 Ambystoma mexicanum | reverse complement strand
TATTTAGAAGTTGTGCCCAATAGCCTCTCTGAGAAAAGTTGCATCTAGAAGTGTACCCAATAGCATATGTGTGTATTTGGAAGTTGTGCCCAATAGCATCTCTGAGAAAAGTTGCACTTAGAAGTGTACCCAATAGCATATCTGTATTTAGAAGTTGTGCCCAATAGCCTCTCTGAGAAAAGTTGCACTTAGAAGTTTACCCAATAGCATATGTGTGTATTTGGAAGTTGTGCCCAATAGCCTCTCTGAGAAAAGTTGCATCTAGAAGTGTACCCAATAGCATATGTGTGTATTTAGAAGTTGGGCCCAATAGCCTCTCCGTGAAAAGATGCATTTAGAAGTTGTGCCCAATAGCCTCTCTGAGAAAAGCTGCATTTAGAAGTTGTGCCCAATAGCCTCTCTGAGACAAGTTGCATCTAGAAGTGTACCCAATAGCATTTGTGTGTATTTAGAAGTTGGGCCCAATAGCCTCTCCATGAAAAGTTGCATTTAGAAGTTGTGGCCAATAGCCTCTCAGTAAAAAGTTGCATCTAGAAGTGTACCCAATAGCATATGTGTATTTAGAAGTTGTGCCCACTAGCCTCTCAGTAAAAAGTTGCATCTAGAAGTGTACCCAATAGCATATGTGTATTTAGAAGTTGTGCCCAATATGCTCTCTGAGAAAAGTTGCACTTAGAAGTGTACCCAATAGCATATGTGTGTATTTGGAAGTTGTGCCCAATAGCCTCTCTGAGAAAAGTTGCACTTAGAAGTGTACCCAATAGCATATGTGCATTTAGAAGTTGTGCCCAATAGTCTCTCTGAGAAAAGTTGCACTTAGAAATGTACCCAATAGCATATGTATATATTTGGAAGTTGTGCCCAATAGCCTCTCTGAGAAAAGTTGCATCTAGAAGTGTACCCAATAGCATATGTGTGTATTTAGAAGTTGGGCCCAATAGCCTCTCCGTGAAAAGTTGCATTTAGAAGTTGTGCCCAATAGCTTCTCTGAGAAAAGCTGCATTCAGAAGATGTGCCCAATAGCCTCTCTGTGAAAAGTTGCATCTAGAAGTGTACCCAATAGCATGTGTGTATTTAGAAGTTGTGCCCAATAGCATCTCCGTAAAAAGTTGCATCTAGAAGTGTATCCAGTAGCATATGTGTGTATTTAGAAGTTGTGCCCAATAGCATCTCCGTAAAAAGTTGCATCTAGAAGTGTACCCAGTAGCATATGTGTGTATTTAGAAGTTGTGCCCAATATCCTCTCTGAGAAAAGTTGCACTTAGAAGTGTACCCAATAGCATATGTGTGTATTTAGAAGTTGTGCCCAATAGCCTCTCTGAGAAAAGTTGCATCTAGAAGTGTACCCACTAGCATATGTGTGTATTTAGAAGTTGTGCCCAATAACCTCTCTGAGAAAAGTTGCATTTAGAAGTTGTGCCCAATAGCCTCTCTGAAAAAAGCTGCATTTAGAAGTTGTGCCCAATAGCCTCTCTGAGAAAAGTTGCATCTAGAAGTGTACCCAATAGCATATTTGTGCATTTAGAAGTTGTGCCCAATACCCTCTCTGAGAAAAGTTGCACTTAGAAGTGTACCCAATAGCATATGTGTGTATTTAGAATTTGTGCCCAATAGCCTCTCTGAGAAAAGTTGCATTTAGAAGTTGTGCCCAATAGCCTCTCTGAAAAAAGCTGCATTTAGAAGTTGTGCCCAATAGCCTCTCCATAAATAGTTGCATATAGAAGTGTACCCAATAGCATATGTGTATTTAGAAGTTGTGCCCAATAGCCTCTCTGAGAAAAGTTGCATCTAGAAGTGTACCCAATGGCATGTGTGTATTTAGAAGTTGTGCCCAATAGCCTCTCCATAATAAGTTGCACTTAGAAGTGTACCCAATAGCATATGTGTGTATTTAGAAGTTGTGCCCAATAGCCTCTCTGAGAAAAGTTGCATCTAGAAGTGTACCCAATAGCATATGTGTGTATTTAGAAGTTGTGCCCAATAGCCTCTCTGAGAAAAGTTGCATTTAGAAGTTGTGCCCAATAGCCTCTCTATAGAAAGCTGCATTTAGAAGTTGTGCCCAATAGCCTCTCCGTAGAAAGTTGCATCTAGAAGTGTACCCAATAGCATATGTGTGTATTTGGAAGTTGTGCCCAATAGCCTCTCTGAGAAAAGTTGCATCTAGAAGTGTACCCAATAGCATATGTGTGTATTTGGAAGTTGTGCCCAATAGCCTCTCTGAGAAAAGTTGCATCTAGAAGTGTACCCAATAGCATATGTGTGTATTTAGAAGTTGGGCCCAATAGCCTCTCCGTGAAAAGTTGTATTTAGAAGTTGTGCCCAATAGCCTCTCTGAGAAAAGCTGCATTTAGAAGTTGTGCCCAATAGCATCTCTGAGAAAAGTTGCATCTAGAAGTGTACCCAATAGCATATGTGTGTATTTAGAAGTTGGGCCCAATAGCCTCTCCGTGAAAAGTTGCATTTAGAAGTTGTGCCCAATAGCCTCTCTGAGAAAAGCTGCATTTAGAAGTTGTGCCCAATAGCCTCTCTGAGAAAAGTTGCATCTAGAAGTGTACCCAATAGCATATGTGTATTTAGAAGTTGTGCCCAATAGCCTCTCTGAGAAAACTTGCACTTAGAAGTGTACCCAATAGCATATGTGTGTATTTTGAAGTTGTGCCCAATAGCCTCTCTGAGAAAAGTTGCATCTAGAAGTGTACCCAATAGCATATGTGTGTATTTAGAAGTTGGGCCCAATAGCCTCTCCGTGAAAAGTTGCATTTAGAAGTTGTGCCCAATAGCCTCTCTGAGAGAAGCTGCATTTAGTTGCGCCCAATAGCCTCTCTGAGAAAAGTTGCATCTAGAAGTGTACCCAATAGCATATTTGTGTATTTAGAAGTTGGGCCCAATAGCCTCTCCGTGAAAAGTTGCATTTAGAAGTTGTGCCCAATAGCCTCTCTGTAAAAAACTGCATTTAGAAGTTGTGCCCAATAGCCTCTCCGTAGAAAGTTGCATCTAGAAGCGTACCCAATAGCATATGTGTATTTAGAAGTTGTGCCCAATATGCTCTCTGAGAAAAGTTGCACTTAGAAGTGTACCCAATAGCATATGTGTGTATTTGGAAGTTGTGCCCAATAGCCTCTCTGAGAAAAGTTGCACTTAGAAGTGTACCCAATAGCATATGTGTATTTAGAAGTTGTGCCCAATAGCCTCTCTGAGAAAAGTTGCACTTAGAAGTGTAACCAATAGCATATGTGTGTATTTGGAAGTTGTGCCCAATAGCCTCTCTGAGAAAAGTTGCATCTAGAAGTGTACCCAATAGCATATGTCTGTATTTAGAAGTTGGGCCCAATCGCCTCCCTGTGAAAAGGTGCATTTAGAAGTTGTGCCCAATAGCCTCTCTAAGAAATGCTGCATTTAGAAGTTGTGCCCAATAGCCTCTCCGTGAAAAATTGCATTTAGAAGTTGTGCCCAATAGCCTCTCCGAGAAAAGTTGCATCTAGAAGTGTACCCAATAGCATGTGTGTATTTAGAAGTTGTGCCCAATAGCCTCTCCATAAAAAGTTGCATCTAGAAGTGTAGCCATTAGCATATGTGTATTTAGAAGTTGTGCCCAATAGCCTCTCTGAGAAAAGTTGCACTTAGAAGTGTACCCAATAGCATATGTGTGTATTTGGAAGTTGTGCCCAATAGCCTCTATGAGAAAAGTTGCATCTAGAAGTGTACCCAATAGCATATGTGTGTATTTAGAAGTTGGGCCCAATAGCCTCTCTGTGAAAAGTTGCATTTAGAAGTTGTGCCCAATAGCCTCTCTGAGAAAAGCTGCATTTAGAAGTTGTGCCCAATAGCCTCTCTGAGAAAAGTTGCATCTAGAAGTGTACCCAATAGCATATTTGTGTATTTAGAAGTTGGGCCCAATAGCCTCTCCGTGAAAAGTTGCATTTAGAAGTTGTGCCCAATAGCCTCTCTGTAAAAAACTGCATTTAGAAGTTGTGCCCAATAGCCTCTCCGTAGAAAGTTGCATCTAGAAGTGTACCCAATAGCATATGTGTATTTAGAAGTTGTGCCCAATATGCTCTCTGAGAAAAGTTGCACTTAGAAGTGTACCCAATACCATATGTGTGTATTTGGAAGTTGTGCCCAATAGCCTCTCTGAGAAAAGTTGCACTTAGAAGTGTACCCAATAGCATATGTGTATTTAGAAGTTGTGCCCAATAGCCTCTCTGAGAAAAGTTGCACTTAGAAGTGTAAGCAATAGCATATGTGTGTATTTGGAAGTTGTGCCCAATAGCCTCTCTGAGAAAATTTGCATCTAGAAGTGTACCCAATAGCATATGTGTGTATTTAGAAGTTGGGCCCAATAGCCTCTCTGTGAAAAGGTGCATTTAGAAGTTGTGCCCAATAGCCTCTCTGAGAAAAGCTGCATTTAGAAGTTGTGCCCAATAGCCTCTCCAAGAAAAGTTGCATCTAGAAGTGTACCCAATAGCATGTGTGTATTTAGAAGTTGTGCCCAATAGCCTCTCCATAAAAAGTTGCATCTATAAGTGTACCCAATAGCATATGTGTGTATTTAGAAGTTGTGCCCAATACCCTCTCTGAGAAAAGTTGCACTTAGAAGTGTACCCAATAGCATATGTGTGTATTTAGAAGTTGTGCCCAATAGCCTCTGTGAGAAAAGTTGCATCTAGAAGTGTACCCAATAGCATATGTGTGTGTATTTAGAAGTTGTGCCCAATAGCCTCTCTAAGAAAAGTTGCATTTAGAAGTTGTGCCCAATAGCCTCTCTGAAAAAAGCTGCATTTAGAAGTTGTGCCCAATAGCCTCTCTGTAGAAAGTTTCATCTAGAAGTGTACCCAATAGCATATGTGTATTTAGAAGTTGTGCCCAATAGCCTCTCTGAGAAAAGTTGCATCTAGAAGTGTACCCAATAGCATATGTGTGTATTTGGAAGTTGTGCCCAATAGCCTCTCTGAGAAAAGTTGCACTTAGAAGTGTACCCAATAGCATATGTGTGTATTTGGAAGTTGTGCCCAATAGCCTCTCTGAGAAAAGTTGCATCTAGAAGTGTACCCAATAGCATATGTGTGTATTTAGAAGTTGGGCCCAATAGCCTCTCTGTGAAAAGGTGCATTTAGAAGTTGTGCCCAATAGCCTCTCTGAGAAAAGCTGCATTTAGAAGTTCTGCCCAATAGCCTCTCCGTGAAAAATTGCATTTAGAAGTTGTGCCCAATAGCCTCTCCGAGAAAAGTTGCATCTAGAAGTGTACCCAATAGCATATGTGTATTTAGAAGTTGTGCCCAATAGCCTCTCTGAGAAAAGTTGCATCTAGAAGTGTACCCAATAGCATATGTGTGTATTTAGAAGTTGGGCCCAATAGCCTCTCCGTGAAAAGTTGCATTTAGAAGTTGTGCCCAATAGCCTCTCTGAGAAAAGCTGCATTTAGAAGTTGTGCCCAATAGCCTCTCTGAGAAAAGTTGCATCTAGAAGTGTACCCAATAGCATATGTGTGTATTTAGAAGTTGGGCCCAATAGCCTCTCCGTGAAAAGTTGCATTTAGAAGATGTGCCCAATAGCCTCTCTGAGAAAAGCTGCATTTAGAAGTTGTGCCCAATAGCCTCTCTGAGAAAAGTTGCATGTAGAAGTGTACCCAATAGCATATGTGTATTTAGAAGTTGTGCCCAATAGCCTCTCTGAGAAAAGTTGCACTTAGAAGTGTACCCAATAGCATATGTGTGTATTTGGAAGTTGTGCCCAATAGCCTCTCTGAGAAAAGTTGCATCTAGAAGTGTACCCAATAGCATATGTGTGTATTTAGAAGTTGGGCCCAATAGCCTCTCCGTGAAAAGTTGCATTTAGAAGTTGTGCCCAATATCCTCTCTGAGAAAAGCTGCATTTAGAAGTTGTGCCCAATAGCCTCTCTGAGAAAAGTTGCATCTAGAAGTGTACCCAATAGCATATTTGTGTATTTAGAAGTTGGGCCCAATAGCCTCTCCGTGAAAAGTTGCATTTAGAAGTTGTGCCCAATAGCCTCTCTGTAAAAAACTGCATTTAGAAGTTGTGCCCAATAGCCTCTCCGTAGAAAGTTGCATCTAGAAGTGTACCCAATAGCATATGTGTGTATTTGGAAGTTGTGCCCAATAGCCTCTCTGAGAAAAGTTGCATCTAGAAGTGTACCCAATAGCATATGTGTGTATTTAGAAGTTGGGCCCAATAGCCTCTCTGTGAAAAGGTGCATTTAGAAGTTGTGCCCAATAGCCTCTCTGAGAAAAGCTGTATTTAGAAGTTGTGCCCAATAGCCTCTCCGTGAAAAATTGCATTTAGAAGTTGTGCCCAATAGCCTCTCCGAGAAAAGTTGCATCTAGAAGTGTACCCAATAGCATGTGTGTATTTAGAAGTTGTGCCCAATAGCCTCTCCATAAAAAGTTGCATCTATAAGTGTACCCAATAGCATAAGTGTGTATTTAGAAGTTGTGCCCAATACCCTCTCTGAGAAAAGTTGCACTTAGAAGTGTACCCAATAGCATATGTGTGTATTTAGAAGTTGTGCCCAATAGCCTCTCTAAGAAAAGTTGCATTTAGAAGTTGTGCCCAATAGCCTCTCTGAAAAAAGCTGCATTTAGAAGTTGTGCCCAATAGCCTCTCCGTAAAAAGTTTCATCTAGAAGTGTACCCAATAGCATATGTGTATTTAGAAGTTGTGCCCAATAGCCTCTCCATAAAAAGTTGCATCTAGAAGTGTACCCAATAGCATATGTGTGTATTTAGAAGTTGTGCCCAATACCCTCTCTGAGAAAAGTTGCACTTAGAAGTGTACCCAATAGCATATGTGTGTATTTAGAAGTTGTGCCCAATAGCCTCTCTAAGAAAAGTTGCATTTAGAAGTTGTGCCCAATAGCCTCTCTGAAAAAAGCTGCATTTAGAAGTTGTGCCCAATAGCCTCTCCGTAAAAAGTTTCATCTAGAAGTGTACCCAATAGCATATGTGTGTATTTGGAAGTTGTGCCCAATAGCCTCTCTGAGAAAAGTTGCATCTAGAAGTGTACCCAACAGCATATGTGTGTATTTAGAAGTTGGGCCCAATAGCCTCTCCGTGAAAAGTTGCATTTAGAAGTTGTGCCCAATATCCTCTCTGAGAAAAGCTGCATTTAGAAGTTGTGCCCAATAGCCTCTCTGAGAAAAGTTGCATCTAGAAGTGTACCCAATAGCATATTTGTGTATTTAGAAGTTGGGCCCAATAGCCTCTCCGTGAAAAGTTGCATTTAGAAGTTGTGCCCAATAGCCTCTCTGTAAAAAACTGCATTTAGAAGTTGTGCCCAATAGCCTCTCCGTAGAAAGTTGCATCTAGAAGTGTACCCAATAGCATATGTGTATTTAGAAGTTGTGTCCAATATGCTCTCTGAGAAAAGTTGCACTTAGAAGTGTACCCAATAGCATATGTGTGTATTTGGAAGTTGTGCACAATAGCCTCTCTGAGAAAAGTTGCATCTAGAAGTGTACCCAGTAGCATATGTGTGTATTTAGAAGTTGGGCCCAATAGCCTCTCTGTGAAAAGGTGCATTTAGAAGTTGTGCCCAATAGCCTCTCTGAGAAAAGCTGCATTTAGAAGTTGTGCCCAATAGCCTCTCCGAGAAAAGTTGCATCTAGAAGTGTACCCAATAGCATGTGTGTATTTAGAAGTTGTGCCCAATAGCCTCTCCATAAAAAGTTGCATCTATAAGTTTACCCAATAGCATATGTGTGTATTTAGAAGTTGTGCCCAATACCCTCTCTGAGAAAAGTTGCACTTAGAAGTGTACCCAATAGCATATGTGTGTATTTAGAAGTTGTGCCCAATAGCCTCTCTAAGAAAAGTTGCATTTAGAAGTTGTGCCCAATAGCCTCTCTGAAAAAAGCTGCATTTAGAAGTTGTGCCCAATAGCCTCTCCGTAAAACGTTTCATCTAGAAGTGTACTCAATAGCATATGTGTATTTAGAAGTTGTGCCCAATAGCCTCTCTGAGAAAAGTTGCATCTAGAAGTGTACCCAATAGCATATGTGTGTATTTAGAAGTTGGGCCCAATAGCCTCTCTGTGAAAAGTTGCATTTAGAAGTTGTGCCCATTAGCCTCTCTGAGAAAAGCTGCATTTAGAAGTTGTGCCCAATAGCCTCTCCATGAAAAGTTGCATTTAGAAGTTATGCCCAATAGCCTCTCCGAGAAAAGTTGCATCTAGAAGTGTACCCAATAGCATGTGTGTATTTAGAAGTTGTGCCCAATAGCCTCTCCATAAAAACTTGTGTCTAGAAGTGTACCCAATAGCATATGGGTGTATTTAGAAGTTGTGCCCAATACCCTCTCTCAGAAAAGTTGCACTTAGAAGTGTACCCAATAGCATATGTGTGTATTTAGAAGTTGTGCCCAATAGCCTCTGTGAGAAAAGTTGCATCTAGAAGTGTACCCAATAACATATGTGTGTATATATAAGTTGTGCCCAATAGCCTCTGTAAGAAAAGTTGCATTTAGAAGTTGTGCCCAATAGCCTCTCTGAAAAAAGCTGCATTTAGAAGTTGTGCTCAATAGCCTCCCCGTAAAAAGTTGCATCTAGAAGTGTACCCAATAGCATATGTGTATTTAGAAGTTGTGCCCAATAGCCTCTCTGAGAAAAGTTGCATCTAGAAGTGTACCCAATAGCATATTGTGTATTTGGAAGTTGTGCCCAATAGCCTCTCTGAGAAAAGTTGCACTTAGAAGTGTACCCAATAGCATATCTGTATTTAGAAGTTGTGCCCAATAGCCTCTCTGAGAAAAGTTGCACTTAGAAGTTTACCCAATAGCATATGTGTGTATTTGGAAGTTGTGCCCAATAGCCTCTCTGAGAAAAGTTGCATCTAGAAGTGTACCCAATAGCATATGTGTGTATTTAGAAGTTGGGCCCAATAGCCTCTCCGTGAAAAGATGCATTTAGAAGTTGTGCCCAATACCCTCTCTGAGAAAAGCTGCATTTAGAAGTTGTGCCCAATAGCCTCTCTGAGACAAGTTGCATCTAGAAGTGTACCCAATAGCATTTGTGTGTATTTAGAAGTTGGGCCCAATAGCAACTCCGTGAAAAGTTGCATTTAGAAGTTGTGGCCAATAGCCTCTCAGTAAAAAGTTGCATCTAGAAGTGTACCCAATAGCATATGTGTAATTAGAAGTTGTGCACAATAGCCTCTCAGTAAAAAGTTGCATCTAGAAGTGTACCCAATAGCATATGTGTATTTAGAAGTTGTGCCCAATATGCTCTCTGAGAAAAGTTGCACTTAGAAGTGTACCCAATAGCATATGTGTGTATTTGGAAGTTGTGCCCAATAGCCTCTCTGAGAAAAGTTGCACTTAGAAGTGTACCCAATAGCATATGTGTATTTAGAAGTTGTGCCCAATAGTCTCTCTGAGAAAAGTTGCACTTAGAAATGTACCCAATAGCATATGTATATATTTGGAAGTTGTGCCCAATAGCCTCTCTGAGAAAAGTTGCATCTAGAAGTGTACCCAATAGCATATGTGTGTATTTAGAAGTTGGGCCCAATAGCCTCTCCGTGAAAAGTTGCATTTAGAAGTTGTGCCCAATAGCTTCTCTGAGAAAAGCTGCATTCAGAAGTTGTGCCCAATAGCCTCTCTGTGAAAAGTTGCATCTAGAAGTGTACCCAATAGCATGTGTGTATTTAGAAGTTGTGCCCAATAGCATCTCCGTAAAAAGTTGCATCTAGAAGTGTACCCAGTAGCATATGTGTGTATTTAGAAGTTGTGCCCAATAGCATCTCCGTAAAAAGTTGCATCTAGAAGTGTACCCAGTAGCATATGTGTGTATTTAGAAGTTGTGCCCAATATCCTCTCTGAGAAAAGTTGCACTTAGAAGTGTACCCAATAGCATATGTGTGTATTTAGAAGTTGTGCCCAATAGCCTCTCTGAGAAAAGTTGCATCTAGAAGTGTACCCACTAGCATATGTGTGTATTTAGAAGTTGTGCCCAATAACCTCTCTGAGAAAAGTTGCATTTAGAAGCTGTGCCCAATAGCCTCTCTGCAAAAAGCTGCATTTAGAAGTTGTGCCCAATAGCCTCTCTGAGAAAAGTTGCATCTAGAAGTGTACCCAATAGCATATTTGTGTATTTAGAAGTTGTGCCCAATACCCTCTCTGAGAAAAGTTGCACTTAGAAGTGTACCCAATAGCATATGTGTGTATTTAGAAGTTGTGCCTAATAGCCTCTCTGAGAAAAGTTGCATTTAGAAGTTGTGCCCAATAGCCTCTCTGAAAAAAGCTGCATTTAGAAGTTGTGCCCAATAGCCTCTCTGAGAAAAGTTGCATCTAGAAGTGTACCCAATAGCATATGTGTGTATTTAGAAGTTGTGCCCAATAGCCTCTCTGAGAAAAGTTGCATCTAGAAGTGTACCCAATAATATATGTGTGTATTTAGAAGTTGTGCCCAATTGCCTCTCTGAGAAAAGTTGCATTTAGAAGTTGTGCCCAATAGCCTCTCTGAAAAAAGCTGCATTTAGAAGTTGTGCCCAATAGCCTCTCCATAAAAAGTTGCATCTAGAAGTGTACCCAATAGCATATGTGTATTTAGAAGTTGTGCCCAATAGCCTCTCTGAGAAAAGTTGCATCTAGAAGTGTACCCAATGGCATGTGTGTATTTAGAAGTTGTGCCCAATAGCCTCTCCATAATAAGTTGCACTTAGAAGTGTACCCAATAGCATATGTGTGTATTTAGAAATTGTGCCCAATAGCCTCTCTGAGAAAAGTTGCATCTAGAAGTGTACCCAATAGCATATGTGTGTATTTAGAAGTTGTGCCCAATAGCCTCTCTGAGAAAAGTTGCATTTAGAAGTTGTGCCCAATAGCCTCTCTATAAAAAGCTGCATTTAGAAGTTGTGCCCAATAGCCTCTCCGTAGAAAGTTGCATCTAGAAGTGTACCCAATAGCATATGTGTATTTAGAAGTTGTGCCCAATAGCCTCTCTGAGAAAAGTTGCATCTAGAAGTGTACCCAATAGCATATGTGTGTATTTGGAAGTTGTGCCCAATAGCCTCTCTGAAAAAAGCTGCATTTAGAAGTTGTGCCCAATAGCCTCTCCGTAAAAAGTTGCATCTAGAAGTGTACCCAATAGCATATGTGTATTTAGAAGTTGTGCCCAATAGCCTCTCCATAAAAAGTTGCACTTAGAAGTGTACCCAATAGCATATGTGTGTATTTAAAAGTTGTGCCCAATAGCCTCTCTGAGAAAAGTTGCATCTAGAAGTGTACCAAATAGCATGTGTGTATTTAGAAGCTGTGCCCAATAGCCTCTGCATAAAAAGTTGCACTTAGAAGTGTACCCAATAGCATATGTGTGTATTTAAAAGTTGTGCCCAATAGCCTCTCTGAGAAAAGTTGCATTTAGAAGTTGTGCCCAATAGCCTCTCTGTAAAAAGCTGCATTTAGAAGTTGTGCCCAATAGCCTCTCTGTAGAAAGTTGCATCTAGATGTGTACCCAATATCATATGTGTATTTAGAAGTTGTGCCCAATAGTCTCTCTGAGAAAAGTTGCATCTAGAAGTGTACCCAATAGCATATGTGTGTATTTGGAAGTTGTGCCCAATAGCCTCTCTGAGAAAAGTTGCATCTAGAAGTGTACCCAATAGCATATGTGTGTATTTAGAAGTTGGGCCCAATAGCCTCTCCGTGAAAAGTTGCATTTAGAAGTTGTGCCCAATAGCCTCTCTGAGAAAAGCTGCATTTAGAAGTTGTGCCCAATAGCCTCTCTGACAAAAGTTGCATCTAGAAGTGTACCCAATAGCATATGTGTGTATTTAGAAGTTGGGCCCAATAGCCTCTCCGTGAAAAGTTGCCTTTAGAAGTTGTGCCCAATAGCCTCTCTGAGAAAAGCTGCATTTAGAAGTTGTGCCCAATAGCCTCTCTGAGAAAAGTTGCATGTAGAAGTGTACCCAATAGCATATGTGTATTTAGAAGTTGTGCCCAATAGCCTCTCTGAGAAAAGTTGCACTTAGAAGTGTACCCAATAGCATATGTGTGTATTTAGAAGTTGTGCCCAATAGCCTCTCTGAGAAAAGTTGCATTTAGAAGTTGTGCCCAATAGCCTCTCTATAAAAAGCTGCATTTAGAAGTTGTGCCCAATAGCCTCTCCGTAGAAAGTTGCATCTAGAATTGTACCCAATAGCATATGTGTATTTAGAAGTTGTGCCCAATAGCCTCTCTGAGAAAAGTTGCATCTAGAAGTGTACCCAATAGCATATGTGTGTATTTGGAAGTTGTGCCCAATAGCCTCTCTGAGAAAAGTTGCATCTAGAAGTGTACCCAATAGCATATGTGTGTATTTAGAAGTTGTGCCCAATATCCTCTCTGAGAAAAGTTGCACTTAGAAGTGTACCCAATAGCATATGTGTGTATTTAGAAGTTGTGCCCAATAGCCTCTCTGAGAAAAGTTGCATCTAGAAGTGTACCCACTAGCATATGTGTGTATTTAGAAGTTGTGCCCAATAGCCTCTCTGAGAAAAGTTGCATCTAGAAGTGTACCCAATAATATATGTGTGTATTTAGAAGTTGTGCCCAATAGCCTCTCTGAGAAAAGTTGCATTTAGAAGTTGTGCCCAATAGCCTCTCCGAAAAAAGCTGCATTTAGAAGTTGTGCCCAATAGCCTCTCCGTAAAAAGTTGCATCTAGAAGTGTACCCAATAGCATATGTGTATTTAGAAGTTGTGCCCAATAGCCTCTCCATAAAATGTTGCACTTAGAAGTGTACCCAATAGCATATGTGTGTATTTAAAAGTTGTGCCCAATAGCCTCTCTGAGAAAAGTTGCATCTAGAAGTGTACCAAATAGCATGTGTGTATTTAGAAGTTGTGCCCAATAGCCTCTGCATAAAAAGTTGCACTTAGAAGTGTACCCAATAGCATATGTGTATATTTAAAAGTTGTGCCCAATAGCCTCTCTGAGAAAAGTTGCATTTAGAAGTTGTGCCCAATAGCCTCTCTGTAAAAAGCTGCATTTAGAAGTTGTGCCCAATAGCCTCTCTGTAGAAAGTTGCATCTAGATGTGTACCCAATATCATATGTGTATTTAGAAGTTGTGCCCAATAGTCTCTCTGAGAAAAGTTGCATCTAGAAGTGTACCCAATAGCATATGTGTATATTTGGAAGTTGTGCCCAATAGCCTCTCTGAGAAAAGTTGCATCTAGAAGTGTACCCAATAGCATATGTGTGTATTTAGAAGTTGGGCCCAATAGCCTCTCCGTGAAAAGTTGCATTTAGAAGTTGTGCCCAATAGCCTCTCTGAGAAAAGCTGCATTTAGAAGTTGTGCCCAATAGCCTCTCTGACAAAAGTTGCATCTAGAAGTGTACCCAATAGCATATGTGTGTATTTAGAAGTTGGGCCCAATAGCCTCTCCGTGAAAAGTTGCCTTTAGAAGTTGTGCCCAATAGCCTCTCTGAGAAAAGCTGCATTTAGAAGTTGTGCCCAATAGCCTCTCTGAGAAAAGTTGCATGTAGAAGTGTCCCCAATAGCATATGTGTATTTAGAAGTTGTGCCCAATAACCTCTCTGAGAAAAGTTGCACTTAGAAGTGTACCCAATAGCATATGTGTGTATTTAGAAGTTGGGCCCAATAGCCTCTCCGTGAAAAGTTGCATTTAGAAGTTGTGCCCAATATCCTCTCTGTGAAAAGCTGCATTTAGAAGTTGTGCCCAATAGCCTCTCTGAGAAAAGTTGCATCTAGAAGTGTACCCAATAGCATATTTGTGTATTTAGAAGTTGGGCCCAATAGCCTCTCCGTGAAAAGTTGCATTTAGAAGTTGTGCCCAATAGCCTCTCTGTAAAAAACTGGATTTAGAAGTTGTGCCCAATAGCCTCTCCGTAGAAAGTTGCATCTAGAAGTGTACCCAATAGCATATGTGTATTTAGAAGTTGTGTCCAATATGCTCTCTGAGAAAAGTTGCACTTAGAAGTGTACCCAATAGCATATGTGTGTATTTGGAAGTTGTGCCCAATAGCCTCTCTGAGAAAAGTTGCATCTAGAAGTGTACCCAATAGCATATGTGTGTATTTAGAAGTTGGGCCCAATAGCCTCTCTGTGAAAAGGTGCATTTAGAAGTTGTGCCCAATGGCCTCTCTGAGAAAAGCTGCATTTAGAAGTTGTGCCCAATAGCCTCTCCGTGAAAAATTGCATTTAGAAGTTGTGCCCAATAGCCTCTCCGAGAAAAGTTGCATCTAGAAGTGTACCCAATAGCATGTGTGTATTTAGAAGTTGTGCCCAATAGCCTCTCCATAAAAAGTTGCATCTATAAGTGTACCCAATAGCATATGTGTGTATTTAGAAGTTGTGCCCAATACCCTCTCTGAGAAAAGTTGCACTTAGAAGTGTACCCAATAGCATATGTGTGTATTTAGAAGTTGTGCCCAATAGCCTCTCTAAGAAAAGTTGCATTTAGAAGTTGTGCCCAATAGCCTCTCTGAAGAAAGCTGCATTTAGAAGTTGTGCCCAATAGCCTCTCCGTAAAAAGTTTCATCTAGAAGTGTACCCAATAGCATATGTGTATTTAGAAGTTGTGCCCAATAGCCTCTCTGAGAAAAGTTGCATCTAGAAGTGTACCCAATAGCATATGTGTGTATTTAGAAGTTGGGCCCAATACCCTCTCTGTGAAAAGTTGCATTTAGAAGTTGTGCCCAATAGCCTCTCTGAGAAAAGCTGCATTTAGAAGTTGTGCCCAATAGCCTCTCCATGAAAAGTTGCATTGAGAAGTTATGCCCAATAGCCTCTCCGAGAAAAGTTGCATCTAGAAGTGTACCCAATAGCATGTGTGTATTTAGAAGTTGTACCCAATAGCCTCTCCATAAAAACTTGCGTCTAGAAGTGTACCCAATAGCATATGTGTGTATTTAGAAGTTGTGCCCAATACCCTCTCTGAGAAAAGTTGCACTTAGAAGTGTACCCAATAGCATATGTGTGTATTTAGAAGTTGTGCCCAATAGCCTCTGTGAGAAAAGTTGCATCTAGAAGTGTACCCAATAACATATGTGTGTATATAGAAGTTGTGCCCAATAGCCTCTGTAAGAAAAGTTGCATTTAGAAGTTGTGCCCAATAGCCTCTCTGAAAAAAGCTGCATTTAGAAGTTGTGCCCAATAGCCTCTCCGTAAAAAGTTGCATCTAGAAGTGTACCCAAAAGCATATGTGTATTTAGAAGTTGTGCCCAATAGCCTCTCTGAGAAAAGTTGCATCTAGAAGTGTACCCAATAGCATATGTGTGTATTTGGAAGTTGTGCCCAATAGCATCTCTGAGAAAAGTTGCACTTAGAAGTGTACCCAATAGCATATCTGTATTTAGAAGTTGTGCCCAATAGCCTCTCTGAGAAAAGTTGCACTTAGAAGTTTACCCAATAGCATATGTGTGTATTTGGAAGTTGTGCCCAATAGCCTCTCTGAGAAAAGTTGCATCTAGAAGTGTACCCAATAGCATATGTGTGTATTTAGAAGTTGGGCCCAATAGCCTCTCCGTGAAAAGATGCATTTAGAAGTTGTGCCCAATAGCCTCTCTGAGAAAAGCTGCATTTAGAAGTTGTGCCCAATAGCCTCTCTGAGACAAGTTGCATCTAGAAGTGTACCCAATAGCATTTGTGTGTATTTAGAAGTTGGGCCCAATAGCCTCTCCGTGAAAAGTTGCATTTAGAAGTTGTGGCCAATAGCCTCTCAGTAAAAAGTTGCATCTAGAAGTGTACCCAATAGCATATGTGTATTTAGAAGTTGTGCCCACTAGCCTCTCAGTAAAAAGTTGCATCTAGAAGTGTACCCAATAGCATATGTGTATTTAGAAGTTGTGCCCAATATGCTCTCTGAGAAAAGTTGCACTTAGAAGTGTACCCAATAGCATATGTGTGTATTTGGAAGTTGTGCCCAATAGCCTCTCTGAGAAAAGTTGCACTTAGAAGTGTACCCAATAGCATATGTGTATTTAGAAGTTGTGCCCAATAGTCTCTCTGAGAAAAGTTGCACTTAGAAATGTACCCAATAGCATATGTATATATTTGGAAGTTGTGCCCAATAGCCTCTCTGAGAAAAGTTGCATCTAGAAGTGTACCCAATAGCATATGTGTGTATTTAGAAGTTGGGCCCAATAGCCTCTCCGTGAAAAGTTGCATTTAGAAGTTGTGCCCAATAGCTTCTCTGAGAAAAGCTGCATTCAGAAGATGTGCCCAATAGCCTCTCTGTGAAAAGTTGCATCTAGAAGTGTACCCAATAGCATGTGTGTATTTAGAAGTTGTGCCCAATAGCATCTCCGTAAAAAGTTGCATCTAGAAGTGTACCCAGTAGCATATGTGTGTATTTAGAAGTTGTGCCCAATAGCATCTCCGTAAAAAGTTGCATCTAGAAGTGTACCCAGTAGCATATGTGTGTATTTAGAAGTTGTGCCCAATATCCTCTCTGAGAAAAGTTGCACTTAGAAGTGTACCCAATAGCATATGTGTGTATTTAGAAGTTGTGCCCAATAGCCTCTCTGAGAAAAGTTGCATCTAGAAGTGTACCCACTAGCATATGTGTGTATTTAGAAGTTGTGCCCAATAACCTCTCTGAGAAAAGTTGCATTTAGAAGTTGTGCCCAATAGCCTCTCTGAAAAAAGCTGCATTTAGAAGTTGTGCCCAATAGCCTCTCTGAGAAAAGTTGCATCTAGAAGTGTACCCAATAGCATATTTGTGCATTTAGAAGTTGTGCCCAATACCCTCTCTGAGAAAAGTTGCACTTAGAAGTGTACCCAATAGCATATGTGTGTATTTAGAAGTTGTGCCCAATAGCCTCTCTGAGAAAAGTTGCATTTAGAAGTTGTGCCCAATAGCCTCTCTGAAAAAAGCTGCATTTAGAAGTTGTGCCCAACAGCCTCTCTGAGAAAAGTTGCATCTAGAAGTGTACCCAATAGCATATTTGTGTATTTAGAAGTTGTGCCCAATACCCTCTCTGAGAAAAGTTGCACTTAGAAGTGTACCCAATAGCATATGTGTGTATTTAGAAGTTGTGCCCAATAGCCTCTCTGAGAAAAGTTGCATCTAGAAGTGTACCCAATAATATATGTGTGTATTTAGAAGTTGTGCCCAATAGCCTCTCTGAGAAAAGTTGCATTTAGAAGTTGTGCCCAATAGCCTCTCTGAAAAAAGCTGCATTTAGAAGTTGTGCCCAATAGCCTCTCCATAAATAGTTGCATATAGAAGTGTACCCAATAGCATATGTGTATTTAGAAGTTGTGCCCAATAGCCTCTCTGAGAAAAGTTGCATCTAGAAGTGTACCCAATGGCATGTGTGTATTTAGAAGTTGTGCCCAATAGCCTCTCCATAATAAGTTGCACTTAGAAGTGTACCCAATAGCATATGTGTGTATTTAGAAGTTGTGCCCAATAGCCTCTCTGAGAAAAGTTGCATTTAGAAGTTGTGCCCAATAGCCTCTCTATAAAAAGCTGCATTTAGAAGTTGTGCCCAATAGCCTCTCCGTAGAAAGTTGCATCTAGAAGTGTACCCAATAGCATATGTGTGTATTTGGAAGTTGTGCCCAATAGCCTCTCTGAGAAAAGTTGCATCTAGAAGTGTACCCAATAGCATATGTGTGTATTTGGAAGTTGTGCCCAATAGCCTCTCTGAGAAAAGTTGCATCTAGAAGTGTACCCAATAGCATATGTGTGTATTTAGAAGTTGGGCCCAATAGCCTCTCCGTGAAAAGTTGTATTTAGAAGTTGTGCCCAATAGCCTCTCTGAGAAAAGCTGCATTTAGAAGTTGTGCCCAATAGCATCTCTGAGAAAAGTTGCATCTAGAAGTGTACACAATAGCATATGTGTGTATTTAGAAGTTGGGCCCAATAGCCTCTCCGTGAAAAGTTGCATTTAGAAGTTGTGCCCAATAGCCTCTCTGAGAAAAGCTGCATTTAGAAGTTGTGCCCAATAGCCTCTCTGAGAAAAGTTGCATCTAGAAGTGTACCCAATAGCATATGTGTATTTAGAAGTTGTGCCCAATAGCCTCTCTGAGAAAACTTGCACTTAGAAGTGTACCCAATAGCATATGTGTGTATTTTGAAGTTGTGCCCAATAGCCTCTCTGAGAAAAGTTGCATCTAGAAGTGTACCCAATAGCATATGTGTGTATTTAGAAGTTGGGCCCAATAGCCTCTCCGTGAAAAGTTGCATTTAGAAGTTGTGCCCAATAGCCTCTCTGAGAGAAGCTGCATTTAGTTGTGCCCAATAGCCTCTCTGAGAAAAGTTGCATCTAGAAGTGTACCCAATAGCATATTTGTGTATTTAGAAGTTGGGCCCAATAGCCTCTCCGTGAAAAGTTGCATTTAGAAGTTGTGCCCAATAGCCTCTCTGTAAAAAACTGCATTTAGAAGTTGTGCCCAATAGCCTCTCCGTGGAAAGTTGCATCTAGAAGCGTACCCAATAGCATATGTGTATTTAGAAGTTGTGCCCAATATGCTCTCTGAGAAAAGTTGCACTTAGAAGTGTACCCAATAGCATATGTGTGTATTTGGAAGTTGTGCCCAATAGCCTCTCTGAGAAAAGTTGCACTTAGAAGTGTACCCAATAGCATATGTGTATTTAGAAGTTGTGCCCAATAGCCTCTCTGAGAAAAGTTGCACTTAGAAGTGTAACCAATAGCATATGTGTGTATTTGGAAGTTGTGCCCAATAGCCTCTCTGAGAAAAGTTGCATCTAGAAGTGTACCCAATAGCATATGTCTGTATTTAGAAGTTGGGCCCAATCGCCTCCCTGTGAAAAGGTGCATTTAGAAGTTGTGCCCAATAGCCTCTCTAAGAAATGCTGCATTTAGAAGTTGTGCCCAATAGCCTCTCCGTGAAAAATTGCATTTAGAAGTTGTGCCCAATAGCCTCTCCGAGAAAAGTTGCATCTAGAAGTGTACCCAATAGCATGTGTGTATTTAGAAGTTGTGCCCAATAGCCTCTCTGAGAAAAGTTGCACTTAGAAGTGTACCCAATAGCATATGTGTGTATTTGGAAGTTGTGCCCAATAGCCTCTATGAGAAAAGTTGCATCTAGAAGTGTACCCAATAGCATATTTGTGTATTTAGAAGTTGGGCCCAATAGCCTCTCCGTGAAAAGTTGCATTTAGAAGTTGTGCCCAATAGCCTCTCTGTAAAAAACTGCATTTAGAAGTTGTGCCCAATAGCCTCTCCGTAGAAAGTTGCATCTAGAAGTGTACCCAATAGCATATGTGTATTTAGAAGTTGTGCCCAATATGCTCTCTGAGAAAAGTTGCACTTAGAAGTGTACCCAATACCATATGTGTGTATTTGGAAGTTGTGCCCAATAGCCTCTCTGAGAAAAGTTGCACTTAGAAGTGTACCCAATAGCATATGTGTATTTAGAAGTTGTGCCCAATAGCCTCTCTGAGAAAAGTTGCACTTAGAAGTGTAAGCAATAGCATATGTGTGTATTTGGAAGTTGTGCCCAATAGCCTCTCTGAGAAAATTTGCATCTAGAAGTGTACCCAATAGCATATGTGTGTATTTAGAAGTTGGGCCCAATAGCCTCTCTGTGAAAAGGTGCATTTAGAAGTTGTGCCCAATAGCCTCTCTGAGAAAAGCTGCATTTAGAAGTTGTGCCCAATAGCCTCTCCAAGAAAAGTTGCATCTAGAAGTGTACCCAATAGCATGTGTGTATTTAGAAGTTGTGCCCAATAGCCTCTCCATAAAAAGTTGCATCTATAAGTGTACCCAATAGCATATGTGTGTATTTAGAAGTTGTGCCCAATACCCTCTCTGAGAAAAGTTGCACTTAGAAGTGTACCCAATAGCATATGTGTGTATTTAGAAGTTGTGCCCAATAGCCTCTGTGAGAAAAGTTGCATCTAGAAGTGTACCCAATAGCATATGTGTGTGTATTTAGAAGTTGTGCCCAATAGCCTCTCTAAGAAAAGTTGCATTTAGAAGTTGTGCCCAATAGCCTCTCTGAAAAAAGCTGCATTTAGAAGTTGTGCCCAATAGCCTCTCTGTAGAAAGTTTCATCTAGAAGTGTACCCAATAGCATATGTGTATTTAGAAGTTGTGCCCAATAGCCTCTCTGAGAAAAGTTGCATCTAGAAGTGTACCCAATAGCATATGTGTGTATTTGGAAGTTGTGCCCAATAGCCTCTCTGAGAAAAGTTGCACTTAGAAGTGTACCCAATAGCATATGTGTGTATTTGGAAGTTGTGCCCAATAGCCTCTCTGAGAAAAGTTGCATCTAGAAGTGTACCCAATAGCATATGTGTGTATTTAGAAGTTGGGCCCAATAGCCTCTCTGTGAAAAGGTGCATTTAGAAGTTGTGCCCAATAGCCTCTCTGAGAAAAGCTGCATTTAGAAGTTCTGCCCAATAGCCTCTCCGTGAAAAATTGCATTTAGAAGTTGTGCCCAATAGCCTCTCCGAGAAAAGTTGCATCTAGAAGTGTACCCAATAGCATATGTGTATTTAGAAGTTGTGCCCAATAGCCTCTCTGAGAAAAGTTGCATCTAGAAGTGTACCCAATAGCATATGTGTATATTTGGAAGTTGTGCCCAATAGCCTCTCTGAGAAAAGTTGCACTTAGAAGTGTACCCAATAGCATATGTGTGTATTTGGAAGTTGTGCCCAATAGCCTCTCTGAGAAAAGTTGCATCTAGAAGTGTACCCAATAGCATATGTGTGTATTTAGAAGTTGGGCCCAATAGCCTCTCCGTGAAAAGTTGCATTTAGAAGTTGTGCGCAATAGCCTCTCTGAGACAAGTTGCATCTAGAAGTGTACCCAATAGCATATGTGTGTATTTAGAAGTTGGGCCCAATAGCCTCTCCGTGAAAAGTTGCATTTAGAAGTTGTGCCCAATAGCCTCTCCGTAAAAAGTTGCATCTAGAAGTGTACCCAATAGCATATGTGTATTTAGAAGTTGTGCCCAATATGCTCTCTGAGAAAAGTTGCACTTAGAAGTGCACCCAATAGCATATGTGTGTATTTGGAAGTTGTGCCCAATAGCCTCTCTGAGAAAAGTTGCACTTAGAAGTGTACCCAATAGCATATGTGTATTTAGAAGTTGTGCCCAATAGTCTCTCTGAGAAAAGTTGCACTTAGAAGTGTACCCAATAGCATATGTGTGTATTTGGAAGTTGTGCCCAATAGCCTCTCTGAGAAAAGTTGCATCTAGAAGTGTACCCAATAGCATATGTGTGTATTTAGAAGTTGGGCCCAATAGCCTCTCCATGAAAAGTTGCATTTAGAAGTTGTGCCCAATAGCTTTTCTGAGAAAAGCTGCATTTAGAAGTTGTGCCCAATAGCCTCTCTGTGAAAAGTTGCATCTAGAAGTGTACCCAATAGCATGTGTGTATTTAGAAGTTGTGCCCAATAGCATCTCCGTAAAAAGTTGCACCTAGAAGTGTACCCAGTAGCATATGTGTGTATTTAGAAGTTGTGCCCAATAGCCTCTCTGAGAAAAGTTGCATCTAGAAGTGTAGCCAATAGCATATGTGTGTATTTAGAAGTTGTGCCCAATACCCTCTCTGAGAAAAGTTGCACTTAGAATTGTACCCAATAGCATATGTGTGTATTTAGAAGTTGTGCCCAATAGCCTCTCTGAGAAAAGTTGCATCTAGAAGTGTACCCAATAGCATAAGTGTGTATTTAGAAGTTGTGCCCAATAACCTCTCTGAGAAAAGTTGCACTTAGAAGTGTACCCAATAGCATATGTGTGTATTTAGAAGTTTTGCCCAATAGCCTCTCTGAGAAAAGTTGCATTTAGAAGTTGTGCCCAATAGCCTCTCTGAAAAAAGCTGCATTTAGAAGTTGTGCCCAATAGCCTCTCTGAGAAATGTTGCATCTAGAAATGTACCCAATAGCATATTTGTGTATTTAGAAGTTGTGCCCAATACCCTCTCAGAGAAAAGTTGCACTTAGAATTGTACCCAATAGCATATGTGTGTATTTAGAATTTGTGCCCAATAGCCTCTCTGAGAAAAGTTGCATCTAGAAGTGTACCCAATAGCATATGTGTGTATTTAGAAGTTGTGCCCAATAACCTCTCTGAGAAAAGTTGCACTTAGAAGTGTACCCAATAGCATATGTGTGTATTTAGAAGTGGTGCCCAATAGCCTCTCTGAGAAAAGTTGCATTTAGAAGTTGTGCCCAATAGCCTCTCTGAAAAAAGCTGCATTTAGAAGTTGTGCCCAATAGCCTCTCTGAGAAAAGTTGCATCTAGAAATGTACCCAATAGCATATTTGTGTATTTAGAAGTTGTGCCCAATACCCTCTCTGAGAAAAGTTGCACTTAGAAGTGTACCCAATAGCATATGTGTGTATTTAGAAGTTGTGCCCAATAGCCTCTCTGAGAAAAGTTGCATCTAGAAGTGTACCCAATAATATTTGTGTGTATTTAGAAGTTGTGCCCAATAGCCTCTCTGAGAAAAGTTGCATTTAGAAGTTGTGCCCAATAGCCTCTCTGAAAAAAGCTGCATTTAGAAGTTGTGCCCAATAGCCTCTCCATAAAAAGTTGCATCTATAAGTGTACCCAATAGCATATGTGTGTATTTAGAAGTTGTGCCCAATACCCTCTCTGAGAAAAGTTGCACTTAGAAGTGTACCCAATAGCATATGTGTGTATTTAGAAGTTGTGCCCAATAGCCTCTGTGAGAAAAGTTGCATCTAGAAGTGTACCCAATAGCATATGTGTGTATTTAGAAGTTGTGCCCAATAGCCTCTCTGTAAAAAGCTGCATTTAGAAGTTGTGCCCAATAGCCTCTCCGTAGAAAGTTGCATCTAGAAGTGTACCCAATAGCATATGTGTATTTAGAAGTTGTGCCCAATAGCCTCTCTGAGAAAAGTTGCACTTAGAATTGTACCCAATAGCATATGTGTGTATTTGGAAGTTGTGCCCAATAGCCTCTCTGAGAAAAGTTGCATCTAGAAGTGTACCCAATAGCATATGTGTGTATTTAGAAGTTGTGCCCAATAGCCTCTCCGTGAAAAGTTGCATTTAGAAGTTGTGCCCAATAGCCTCTCTGAGAAAAGTTGCATCTAGAAGTATACCCAATAGCATATGTGTGTATTTAGAAGTTGTGCCCAATAGCCTCTCTGAGAAAAGTTGCACTTAGAAGTGTACCCAATAGCATATGTGTGTATTTAGAAGTTGTGCCCAATACCCTCTCTGAGAAATGTTGCACTTAGAAGTGTACCCAATAGCATATGTGTGTAGTTAGAAGTTGTGCCTAATAGCCTCTGAGAAAAGTTGCACTTAGAAGTGTACCCAATAGCATATGTGTGTATTTAGAAGTTGTGCCCAATAGCCTCTCTGAGAAAGTTGCATTTCTTTGATAGAACTGCACAACGTACATAGTATGGTCTGGAATGCAGGGAACGTTTGAAAGAGCATGTAACGCATCATATCACACCCCTCGCTTACTCTCTTCTGTACACCACCACTCAACAAGAACACAGAGATACTATGACACCATTCGGTATAACTGTTCTCATACTAACATCTCCCGCTCACTCCCCAACATTCTAAGTAATCACTGCTGGTTACACACCCCCCAGCCAGGCGTTCTCCTCAGGCCTAACGCAGCCACAGTCGGTCTGGATAAATCCTGCCAGAACGAACACATACCCCTGATCTCAACCACCACACCTACCGCTAAGAAGCAGCTATTTCACGAATACCGCACCAGCTGCACACATACCCGGTGCGCACACGCGCCGTTGACTCTCCCTACTCTCTCTACTGACCTGAACTTCGGTTCCCAAGGGTGTTCAACCTAGCAGCGCCTTTAGACCATACCAATGGTATATAAGGCGCTATATAAATGCAAAATAACATAACATAACATAGCATGGATGGAGTGAACAACATTATTGTGTATCAAGATGATGGGCCTCATCATGAGTCTGGCGGTAACCATTAAATGCGGCGGTAGCACTATTACCACCGCTTTTAAGGGTCCACCAGATCATGGCTTTGGTGGATTTCCCTGAGCTCTGAGCTGGGGGGAAATCCACTGCAAAATTGCCAATTTTTGGCACGATTACCGCCGGTGGGAAATATATACATAATAGCGCACATTTTCCCCATTGGGCCCAATGGGGAATGAGGAATTCCCGAATGGGCCCAATGGGGAATGGGCAATAACCCTTCCGCCAAACCCGTGATCCGGCGCTAATAGCGCCGGGGGGTTTGGCGGGAGAGCTATTAGCGCCGGCGCTAATAGCGCCGGCGTTACCGCCCAACTCGTGATGAGGCCCGATATGTTGATATATGCAAGCTCCATCAAAGAACATGATGAGATTTTGAGAGAAGTATTAAGCAGATTGAGCGAGGCTGGGTTGACTGTGAAAAGAAGCAAATGTAAGATTGCTGTTGACAGAGTTGAGTATCTGGGGCGAAGCCTAAGAGAAATTTGGTGGAGGCTGTGAAATGTGCTCCTGTGCCAGTGGTTAAGAACCAAGTGAGTTCATTTTTAGGTTTAGCTGAATATTACCATAGATTTGTGAAAGATTTTGACAAGGTGTCCATATCCCTCAGAATGATACTAAAGAAGGGTGCGAAGTTTGAATGGATTTCAGAGTGTGATGTGGCTTTTGAGTGTATTAAACAGGCAGTGAGTGAAGCGCCATCCATTGGAAGGTTTGACCCCAGAGATAGGATTGTCTTGGTAGTTGATGCAAGCATGTTGGGGTTAGGTGCGGCTTTGGTACAATATGACGGGGACAACACAGAAAGGGTCATTGCGTTTGCATCTAGGACGCTCAGGGGTGCAGAGTGTAAGTACTCTGTTATTGAAAGAGAAACTGTGAGTCACTTTAAATATTTTTTTGTGGGGCAGAAGATTCATTGTTAGATCGGACTACAAACCCATAGTACAGCTTTTTGAAAGTGGAAGGTGGGCTGTGGGTTCCCCCAGGATAAGTAGGTGGGGATTAGGACTTCAAAATTTTAACTTTGATGTGAGTTATCTGCCTGGGAAAAATAATGTTGTGGCGGATTGCCTGTCAAGGCTGCTGGTTGGAAATATTCCAGTGGACAAGGCCGAGAAGGAGGTAGAAAGGAGTCTGTAGTAGCAGAGTTACAAAGTGCCGTACATCAGGAAAGGTGGACACAGGAAGAGGATTTAGATGAGGACCTCAAATTGATCAAAAGGTGGACAGTGACGGGATGGCCAGACAAGAAAGAACTAGATAGTAAATTCAATGTGTGGTGGGAGATTAAGGAAAAGTTGAATTTGTATGAAGACAGACTAAGGAGGGGACGGTGTATAGTTCCCCCAGAATCTCTCAGATCTGTGTTGGTAGAACTTGCGCATCAGGGACACCCAGGAGAAGGAGCCATGAAAAGGAAATTAAGGCAGAGCTACTGGTGGCCAGGGATTGACAGGAGGGCGGCGAGGTATGTCAAGGATTGTATGGCTTGTCAGACTAGTGACAAGTGCAGAGTGGTAAGAGAAACCCCATTAGTTCCCAACATCATACCTGACCAGCCTTGGACCAAGTTGGCGGTGGACATTATGGGTCCAGTAGCGTGATTAGGTGAAGGCCTGAGATTTTTGTTTGTTGCAGTAGACTTTCACTCTAAATGGATTGAGTGGGAAGATGTTAAAGAAGTAACAGCCAGGGAATTGATTGTGTTCCTGGAGAGAGTATTTCTTAAGGAAGGAGTACCTGCTGAAATTGTGTCAGATAATGGAGTACAATTTGTGTCTGAGGCCATGAGGAGGTTCCCAACTGGTTATGGAATAAAACACACCAGGACAGCATTGTATAACCCCAAGGCAAATGGTCTTGTAGAGAGAGTCAACAGATATTTGAAAGGGGGTTTGCAAATGGCAATGAGATTGAGACAACCCTGGAGGGAAGTGTTGAACATCATGCTAACTTGGAACTATGCAACTACACCACATTCAGTGACAGGAGTTTCTCTTTTGTGAATATGAAAGGTAGAGAGCCTGGAACAAGGCTCTGTACAGGGTGGTTAGGAATGGCCAGAGTTGTTCAAGTAGATCGGGATCGTCTTATGAGGCTTACCAGCTTGAATAAGGAAAGAAACAAGGAGTTGTTCGATGCCAAGATGAGTGTGAAAGATCAGGAGTGGAAGGTTGCAGAGATGGTCTATGTTAAAACCCCCAGGTTGGTGAATAAATGTGTGGATATTAAGTTCCTTGGTCCGAAGAAGATATGTGCAGTTAAAAGAAGCATGGTCATCCTAGAAGGGGGAGAAGTGTGGTCAAAAGGAAGGATGGCAAGAGGGAGAGATTTAAAAGAGGAATCTGGGAGAACAGCATTGCGACGTGAAAATAGCAATGCAGGTGGGATGGTGGAAGAGGACCTGAATGGGGAAGGTTCTCAGAAGGCAAGATCAAAGTCGGTGTGGATGAGAGATTATGAGTGTTAGATAGTTTCAATGGTGTAAATTTCATTCTTCGTTTTGGGAATAATTGTGCTAATGAAAAAAACTGTTTCTGGAAACGCAAAATGTTTAGTCATTATTATTCCTATATTATGCTTTCTTCTATTCTTTTATTGTCATAGTAAGGTATTGTTTATGCTGGTAGTGATTGGGGTTACTTTGTTACTTTATTTTCTTGGAGGGGGAAGATGTGTAGGGAACTACATGGTTCTCACGCGCTCTGTGCTTCGCTGCGATCACGCGTACCTTTGTGTATGTTCAACCAGGTCGGCCGCGTGATTGCAGAGAGGCAGTTGAGATGGAGTGTCCCAGGCAGGAGTTTGCTCCGTGGGGGCTCCATGAAATAAACTTCATGAAACTTACCTGGCTCCATTTGACTCCTTTCAGATACCTTCTATTGATACACTGTTGCGCCTCTACTTCAAGACACTCATGCATTAATAATTGTCGCAGAGTGGAAAACATGAAGCAAAAGCTCAAAGGCAAAGCAGGAAGCTCATAGATCTGTGCCTTCTTAACTCCAGGAGCTGTGTCATTCACCTTCGCAGCTCCAGGAGCTGTGCCGTTCAATCATACTTCTTCATGACTGCAGAGGAAGTTGCCTCCAATGAAACAGAAAGAACAGAGTACACTAGTGCTAGAAATATATAGGGAAAGTTAGCATAAATAAAACGCGAAAGACTACCTTTGTCCTTTGACCTTAATGTTCAGGGGAAACAAGTTCACGATTTCATGTCCACAAAGCAGACTTATCATGCAGAGGTTCTGTTCTGTGCCAGGGAAATATATGTTTCCTACGCTACCACCCTCTGACTACATATTATATGCACTCATTATTGTCAGAGGGGATCCTCTTGAGCCAGTTCATGCCAATGAATGTATTTGCGAGCTGATCAGTGTAGAAACAAATGCCAGCTCTGCATTTTTCAACTGTTGATTATAGATGTTCCTTAGAAAATCATTGGGCCTTCCCCAACATTGCCTTTCTAGGTGTTGGAGTTGCTAGGGGGGGGGACTTCAGGGCCCTGGTCTTTTGATTGTAGCATAAAAGCTCGGGGGCCTCAACTAAAAGGCTAGCTAGCCCCGAGTCCCGACATAAGCGCAGCCCCATATCTTTTCCAGACCCAGCAACACCCCTGCTAGGTGAGGGCTGAGGTTTGCTGGAATATCAGAAACTAGACGGTAGCAAGTTTTAACCAGTCATCCGACACAATGGCCCTCATTCCGAGTAGGGCGGTAAGGGATACCGGGCACCGGTAAGGAGACTGGTGCCGGTAATCCCTTACCGCCCTACTACGAGGTCCCTTAGCGGGTCCCTTCCTTAATGCCTGGTCTGACCAGGTGTTAAGGACGGGACCCGTTAAGGGACCTGGGCACAAATAACGGGCTTGGCATACGCCGGTCCGTTATTTGCGCCCTCCCCATTCCCATTGAGCGCTATGGGGGCTCAAATGGGAATGGGGAATGGTTTGGTAATTGGGGCCTTACCGGGCCCTCCAAGGTCCGAATGGACCGGTAAGTCCCCATTTTACCAAACCGGAGTTGGTACTGGTATGGGAGGCAGTCATGGCGCAAATAGCGCCATGACTACCACCATACTCGGAATGAGGGCCAATATGTGTAATATGTCTGCTCCCTATAGTTTATCGTGGATAGATTTGATTCCTTCTGCCATCGCATTAAGTAAATACTCCCCTTGCAAAAGCCTCCCGACTCGTGATAAGGCAACGCTTTCTTGTGAACTTAGTAGAGAGCAAAGTGTCTGGTGCTTTTTCATAAAGTAATCACAGACTCTCAAAGAAGTTGTTGACTCTCAAAGAAGTTTTTGGCCCGTGCAGTGCCCAATGAATGCACAGTTCATACTCGAATTGCAGACATTTTTCGTAGGCTTGCAAGTTATTGTTGCATGTATGTATCTTGCCTATTATCACAGAGGATTGGATTAATCTCCAGTCCTGTTTCTTCTTCCACAGGTTAGATAAAACATGATCACATCTGGAAATATAAAAGGAATGGACAAACTCTTTCTGTAGAAATCAGCAATTCCCCAGACCACAGAAGGCAGCCACCTATCTCAAAAAGGAAAGGCAGGGTTATTCCAGAGTGGGGTCATAAATATTGCCATTGGAATCTTGCATTTCTTAAAAATAACAACCCACATCATACACAGAATTTCATATCGTACGTTTTGCAAGATGGTTAATGGACCCATTTCCTGTTTTTCTTAATTTGTTTTTCATTAATTTTCCCCAACATGTGAAAACAAAAATGTAACTGTATTTTTTCATTCCACCACTGAAGTTTTTTTAAATTGACACAAGTATCAATTTATACCCTTTAACACATTATGCTCGTAAGGTGGCGAGACGGCGTGCATCACTTTTGGGCTCAAATTAAGCATGCTTTTGGGGCCAATTTGCAATGTTTACCATAATCATAAGAGTGAAGGTTACAATTGGCAGCTTTCCATTTTGGAATTCCAACTAGTAATGCTTCCGGAAGAGTTCTATTGGAACACTGCCAGAGGTAGTTCCTTGCACTGCCCTGAATTGGGAATGCAGCACAACTGTGTCATTTTCTAGATACCATAATTTGGACTATGGCAGCCCACCTTCTAATAAACCCAATTGTGATGAGGGAAGGCTGTGCCAAATTTGGGTAGAATTTCACTGAAGACCGATATGAGATTGCACCATCCACACTTTTGAGGAAACAGCCTGGGCACTAGCAGCTTGCTCTCACTGGCCTGATGTCACTGGCCACAGTATCACCAGCATCTCATCCCATACATGTGGACAGACATCAACATCACTGCATGGGCATCAATGTACACTGATCATCATTTTGATCTGCAATTAGTCAGCAATCCCAAGAGCAGCATCTCAATTGTGACATTACCCTAGAGACTACATTGTGCATGGCTGGGTTTGTCAGCAAATTCCACAGGGGTGGTGAACCTCTGAGAGAGTGGAGCAAGAGGTGACACAATCACTTATTATGCAATGTTAAAACGGGGTCATTTGGTAGCTGAAAATGGTGTAATTTTCTTTTCAGCCCTAAAACATGGTTGGACCATGCACATCCCTTGCTTTGCTCATACTCTCTTCCTGGTCATCACACGTGTAATCAGTCAGTGCCCTTGGATACCATAATTGCTTTCACACAAAAATACAGCTCTGATTTCAGACAATCCTGCATTGCCCAAAATACATTGAGAACATTCCAAATTCTTGCCAAGATGCCAGCTAAAGACTACTGGATCCGAACCACTGTAATCACACTCTAGGCATGCTGAAGCATCTATGTGGATAGAGCAAGGAAGTGACTGACTATTACAGCTGTTTTAGGCATGCATAGGATGGTGCATACCTCACACTGATTCAGTGGCATATGCTGAACAATGTCATGTTATGCTATGAATGATTGATTCGTGACACATATATAGTGCACTAATAATGACATGTGTCTAGACAATACACTGCAAACTGCATCAATGAAAAGTGTCTAATACAGATATAAACAGTGACAATAAATTAGAGGAGAGGAGGGATAAAAGCAGCATGTCTGATCTAGGCAGCTTGAACTGAAATACTTCTTGCTGCCCTTTAGATTAACCAAAGACGCCTATAAAGCTATAACATTCTTAGTGTGCTGTTTGATGAAGTGCCCATCCTCAACATGGGCGTCTAATGTGGTGACTATGCAGGCAGGTATCGCCCCAAGCTAGCAGAAGATGCTCCCAGGGGCAGTAAGGGGCGGATCCTCTGGTTATCCTCACTTAACCTATTCCAGAAGACAGGGTACAGTCACAGGGCAGTACCAATGGCCTTCTTATAAACACCAACGAAGCATCTTAGATAAAGAAACATCAGCTACCCCCACATATCCAATAACTTAGGGGCTTCAATGCCAAGCAATCCATTCCCTTTTTGAAATATCACACATGGGACATAGTCCCTTTAAGACTAAGGGACCAAGAGAAGTCACAGAAAGTGACAGCCCATACAGCCCAATAATCTCTTTTTCCCCACCATTGCCCACTTAGACATCATGTCAGTCTAGAAAAATGGGTACCTCTCATATGTGACGGCAAATGTATTTTGATGGACGTGGGCCAACCGTCTCATGCACGATATGACAGACATATAGGTTTCCGAGTTTGCCAATGAACGGCCATTTTGATGTAACAAGGATCGTCATTTTGTTTTCTAACCATTGCTCATTGCTTTCTGTTCTTATTGCTTTGCAGTACATTTTCTGCTTACACTGCTCGACTGTAAAACATTGTTGTCTGCACCTGAAAGGACAAGGCCGCAGGGCCGCGAGGATAACAAGAGTTTGTTGAAACACAACGTAGGCAACGCCAGGAAAGAATGCCCGGCTCCCTCCCGAATGTAGCCTTGAAGCAGAGCTGCAGGGCATTTAATCATTTCGCAGCTGCCAGCCAGTCTCGTTATATGGTAGAATATGTTTAGAATAAAGCAGCTAAAGGCTTGAATTATGCTCTTCTTACGGCCCCCCTTTACTGAGCCCTGTATAGCGTGTCGGCTCCCAGGACACGAATAGCACCTCATAGATAGCAAGGTCTGGAATGAGACTCTTCCCCCGTATGTAGCTCGCTTCCAAGAACAGAAGCACTGTGTTCTGTTCAACAACTGAAACATGGCTCTGCACTTACAAATTGCATATTGTTACTAGAAAAGATATTTGAAGGTGTGATAATTGTCTAAAGTGTCCATCATCACACCGAGTTCAAAGAAACCCAATAAAGGGGGGTGTTAAACATGTCATAGCTGATTGTATGATATGCATTTTGTATATATGTAACTGATGTACGTAATTCACTCTCTTGCGTCCCTCGAGGTCTAGAGATACACGTCGCGGGGCGTGAGACCGAGTTGGCCAACTGAGACTATTTGCTTTGCAATAAACCCTAGCTTTGGGAATACAACCTCGTGTCTGGTGTATCTATCGTGTGTGGTGACTCGCCTTGTTTCCATAGATGTAAGGGACCCCTAGGGGCCCCTTTGAATCAGGGTTCTCAATAAAGGCTTCGATTGTACTCCCTCTCAGACCCTGGTGAGCCCAGGGAGCAGTTGAAGATCCTCGCAAGGAGACTGGCACATGGGGAGGCGTTACAGGACTGTATAAGCCCAGGCTCTCAATCGGAAGGTGTTGGTAGGGGAGACTAAGGGGGGAGGTTGGAAAGTATCTGAAGGCTATGGTAGGAGAAAATACAGAAGAGGTTGTGGGACCTCTCAATGAGGTAGTAGCAGAGAAATAAGCTTGGCCTATTAAAGTAAGCTCTACTCCAAATTGCTCGAATTACATCAACATTTTGAATCTGTAAAACATTTTGAACTTTGAGAGATTTGTTTTAATCATGTTCGTCAACCATATTTACAATGAACATAATTCTGGAGCTCCTCAGCAGACACTGGGATTCTTGCAGGGAGGGAGCAGGGGGATTAATGTGCTGCTTGTTTGGAATTTGGAGAATGTAGCCTATGCAGGGCTTTTAGGCATTGATTTTAGGGGTGCTTTTAGGCAATGATGAACAAAATATAATTGTATATTTTAGTTTTTAAAACATCTTCATAAGGTTATTTGTATTTCATTGAAAAATGTAGACAAGGGAAACCTTGTTAGGGAATACCTCTTGCTTTTCCCGTGCTGAGTTTGCTTGATTGAATGTTCATTCAGTCGTCTTGATTGGCAGTATTAGCTTACACCAGCTCTTGGATACGCCTTAGCATTTCATTAAGGGATATTGACTATGAGGTGTGCCGGGGAAAAATGTTTGCAGGGTCTTATTGAGGACTCAGACAATGGGATTGGTTGCAGGTTGATTGAGTGTGCTATGTAACAGTTGCACTCGAATTGATTGATTAAGTACATACTCATATACAACTTGGTTAAGTGTAATAACATCTGGGAGGAGATGCGTTGAAGGTCTTATATTTCAGACTCATCTCAAATCCCGGCTTCTCCATTTAACCAAAGTGTGTGTTCCCAGCCATATTGTTTTATCTCACTATCCCTTACATGCCAAAATTAAAAGTCTATTTTAGGTATTCAGTTCACACTGTCTGCTAAAAAAAGTCATACGCATGATATTTCCATAGGCAAATATTAACAGTGACAATTCATATATTGGATGTCACAGTTTATTTATCTCCTGCCTTACTCATTGAAATGTGCTTTTAATTTAACTTCCCATGATACTGACATACACTGAAGTTGAACATCAGTGATCAGGAGTGGGACACGTGTCTGAAATTAGAAAACAGTAGGTCAGTGGTGGGGCTGGGAAGGTTTAACTATTTAATCCAGCAATAATGATACATTTGGTAACTGCTGTCGCTAATTGGGAATTTAGCAGGTTTGGGCAACATGATTAGAGACCTGGCAAGATGCTATAAATCTGCTTTCAGGATGGTGATTCTTGGTGTGTGCTAAGCAAGTGCCACCACCACCACAGAAACTTAAGTGATTCATGTATCCTCTTTATCGAACAGGAAGCACCGGCCGAGGAAGTTCCGGGGATTGGGCCATATGGTTCTGCATGCAGTGCGCAGTGAGATAGTGACTGATTTATAAGTTCTGCATCGATTTAGGAACAAGGAAGGGCACCTTCAGAACTGGGATGCTTGGTGCATCGGTCACAATTTTGAAACTTAGCAAGTTTAGTGATAGATAGTGTCACTGTATCTTATCATCTTCTCGGCCCACTCTCCGTGAGGGAGGCAGGAAGTGTTTTTTTCTTTTTTTTCTGAAGATCACAGGCAGGCTTAGGCTAGTTCATGTGTTGTGGCTGTAAGTTGGTTGTGCAGATGGCTTTGTCTTTTTATTGTTATTCTGTTGTGGCTCAATGGGAACAACACACAAAAGACACAGTCCAACTGCTGCTGGCCTGAAGCTAGTAGTGTGAAGACCTCAAAGTGTGAAAAGATGTTCTCGCTGTTGCTGACTGCACAGCGTTCAAATTTAGTAGTGTGTGGACATTCACAGACAGTCACACAGTCAATCTGCCAATCTCACAGATCGGATCACCGGCTTGCCTCACCGGCTCGTTGGTGCTCATCTCTTGATCACACGGGTTCTCTCTGCAGTCACTGTGCCAGTGCAACTCACGGTCAGGTCACTCACGCTCGGCCGGCTCATATGCTCACTCACTGCTCAACTCAGTGCTCAGTTTTCTGCATGCAGGGCACAACAGATCCGAATTAACTGTCAGTCAGCCCAGAGCAGGGCACACATGTTGGGCAGGTCAGGCAGCATAGCAGGATAAACTGAGACATGCGTTGCTGCTGTGGCCGTGGGTGGCTCTGACTCTGGCTCAGTGTGTGGACTTAGTGCGCACACACCATCACTGTAACCACCAGTCTGCTTGTTTCTGGGCAGATTTGCTAGCCCATTGTTACAAAATTGCAAAGAGTGGAGGTCTGGAGATTTTGTCAGGGCACTGAGGGCAGCACGGCCAGGCTCCAGACAGCCTGGGGCCTGGGTAAATAGAAACTCAACTGACAACACATAGTAGTATAATTTTCAGCACCAGCACCTTAAGTAACACAAGCACCAAACCATCATCCCCAGCCCAGGCAAGGGCCACAGCAGGCAGGGTCGGCACAGCACATGTCAGTGCACCCAGTGTTATTGTTTTTTTTTTACATACATTGCAAATTTCATGTTGGACGCAGCAGAAAACTTCCGTATGTCGGATTTGTCGGCAGGTGATGGATACCCCGCCATCGTTATCTACAATTCAGTTTTAAACCCAGAGCGAGAGAAATCATATATGTTCATAAGACTCAAGCATGGGTCTGAGGTCCTAGCATTGCAGGAGCCAAGAAGGGGGCTTAGAGGGCACCAGGGTGAAGCGAGAGGGGGCAACCACCCCCTTTAATTCCCCCTGGCTCCACCACTGCCACAGGGCAGTGGGTCGACCCATTCATAATGGCTCGTCGCCCAAGTTAAGGTCTTGACTGAATGAGGGCGGCAGTGCCATTACTTGGAGGGCCGGCTGCAGAGGGGCTTATCGCCATTAACCCCTGTGTAGTTCCTTAATGGGGTATTACAAAAAAAGTTTGTTTATCCCACATCCCAGCTCTGCGTAGTACTGCTTGTCAGTGAAGTACGTTTTCATTGTTGATGACTCTGGCAAATTAGCACCCATGTAGGAAACTACACAGGTGCTAAGTGGTGAAGGGGGAGCGGGAAAGGGAAGCAGGTGCTATTGGACTTGCATGAAGTCTTCCTTATTATCATTATAACAATGAGTAGCAGGATTTTAAAGAGCAAACCATCCAGAGTGGCTATGGAAGTCAAGGTTTCGGAAGGAACTGTGTAGGTTTAAAAATGGTTTGTGTCGCAAAGTTGAGGAAATAGATTGTGATTGTTTGGTGGTCCACTTTGTTGAGCACAATAATAAAGCTAAGCCTGTTTGGTGACCTGTGTTTGAGCTATTGTTGATTTGTTTTTTATTGTTAAGGAGATTGAGTCTGGATGCAGTAGCAGTGGTCATATCACTATCAAAGAGGACCCCAAGGAGGTGAGCCATTGCAGAGTGAGTAAAGTGATCAGGTTGGAAAGACGTAGTAGGAGGGTTTGCCTTGGAGTCAGTGCCCTCGGGTAGTCAATGGCACTTAGGCAAGTGATTAAGCATTTTGAAATTGCAGGAGTTAGTGAAGGAAAGTTGAAGAAGAGATGCATATCATGAGTGAAAATGTGATGGATAAAGCCACGGGGAAAAATAAATGTGCCAAGGGAGGAGGTATATATGCTCAAGTGTAGTGGGCCTAGTACTGAGCCTTCATCAGTGTTCATTGGGAAGGATGTTGGGGATGAACTGCTGGAGATCCATGAGAATGATTCAGAGCAGTCAGAGAGATAGGAAGACACGCAGTGGAGTGCAACATCTTTGTAGAAAAGTAGTGAACATGTTTAAAGGATGGAGGGATGGTCCACAGTTCCAAGGACCAAATGGATGTCTTAAATAGTGCGGAAGAAGTAGAGGTGAGAGTGGTGGCAGTGATAATAAAGTTGGTGATATTGGTGAGAACAGTCTCAATGGAATATTTGCAAAATAATCCAGATTAGGGCAGGTTGGCAAGTGTGTGTACCTCGAGAAAGTTGACTATGCAATTGAAAAGGATTTTACGGTCGTGGGGAAGGAGAGTGACATGTCTGTAAAATGAGACTTTTTTTTAAAATTAGCACTTGATTTCTTTAGGAGAGGTATAACTGTGGTTGTTTTGTAAACAGTGGGGAAGGTGCCATTTGAGACTGATAGATTTCATACAGATGTGCAGAAGTAGCAGGTACAATTACTTAATAGTTTTTGGTGCAAAGGGGGCATATAGACCATAAGATGGGTTGGCAGAGCAAATGATGGGCAGAGTTTTAGTGTCGAGGCGAGGAGAAGTCAGATAGAGAGAAGAGTTTGGGGGTTAAGATGAGAGGAGGGGAAAATGAGGAAGGTGGCTGTCGATATAAAAGGGGCACATAGACTCCTGTATTGTGGTGATTTTTTGGAGACATAGGGGTCAAAATCAGCAGTGGATAAAGTGGAGAACGAGGATGATACTGAGTGTTTTTTCAGGGGGGATGGGCCTGGAGGCTCATGGATAATTTGTGACGGTTCTAAGGAAGAGGGGAAATAGCATTAGTTTTAAAGGAGTATTTGGTGCATGTCAGCCGTTCTTAGAGTGATTAGTGAGTTTGTCAAGGTAGCAAGGAGAGAGGGGATTGTTCTTTGCACCAGTGTTGTAACTGCAGCATATTGGCTTTGGAGACTAAGGGTGGAGGGTGTGGGTGGTAGAGTATGATAGAGCAGTCAGTAAGTAGGGAGGAAGAATTGGATCCGTAGGCACCTGATAGGCAGGAGAAAATAGGAAAAAGCTTAGGGGGTGTCGGAGTGAAGGTGCACAGAAGCATTATAGAGAAGAATGCAGTTCAATACAGTTCCTTAGATAACCAATAAATGAAGACTTTAAAAATCTCTGTATCCCATGCAACGCACAGATGTAATTTATAAAATAAATCAGATGGTGCTAGGAAACAAACACATGCAATTAAATATTATAAGAGGGTTTTAGGTGATCAAAAATATGATGCAGAATATCAAAGAGTCATCACAATCCAAAATGCAATTTAAATGCATCACATGGTCCCCGGCAACCAGAAAAAAAATATATAGATTTATGGGTGACCGAAATACAATTTAAAAAACTACAAATTACAGTGTCCAAGCTAAAAACAATACAGTAAATACATCTCATGGTTCTAGATGATCAGCATGCAATTTATAAGGAGCATTTGATAAAGTATTGGTAGGTGTAGGATGTGGAACACCAGTGATAGTTCTGTATGAATGAGCATCTGGAATAAGAGGGAATAGGATAAAATAGGTGATACTAGAAATTACCTAACAGACTTTATCCTTAGTATTGGCGCCATTTAAATGGATACCAGGCAGCTTGACTCCTAAGTCTGGTTGTAAGTATTCAACAAATGGCCAACACATTCAGGAGAGCATCTGACATTCACTGGCCCCAAATCATTACAGGATCAGACAGACCACCTCATGGGAAGGATCCAGTGGTTCATAATGGTCAGAGCATCAGTTTTCAGCTGGGGCGGGCAATTACTTTTCCTAAGGCCAGTGCATCCAAAAGCCTGAGAGCAAACACACAATGGATACTTTTTTCTCTGCTGGTAGTAGCTCACTAGTCCACAGCCACCCAGCTGGACCCGGGCAGATGGATTCCCTTGTAGGAAATAGCCTCTGGGCTCATACCTATGTTTATATGCATACTTGTGGTCCTACATGTCCCACACTCCCTCCCCAGATGAGGCACGCCTTGGGGAGTGGGTGTGGTGGCTTCGACTATGACACTGGCAAGGTTCTATGGGGGCTGCCAGCAGTGTTGCACTGTGGTGTTCTGTGTTTTGCTTGCTGCACCCATGTCAGTGTAAGAGGACATGCACTTCCATGGGGCTTGCTTGCCATGCCAACAGGGGGCAGGCCAACAGGGCCCACAACATGTTGATGTGACTGCTGCACGTTGTTGTGGTTACTCACGCACCATAATCCTGCTGACGCAGGGTGCCCCAGCAGGGATGTTGTGTGCATTGCACTTGGATTGGTCGGTTGCCACCCCTTCAAACTGCTGTACCGCTCTGGGTTGCACTTGGTGCCCTTCCCCCTTGCTGCAGGGGAGGATGGCTGATGTGGCATCATGTCACTTCACCCTGATTGGCCGCCCCAGCTGCTGAGTCTGCTGGCATGTATCCCTGTCCACTATGGCATCTTATACTAGGCTGACATTTATGCATGGTCATTTGCTGTGTGGTCGGGGGTGTCACGATCCATGCCGCTGACCACCTCAGGTATAACAGCCCCCTGGCAGCAGTGGGGCTAAAGCCCTTCACACTGGCCCCAAGGGCCTTAAAACTCCATCAGAAACATACATGGAGTCAGTCCTGGTGCCTTTGGCGCCAGGCTCATTATCAGGAATAAAGCAAAACCAGTTTTGGGCCTTAATCCAACATGGAGGCCTATTACACAGATCAGTTCTTTAGAACCAAGCCATGCGGTCTAGTGTTTTGGGTGTGGCTGGGGCTGGAACTACTTGGCCTGGAACTACTTTACCTGGGCTATTTAAACCACACCCAAAAAGCAGAACACGCTTCGAGTTATTCTGCACTCCCGCAGCGTAACGCTCACCGTGTCGAGCTCCTGCTCATCTGCTTCTCCGGGGGACTGACCCTGAAGCCCGAGATCCGGATTTCATTAATAACCTGGAAGAACAAGAACAGCATTAGCAAGCAAGAACACTTACCTGTGAAGTAACCGGCCTTGGATCCATTCTGCACTTCGCTTACCTCGCTCATCTCCGAAGTTCGCCGCAACCTGCAAAGGTAAAGAAACAAGGACAGCATTAATAACAACTCTTACCTGGGCAAGCAGAGAGTCCTGGCAGCACCCTGCGCTTCTCTTACATCCCCCATCTCCGGGTTTCACCACAACCTGCAAGGGAGAAGGAACAAGGTCAGCATTAACAAAGCACTTACCTGGGCAAGCGGCGCTTTGATCGCTCATCACTCCGGAACATTAGCGCAACCTGTACAAAGAAGAGAAGAGAACACAGGTTAGCAATTAACACCAATAAACAGCGCAGCGCTCCGCACATCAATAACTCCCTGTGGTCTTCACCATCGGCGAGGCAAATCCGAGCTCGCAAACATCCCTGTGAAAACAAAAAGAGACATTGTTAGGTAACAGCGTAGTGGAGCAAGATGCCGAGAAGATAGAGACAATGGAGGGAAAGAAAGAGTTAGAATAACGCCGGAAAAGAAATTATAACTCACCTGGAAGACAGCAAGCAGATTTGGAGTCATAGCTGGTTTGGACCTGACATAAGGGCACACGGACCAGTGAAGCAACTAGGTCCACAGAACACCTGCACCAAACACGCGCCCCTGCACAGAGACGCAGGACGGACAGTTCAATGCACAAAAACCTAAGGTGAGCAGTAACCCCAAGGGAGGGGACTTGGACCAGAGGGAGGAGTGAGTCCACCCATCACAGAACCAGTATCTTAACCCTCCATTCTCCTGTTATAGGTGCTAACCAACATCTGGCACATAACCAAGCAGAGATGGGTCCAGGATAGCGCTTAGACCTCCATCCAGTATTGTGTGGCATCCCCGTGGATACCAGGTGAGCGTAAGAGGGAGTCGACTTAACTTCTGCCTCCTGGCTGCTGGCACCCCCCTCCTTTCCTCTGACTCCTTCAATGCCCTCCATATCAAGGATGGTGCTGCATTTCTCCTCCCATCAGGACTAGTGACTCAATGGATCCACCTCCAATTGCCATGGACTCCTGGCGGTGTTGGGAGAGGAGTCCCTGCACCTGAGGATGTTCCCCCTCTTATGGCAGTCCTCGGCATCATGAGGGATGCTGCCCACCGCAGTCACCTTCTGGCTGATGGGAAGCCAGATGGCAGTCTTGTACTATTCTGCTGTCTTCTATCGCCTGCTGCAATAAAGGTAATCAAAGTGGGTCATCTCCACATCAGTGAGGACCACAAGTTCTCACTCACTGAATTTGGGCTTTCTCAGCTGTTTCTCTGGCATCTTCCCATGGGTCAGCTCCTGAGACGTGTTTGCAGTATTTTTTGGGTCTGGATGGCTGCAGGAAGTGGGTGATTCAGGTAGGATTGAGTTTTTAAAGATGGCTGCCGCCATGCTTCCCGTTCCAGCAATGACACTACCCTGCACAGTTTACCCCGGGCTGTATTAGAGTTACTACCAGAGTAAGGAGTGCGTTTGTGCCAGGTTGTAATTCAGCAACAATACTGCTGCTCTTCCCAGCAGTAACACTAATTCTGCTTGTTTAATGGACCTATAAGGCTTATCATCCTAATCAAGATGTTAGGGTCTATCAATTGTAAAGTTGAGAACTTACTAGGTTTGTGTATATTATCAGAAAAATCAAGAAACACCAATGGGATCACCTGTGCCCCCTTGAGTACATACCCATCAACCTCTACCACCAATGCAGACACTACTCTCAGTGCAGAAGCTAAATAGTTCCAGAACATGACATTGGATTTAATATGATCTGCTGTTGGTCCTGATGAAGCCATAGTCTAAATCTTAGATTACGCCAAAATCATGCTGAACCCGTACCCCCTTTAAGCAAGGTCACAATGTATTAGATGGATGGGGATGCAGAATTTACTCTGACACCAATAATAAGACCGATTCAGGAAGTTGGCAAAACAAAACTGTTTTAATTGCAATGATCTAGAAGAGTAAGTACAACAGACATCAACAGACTTTCACGTAAATCTCTCTCCAGAGAGTTCTCCCAGCATTTCATAAAAAATTACATTTATATAGTAACAATTTGTTGTCATTGACGTCATACTACGTGGCAAAATAAGAAAACCTACTTGGGGTTGTGGTTGGTCTACGGAGAACATCTAGGTATACTTTCTATTGGGGATAGGATTATGATTGGGTCTCTGGAGTCAGGTGGCCCACCCCTAGTGCAAGTCGTCTTCGCCTTAATGAAATACCCAAGGTTTCATTGGCTTTCAAACTATAGGGCTCTCTGCTATGTGGCCCTCTACAATTGGTTGGCATGCTTTTCCCCTTCTGAAATATTCCACTCCCATCAGCCATCATCACTCTACTGTCTGCCATTCGAATTGTCTTTGAACTCGGCCTTGTAAAGTATCACTGCGCCTGAGAATAAAAGGGAGTGTGATCCCAGTCGTATCTTCAGTCTCGTTCTGACTTGCCAAAAGTCTTTTTCTATCTAGACCATGTGAAAAGAGACTGTGTTTTTAGCTCCTTCTTTGTATTTAATACTATTAAATTAATAAAACCTGGCACTCATAGTGTTTTTCCATTACACCTCAACATTGCCTCGCTTCTCACGTTCATTGTATCATCTTGAATAGATAACCAGTTTCTTGGCTGCCTCAATCCTTGACAATGGGCCAGACAAGCCTTATTGATTCTTCCTCCATCGTCAACAGTTTTTTTCTACTCTGCCACATTTTCAGCCCTTTCGCTCATGGGGCCCTAGTTTGCTTAAACACGACATAGAACATCCAGATTCTATACATATATATATATATATATATATATATATATATATATATATATATATATATATATTCACTAAAAAAAACTTTGTTAAGGGGCGTTATGGTTAAGTTGCCCTACCAAACACCTGTGCACTTCACTTTTCAAGCGTGCCATTACGTTTCAAAGTAAAACCGAAAAACTGCTGAAATTCACCAGTTATGGTAATCTAAGCGACCATAACTGCCCGCACCACTGTGCTCTGCTAACACTAACAACCAGGACATGAAAGATGACATCACAAATGTCATTAATGACATCACAGTATAAAAGCACCATTTGACATGTCCCATACAATAGTTCTACCTGTGAATGTGTTGTTTGTAATTTTTTCAGCGCTTTTGAGTGATCAATATGGTCATGAGCCGTACCCCTCGACCCCTATAAATGGACACACCCCCTAGCTCATATTCATTGTGCTACTGGCTATAGGAGTTAAAGTTGTGCTGCCTTTACTGCTGTAGCGACCATTAGGCAAGTAATCCTTATGGCATCCATGGCTACTGTTGCTTCATTAGCCTCAGCACCACCCCCAAACCCTCCACCGCCACCACCTCCCCAAGGGCCTGCAGAGGGATATACGGGTGAGGATGTAAAGATTGAGGAAGAAGAGGAAGAAGAGAATGAGGTGGAGGAACTCCTCACTACAAACACTCGGCGGGAGTCATGGGTGTGGCGGTTGTTTTCCATTTTTGGGAACGTACCGAACGCACGTGCAAACCCGGTCAAGTGCAACCAGTGCCAGTTGGTGCTGAATCGTTGGAGACCTGGTGCGTACAGCTTTGGTACGACATCCATGAAGTGACACCTAACTTCGTTCCACAGTGCGGGCATTCGCAAGGTGGTGCCACACGAAGAATGTAGTAGATTGAGTTCCTCCACAGGATCCTCCGTGTCCGATCCTCTCACCGCAAGAGACATTCCTGTGGGGGAGCGCATCCCTCCAGCTGCCTTACAAGCCATTCACAATGCTTTTGACCCTTACCTTTTGAGGGTCACAATATTGTGTGTATATTGTGACACAGTACTCTGCAGGGGGAGAGTCTTTGAAGTGCTTTTGAGGCTACGGTCACTGAGTATCTAAAGGACTGCTCCCTACGTAAGTAAAGGCCACCCTATATCTTTCTCTCTCCACCTGGCCCTTCTTATCCCCGTGGTTGGTGTTCCTCCCTTACCCTCCTTTGCCCTCCTTTCCTAGTGTGTCGTGTCCTTAAAAGCAGTAATCTGGAAAATAACAAAAAATACAAAAAAGGCTCTTTTCAGAGCCGCCTTTCTCAGTTTAACAATAGAACTATCAAGTGACCGTCGTAGGCCCCCACGCATTTTTGGAAAAGTCTGCGGACAGTCGTAGGACACACAAAAATGGAGGGTGCAAGCAAAGCAAAACCAATGGAGTTTTCGCTGGGAGTAAGTGGTGGCTCTGAAAAGAGCCTTTCGGTAGTGTTGGGTGTGCTTCAAAAATTGTAGGTTTGAAAAAACGGATAGCCGAATAGGTGACTATGATTCCAAAAAAAGTTGCAATGCATGTTGCACATTGCAATGAAAAATCAGATTGCCAGCATATGTGAGATGGACTCCATCTCTACGAAAAATGAAAAACCTGCGAAACAAAATGTTTTCATTGTGGAATGAGGACATGCCAGCATCTCTTAGAAAGGCACAAACAGCCTTATTCACATTGCGCCTCGTTTTCTCCATTTGTGACCAAATGCAGAAGAACGTAGCCACTTTTTCTTTGTACAATACGGGAAAAAACTAATTGGCAATTTGGAAACATGTCCATGACCTTCGCAAGTCCTTCCGTCATTGCAAATTCCAAAGAAATTCCAGAGACATGGCCTAAACTGTTTCCTCCGCAATGAATGATAAGTATATCAGGATGACGCTCTGTCTGTAAAGTCCACAGAGAGGTACCAAGTCCAGCCACCTCATTCCATGGACGCCATGCAAGTGCACTTCCACATGAGGAAATCCAAGATCTGCAGATAGACCACAACTTTCTGCATGCACCTTCAACCAATGTATCCATGAGTCTCCCAAAATCCAGATAATCTGTTTTCGAGCACACAGAGCCATGGCTGTCTGGTCTCCTGTCAGGGAAAAGACGTTCTCACTAAATTTCTCCGTACAGAACACACCCACTCACCTTTACTGACCAATCCCTACCTTTGCACATTCTCATTTGCATGCGTCTCCACCCCAGAATACCCGTTGGTAATACGCGCTGCCTACAAACTACTGCCATGTTCGCGGACACGTACAGGATCAGAGCGTGACGACTGTTCATTTAAATATTATTCCCCTTTTCCCCTTTAAGGTGGGCTCTGAAAAGAGACTTTTTTTTTTGGGCAGATGCCTTACAGACACCTGTTATTTTGTTTTTTTTAAAATATTTTTTGTTCTTACTTTACTCCTACAACCATTCCAGAACCTTTTCCAAAGCAAGCCTCACATTCTAAAAGAACATGGCATTTCCCAAAGAAGATAACGCAACACCATCTGCTTCAAAATAAGCTGCATTACTGGGAACAATGTTCTAGTTGCTGCAGAAAAACATACCAGCGCCTAACATTTAAGCATGCATGCCACGATTCATTTTCCACCTCCCAATACTTTGATCAGGACAGAAAACAGAACTGTTGTCCCATTTTCCTCTAGGTAGTAACCCAGAAAAAATGTACTTTGCAGTTGGAAAGATGTTCATGACTACTTGAACCAACTTTCAACAAAGTACGAGAACTCACGTGGCCCAAATGGCAAGCACCGTAGTGTACAAATACCACATGAGGAGTGGTCATCGTGCGCATCTCGGTGCAAACTTGGAGAATTGCTGCAACATTGCGATCACTCTCAGCGCTCCACACCACCTCCACTCCTCTCACATCAAAATGATGTGCCACATGCCTACTTTCGGCATAGTGCTATAAACCATGGACAAACATATCTCCAAGGACCAAAACCGTCACCCTCTGCACCTCTGCCATCTTCAGTATACATACCGTCTTTCGACACAAAAAAACAATGTGAACATCTGACTGGCTAATCCCCACAGTCCTCTTTCCATGCTGGATTTGCTGTAGAAACCCGTATGTGACACGCCCTACCCGCGAACAAGCGTGGTCTACGTGCTGCACGTAACTCTTAGCCAGTCCTTCTACCCTTTCCACATCACTCACAAATCCATTTCCTCATTGGACACGGCTAAGCAGTCACACAACCATCCACCAATCACATTAAACATCCCTACATCTAACTCCGTCATCAAAATTTCGCACTTCAATGTACTATTGATCACTCTGAATGCAAGTCGCATATCATTGCAAAGTACCTACTTCAAAAACTACTGTGCAAGTGTCGCAGATATCTACGTACAGTTCCATGCATGTGCACATACATGTGTATAAAGTACAGGTATGCCTATTTTAAGCAGAGAACATGTGCAACCCTTATGATTTCATTTAAACAAATTAATGCAACTAAATCTGCATAGCCAATACATACCAACTCTCCCCCTTTAAGTGCAAGATGTCTGATTTTTCATTGGCAAACCGTACTACTTCTTACTGTCTCCCGCATAACCTATACATACGTTACAACCCTCCCTATTTAGTGCGAAACTCGATTTTCCATTAGAAAATGGCACAATTATTTACTGTGTACCCCCTACATAAAAGCTACTTCCAATGCGATCGTATGAGAAAAAGTAAACACTCCCGATTGCTGTGGTGACATCCCCCTCTGAGGGTCTCCCGATTTTTCAAAATCGTAATTATAATATGAAAGTACAGAAATTGTTCCCATTTTCTATAATGACGTATTGCTTACAAACCTCTCTGCTATAGATAACACAGCTTAAAAGAAACGAGGCATTTTCATAACCTAAAAATTGTACTAATTTCTGAAGCACATGCAACTAACATACTGCAAGTAACATACAAAGGCAGCACATAGAGAAGTGAAATGCACACATGCACTGTGTTGAAATATCAAAGGAGAATACTCCGACGAAAGATGCAAAATTAACGTGTACAGTAACATCACTGCTTTAAACACACAAAGTTACTAACTTCTTCTTTTTACAATCGCAGTGAAGACTACTCTCCTGAAAATCAACAGCATCTACACTGCAAATGACATAGCCGAATAGACCTGGTCATTCTGCAAAAAAAAGTAAGTACAGTACGACCTTTATATTCTAACTATTCCTCAAACAGACTGTGTGGGTTATGTATTTAATTGGCGCACCAACGCAAACAGTAATTTCTGAACCATTCTACCCACACATCTCTATTTATTAAACAAAGAATAACAGGCAGAGTGACTCACAAATACCCGTATGTGTGGAACTCAAATAACATGCAGAACCCTTACAATGTTAGTACTAGAAAACAAATAGCTGTTTCAATTTTATACCATTACGTTCAGTATTAATGCTTCTGCTCACCAGTAGCCCACTTTGTACTCTCATCTGAAACACATTGTAGTAGTATGCAAACAGAAAAATAGCCTTCCCAAATCATTGTAAGAGGCCAATGCACATTCACACACCACCACAAAGAGCTTCCCCATCAAACTCATGCACGCATGCACACAGCACACATACATTGTACAACAGACCAAACCCTGCCTTCTTTTTTTTCAACAGACCCCAAAGAATGCCTACCAAAAAGCAACTCTGTAGAAAGGAACACAGAAGTAGAGCAAATAAAAATAAAAGTGTCCAACCTAAGCATCCATCTGTAGCAGAGTTTGTAGAGAATGTTGGAACAAAACAGATAATACAGTCATTTAGCAAAACAAAGGAAGCTTCAACTACCGAAACTTTACCTCCTCCAACAAAATGTGGCACGAAACAAAAATCTTCACAAAAAAATTGGCTACCAGTACTGCTAACAATGCTCCTATTAATCCTGATATAGTAACAAGAACCTATAGTAAAAAAAGTATTTTAGCAAAAATGTTTCGCCACAAAGTCCTTCAGAATCTAATAAGAAGAGGACCGAAATCATCCTCAACCCTTAAATCCAACCGTAGGAAATTAATCCTACAAGCTCTCGTGGACAGTGCAATCATTCTGAAAAGGAAGTTGTTTATATTAGTGTTAAATAGAATGAAACCACTAACAAAAGTAAGTAACAAACTACAAAATAAACTTATCAATAAACGGAATGTGAACAAAAATAACTTCTTACATATCTGTGGAGGTGAATGGAGTCACACAACAACCACAGAACCATGTTTTAATGAAGAAGCATACAAACAAAATCAAACAAATACGATTGCCATCAATAGCAGTGGAGGAGGGTATGAAAGATCAATAATAGCATCATGAAACAAGAAACACTGCTTAGAAAAGTATCCCCTGAAAGCTCAGAATTACCTCTCGATTCGACTGAACCAGACCGTCCAGTATACAAATGGCCGTGCACGTCACTGTGTGCCATTCCTAACAAATCTTTCAAATCTTTACGTCAGTTCCTCAATCAGTATGTGAAAGGTAAAGACAAAATTAAAATGAAAGTGCTGCAAAATATGGATATCTGTCCAGTGCACAAATACACAGGACTACAAGGACATTCATTAGCCTGCATTTCTGGAACTATTTGCAAAAGCACCTTCCATGATATCAAAAGGATATCAATACATTATTCAAATGTAAGAAACCTAGTGTATAAAATATAAGATGCTAAAAGTCCAGCTTCAGAATTAGCCAATTTAAATAACACTCTTCTGTATGGTACACCCAAATATCTACAAGAAGAAATTGACCGTATCCAGAGAAAATATTTTGGAAGTGAAAGCCACTTACAAAATGCAATAGTTTTAGAACAGACTAGCAACATTTCTGCACATAGCAACCTTCTATTGCACACATACAAAAAAGAAATACTACAATTTAAAAGTGCATCGGCTGAAATACCAAACCATGTGTGTGTGTGTTGCCGCAGAACGTTTTACAAAAGGAACACAAAAAATGTAGACATAGCATACAAAATAGAAGACAATGAAGATTCCAAATGGTTTGAATTAGCTCTCTACCTTTTAGCCGAAAACAAATATCAAATAAGTGAACCCCTAATATGTTGTAGTTACTGCACTACAAAACTAGACAACAAGCAAGCTCCTTCACGTGCTATCACAAATAATTTGGAATTGTTCCCACTACCAAAAGCGCTGCAACAATTCAATTTTTATGAGAGCATAATAATTCAAACAGTTCACCCATTTCAAGCAATTATACGCTTTCACCCAAAAACAGCAAAATTACCTCCTTCTGAATTGGTGAAAGGCATTCGTGGCAATGTAGTTTATTTGCCATTAGATCTAACAGAAGATTTACACACTCTAGGAGTGCAACGTTCAAGAGAGTGTTCTTTAATTGTCTTGGTAAATGGTGTACCAACAAAAGACAAAACAATTTGGCAACAACTGGTGGACTTACATAAAGTTAGACAAGCCTTGCAATATCTAAAAGACAATAACGAATACTACAAGGAAATAAATATTGAAGAAAGCTTAAGGGAAACAACTGAAATAATTCAAGAGTCATCAGAAACTGGACAATTCGAACTTCTGGATTTTGCTGCAGTATCCACTCTTTGGACCAGCACACAATTCATCCATTGCATTCCAATGAAAGCATAGATGATGCACTAGAAACTTACCAAATGCGACAAACCAAAGGTTCACCAATGAGCATATGGGAAAGAAATATACAAGCACATGCTTTTCCACTGATATTTCCTATTTGCAAAGGTGGAAGATACGATGATAGACCCACTCAGATTACGGCATCAGAATACCGCTCATTACGAATGTATTCACAAGATCCCAGGTTTGTGGAATACATATTCCACCTACTCTTTGAAAGTGTACTAGCAACCCTATTTTACGGAGTTGCACACATTTTGAAATCTGGAACTCACTTTCAAAATATGTCAGCTACGCAATTAATACAAAAAGTACAAGAAAAAGATGAGGTTTTACAATCAAGTATAACAGATTTGTTTGCAAGCATGCGGGGTACAAAAGAATACTGTTTCCGATGGCATGGAGACCTACATTGTATGATCAGAAACCTTGGACCACCGACTTGGTTTGTTACACTAAGGTGTGCAGAATATGCATGGGAAGATTTACACAAGTTCCTACGCATATCAAACAACAATAAAACCAACATACATTTATTAACACCTGGAGAACTTTGCTCTCTAGATCCAGTTGATGTGTCAAGATATTTCCATCATCGTTTCGTGCTATGCTACACTTTATTTGCAATAAAACTGTTCCTCCCCTCGGAGAAGTGCAACACTTCTTTTGGAGGAAAAAATACCAAGAGAGAGGAGCACCACATATTCACATGCTTCTATGGATCAAGGGTGCACGTACATTTGGTCACAACACTGATGCCACTGTTTTGCAGTTAATTCAAAAATATGTCACTTGTGAAATCCCTTAACAACGGACACATAGTGACCTGCATGGGCAGATTTTACAATTTCAAAGACACAAATGTGGCAAATATTGTCGGTGCAAATACAAAAACAAAGGGAACTACTACACCAAATGCCGGTTTGGTTTCCCTAGACCAGTTACAGAAACAGGTGAAGTGAACAACTTCATGTGTTCAGTTTGACATTGTGAAAGGTAAATCACCTAAGAACACATATTACATAAAAAGAACCGAAGAATCTAAATATATCCAGGATTACAATGCAATATTTGCCCTCTTATGGAATGTAAACATAGATGTGCAGTACATTGCAGACAATACCACTGCTGTTGCACAATTTGTTACAGCCTACTTAACAAAAGCAGAAAAAAAGGAGCTTCAAGTCCTCTGGGATGACTTATCATCAGACAAAACACTATCACAGAAATTGTACAGCCTAGGCATAAAAATGCTCTCTCATAGAGAATGTGTCGCCTATGAAGCGGCAGATCATTTAACCGGTACTGCTTTGTATGGAAAATCAGACAACATCAAATGGCTAAGTCTTGGTCCTGCTAAATCTAGAAAAAGAGTTCTGAAATCATATGAGGACATAGAAACAATTGCCAGAAATGATCCCAACAGCCAAGACATTTTAAAAAAAAAATACTGGACACATACTATCCGAACAGGAGTAGCACTTTGGAAAGCATGTGTCTATACCACATAGCTCAAAACTTTGCATACAAAAATAATATAAAACCTGATGAAAGCAAAGGCAGATATAGAGTCACAGATTGTGAAGGCAGCTTAGTGAAACTTACCAAACGAAGCTTCATTAATCATGTTAAATTGTCATTAAAAACTCCTCAACAGAAAGAACTATATCACATGTCTCTACTACAACTTTTTAAACCATGGAGAAAAGAGGAAGAAATACTAGATAACTATGACTGCTATGAAGATGCTTTCAAAGCAAATGAAAGCGCCATCACCGATGTGAACTTTACGCAATACAAAGCAATGTTGCACAATGAACAGCAACACGAAGAAGAACTTCAGGCCCAACTAGATAAGGACTCTTCCGACAGTAGTCAACCTTCTGTAACTGGAAGTCAAGAACCACTAGGACAGCCACTAATAGAAATGAGGCAGAATTAGCTATGACAGAACTGGAAAACACCATGTGTCACTATCAAGAAAATATAGAAGACTTAACTGTACAACAAGCAAAATTTAACAAAGATCAGCGCACCATTTTTGAAGACGTAACAAAACAAATAGCACATGGTGTACAACACTAAAATAAAGAATGTACCTGCCAAAATTACAAACCAATACTGCTGTACATCAGTGATGAAGCTGGGTCAGGAAAAACATTCTTAATCAAAATCATCAGCAAGTTCCTTCAGCAATTGACAAACAACGAACTGTCAGCTGTTGTAACTGCCCTCACAGGTTTAGCTGCCTACAACATAGGCGGTGTCACTTTACACCAATTACTACTTCTTCCAGTAGAACACCAAAACAAATTAGACTATTACGAACTTTCTGCAGAAGCTGCAATGGAACTACGCAGAGTATTAAAGCAAATGACAATGCTACTAATAGATGAAGTGAGCATGGTCTCCAACCTACTGTTGGCTTTGATTCACCTCAGATTGCAAGAAGTACTTAAAACAAACTACGAAGAACTCTTTGCAGGGAAACACATTATTGTTTTCGGAGCTCTTCTACAATTGACACCAGTGAAAGGTGAACCTATTTTTAAAACCGTAGGACACAAACTCTGCTGTAAAACTGTTGGCAGCATAGGAAATGTCAACCGTTGGCAACATTTCCAATATAGCGAATTAACAGAAAACATGCGGCAATCTGCAAATCTCACTTATGCCAAAATCCTAAAAAGTATTAGAGTTGGTGTAGTATCTCAAGAAGCACAAACAATATTGAAAAACCGGCACATTCATGCACTTTATGGCGATAATGCATGTGCTACTGATGTTATGGAACAATTAGCACACAAAAATGTCAATTGTATGGTTTAATGCCAACTCTTGCAAGCTGTGTCAAATTTAATGAAACCATGTTAAATAAAGAAATGCAACAAATATTGGAAATTTGTGCTACAGACAAACTAGACGTACATGGTATAACACTACCCATGTGTGAGCAAGCCACAACAAGACTAAGTAGCTTAGAAATTCAATCTCCAACACAGCAGGGTTGGAAAAAATATTAAAATTATCCTTAAATTGTAGAGTAATGCCTAAACGTAACCTTGACGTGGAACAAGGGCTAGTTAATGGGGCACTGAGTACAGTTGTTGGCTTTCAATCATACTCACGTGACAACAACATTCAGTTTGTCAATATTCACTTTGACAAACTTTCAGAAGTGAAAAGGATAGGGCGCTCAACTGCTCGATTCTTTCTGTTCAAAGACATGTATGTACGTAGAGAACAATTTTCTTTAACTCTTGAATATGCAGTCACCATTCATAAATCCCAAGGTCTTATCCTAGACAAAGCATTGATAGATATAGGAAACACAGTCTTTAAAGAAGGCATGAGCTACGTAGCACTATCATGCTTACATGCACTTGATGGTCTATTTCTAATAAACTTTGATGCAAGTAAAGTGAACGCTGATATTCCTTGCATTTTAGAATACAATAGACTGCGTTCACTGTACACCCCCCATCTGAAACAATATCCTGTTCCAGAAAAAGTAAAACGTGGTAAAAGAAAACTAATTTAAACAGAAATACAACAGAATCTGACAGCAAATCCTTCAAAGAAAACAAAAGAAGGTAAAGGTTCATCAATTACCACAAGTAAAGGGTATCAGGTATTAATAACGCCACATATATGGTTGCCGTAAATAATATCGCCGGGAAAATGTCGTGGCGGTATTATTTGGGGGACCATATATGTGGCGATAGGGGCAAAATTGTTTTTTTTTTTAAATAACAAATAAAAAATAAATTTGGAGGTTGCGGGGGTGCCCCCCGCATGTTCCGTGCAATAATGTCACCACAAAAAACGACAATTTTTCAGCGATATTTTTGTATGGCAATATTTTTGTGAAAACTCTGAAAAAAGCACTCGGATACGGAACTAGCTGGTCCATTCAAATGTTCAAATGAAACTGGTGTAAGTTGCTATGCAAAAGCAGCAATGAATATTCTATTTCAATTGCCAACAATTGTTAACAATATTTACTTACACAGTACAGACCAATTGTGTTTGCAAATGTTAGTCCTTCCTAGAAACGCAACAAACAATCCTGACAACACATACAGTGTTCACGGAATAAGACAAGAATTGGACTAATGTGCAGGAATGGTGAGATTCACTATAAACTCACAAGAAGATCCACAACATTTCTAATGTACTTACTACAAGTACTAGAAAACAAAAGCATACCTGTAAATGAAATCTTCCAGATTTCATACATGTGGAAACATACATACACTCTCTGTAGCACTCGGATACAGGGAGAAATGAGCAATTTCTCCCTGTATCCATACCTAATTATGAATCCATTCCATTTCAGCAACTTGTACAGAATGCACACCATGGCAGATTATGTACTATGTGCAATTCAGACAATCGCTCCACCTTACTGATACAAACTCATAGTAAGTACTTTGCAAAAAAATTCAGAGTGACCTATATACTTTTTTAGCAAAGTTTGGTGGGAATTCGTCGAGGGGGAGCGGAGTTATAGGCCGCCCAAAAAGTGCTCTTCCTATGGAAACATCAACTTAACCATAACTACACAGCCACTACCGTGGCTGTGTAATATATATATATATATACATATTTTGGCGGCACCGCCTATATATATATATATTTCGGCGGCACCGCCTACAGTCTATTCACTACGTATAGCCAGCCTTATGATTACTTAGTCTACTTGTATTACAGCATCTGTACAGTTATAAAGCGATTTGCATTTTATATTTTATTCAGTGCTCTTCGTATGTGCAATCCTCATTCCTGCACATTAAATTTTACTCAAATCTTTACTTCGGCATTAGATTCTATAAGGTCTATATATTTTCTTCTTAGGCATCTCTTCTTGGTGCGTCACCTCTGCTACATGTGGTGTCACCAGTCTCTGTCAAGTTCCCATTCTCATCATCATGAGAGGTATCAATGTGCAACATAATTCTCCGATTTTGAAACAAACACCTCCATCTATAGCTGTGAACATGTCCAGAACATATCAGTTCTGAAGAATCATCAGTCTTATGGCTCTCAGTTCTTCCTTGTTCACATTAAATACCTTTATGGTAGTGCTGATAGTATGCAGAAGTTCCAATCTGGTAATCTGTAACCATTTGGCAACGGTTGTGGTACTGGTGCCTGATATTGATACTGGGGCTGCTGCCCCTGCTGGGGTTCCTGTGCAGACACTGCGCCATATGGGGTGTGTGGAGCAATATCATGTATGGCTGTTGATCTGTTATTGAGGCCGCCAGTCTGTTGCAATACGTGTGCAGAGATAATGCTTGCCTGGTCCTACACTCTTATGCAAAATGACACACTCTCCCACAGAACTAACATGGCCCTGGTGTGCCAAATCTCAGCCCCATCCATCCAAATCCTCCTCTTTTACCCCCTTGTCCTCCTTGAAATGCCCCTCTTCCTTGTGGGTTACTTCTGTGATAACCTCCTTGATAACCTCGGTTATCTGGATAGCGTTGGTACCCTTCTGTCCACTCTGGTGCCATTCTTGTTTCTACCAGAGCTATTGTCCGTTCTACCTGCCCTACATGTGGGCCCGTAATCACTGCTCCTTCTATGCTCAACTTCACTGATTTCTTCGGTACTAACTTCGCTTAAGCCTTCTGCGCATTATCAAACACTCCTTTCCCTTTCTCCTACTGTTGCCTACAATGGTGTACTATCATTGCCTGGATCACTGCCTATCCCTTAGCCTTGATCCAAATGACTGTGTCCATATATTTCTGCACCTCTTTGATAAACTATTGCTATAGTCTTATCCCATGGTTCCCCTGCCTCCACCCTCCATATATCCATATCTTCCGAATCTGAAGTATGTATTGTACCAGATCTTCATCTTCTTTCATACTGTGCACCATAGTTCAATGTATGTCTGGTGTGTCGGGATAGGCTGTCCTTAAGGCAGCACACACTTTAGCTTGACAATAATAAAAATGTGCCCCATCATGATAGTCATTGCCCATTTTTACCCCTGGGTAACCTGATTTTTCCCCAAATATCATCATCTTGGTCTCCTAATAATGCAGTGAACACGCTTTTCATATCCCCTACCACTAGAGTTGTATCAGTGGTTTGTTTTTCAAGTTCATATAGCTACTTACCTGCTCCTGCTGCTCCTATTATGTTTCTACCCATGTTTGTCTAGGGCATGTACTGTGCCCTGTAGGGACCTTTATGTAACAATGGAAACTATGTTTACACCAGTTTAGGTGGTGGCTTCCTGCCCCCTTCCTTCTCCCTCACCACCACCATTCAGCCTGGTCACGCTTTTAGTCTTGGACCCCACAAGCTCACTACTCTTGGTATCACCATTGGGAGTGTCTTGTCTCTGTGCTCTTCATCTGTTCCCCATTCAAACTCTTCTGCTACTCTTGAATCAACATCTGATCTAATTGACTCATAATAGTCTAAACTGTCCACACGTGGTAATCCCTTTGATGGTTCTCATTGTTACGGACATCATCCTTAGTCTCGACATGTAATTCTAAATAAAATATCACCCGCTCTCCATTCATCTGTACCTATGGGCGCTCTTTGCCCTTCTTCCCATTCTAGCTTTACTCATTCAAGCTATGCTTCTGTATTTCGCAACAATTTTTCTAGGTGTCTCCGGCTGTGTTCTCTGTCTCCATATCTAAGGGGTTCAACATGGCATTCACTGCTTGGGCTGCAGAATGTTTTTATAGGTTTCAGGGGCTCTCAGTTATGGTTCTGCATGGTATATGTACTTAGGACTAGTGTAACCTGCCGCTGCTTGCATGGGGTAGCACCTATGTAGGGGTGGTGGGGTGTTAGGCAGAATTATATGTAGTACCCTTTGGGACCACCACACACAATCAAGAGTACAAGTTACAGTACAAATTCACCTTTGGTACAAGCCTGTACTACACTGTTAAAGTGGTATCAGTGGCAGAGCAGCCAGACTTATCTCAAGAAGAAGTGAGCAGTATCAAATAGTTACACAAAGGACAGCAATTACTATGATTCAGGCAAACACTGACTCAAGGTTTTCAAGTAAAAGAATATACATTTATTTCACTCTTCAGATGTATATAACATTACACCATTATAAGCAGTTAGAAAATCACACACTCAATACACCACACCACTTCCCTTAAATCCCAGACAAGTAAAGCTCACAAAATGAAGTGGGAGCAAAATGGCACTCAAGCAATTTAAAAGAGAGGGAAAGACAAAGTTAAGTAGAAATTGAACCACACCAACATGTAGGTACTCAGGGCAATAGAACAAGAGGAACTACAGTGATAGAATCAGGTAGGAAAGGCTTAGGGCCAAAGTCAATAGGACAAAAGTCTTTCGCTCAAGATCACACGGTTCAGGGTAGTTTGCGGTAAAGTTCGGGCCACGAATTTCAGATGAGGTTGGTTGGTAGATAAGTTAATTTAAAAAGAAGAGAAGGAGAAACCTTCGGATTGGAGAAAGATTTCACCCACTTTCCCCGCGGCTGAATGAAACGAGCAACCGGGTTTGCACAGAACCTTAAAACAGAGAGAAAGTTGTAGCTGAGGTGGACGTTCCTGGTAGTTCCTGCAGGCTCACGGTTCCTGAAGCGACTGTCGGACTGACATGAAGTAGGAAGACTGGAGGGTCCTGCACTACCCAGGGAAGAAACCAGCAACAGAGCAAAGCAACAAATAAAAAGTGTGCTTCTTAAAACCCAAGCAGGGTCCGACCTTCCTGGCTATCTGGCCCACTGTAGCTCTGTACAGCAAATTCGACCAAAGGAGGGGTACTGGCTTGCAGTTTGGGCGAACTGGTTGGTCCCACCAACTCAAAGGAAGACGTTTCCTGGAGGATCTTTTCTGTCGGCGAAGTCTGACAATTCGGACCTGTAGCAGGGCTTCACCGAGTGGTTCAGTCATAGAAGGGGTCCTCTTCAGTCAGCTCCTCATTGGTTCTTACGTTCCAGTGGCGACTCTGCCTCTCCAGTCCCAGAGACCTGCTTTTTATTCAGTTTTCCCCCATTCATACAGCCTGGCTGTCAATCACACAGCAGGGTGGCTGGCCTGGCAAGGCCAGTCCCCTAAGCCAATCAGACAAGAGTACGCTTGGGTTACCAAGGGAACCCATGGCAGGGGTCCAAAGACCCCTCCCTCACATCCTGCCTACCCAGACTGTCAGGCACCTTAAGGAGGGCTTCTGTATAGAAGGCCGCGAAAAGACAGCAAACAAAGGAATCATCCCTGGTTTGGCGTGCAGAGAAGAACATGAGAAAGACTTTAACAAAAAGAAATGGCGACTAAACCCAGCCAGAGTAAAAACAAAATGTATTTGGTCAAGCGGGTTGATGTTTGAGGCTAATATAATAGCCTAAAACAATACCATGGTTATATAGTATAACCGCGGTAGAAAAGTTAGGGTAGTTACCACTGCCACCAGCCAAGTCTTGTAAAGGGAGCGAAACAGTGCTCCAAGAGACACAGGCAACAAGTGATAAGAATTAATCCTTTCCAATACTACATGTAAGATGGGGTGTACTGGGTCTGTAGTTTAAAGAGACTACATAAAATTATTGGCACTTTGCATGTTTTTTGGAGACAGTAGTCAGTCCCAGAAAAATGGAGTCAGAGGGAAGTCTAAAAGACAACCCTGTGTTACTGCACTGAGGGTGCTGTGTAACACACACAAAAATGGTGCTCATGTTGTAGGTGAGGCTCCAAAGCCCAAGATCACACAAATGGTAAAAACACAGACAGCAAAACACATGTAATAATGGGAAAAAGGCTCACACTCTTACTGGGTAAAAAAAAATCCTAGAAATCCAGCAAAGCTGCTGAGGGACTCAATAGGTAAGGGAATTTAGCCAGTTATGATAATTCTCCCTAACATGGGACCATGGGCGTTGTAGGTGTATCACATGACATAGGGTCTACACAGGGTGCCAGGGTGACATAGGGTGCTCGTATTACAATTTCTATCCGTTCAGAGTCCTCAGCGACATACATCATTCAATTCCTCAACCATTCTCCAAAGATCAAGCATACCTTTCCTTTTCCTCAACTTCTTCCCTTTAGATTTTGCTGGTAAATAAGTGTACATGTGGCTCAGGACATTTTTATTATGTGTTTCTTCTTATGTACAAGGTTTATATTTCCCTCCTCTCATGTTAGTGACCCACTCTTTATACTTCATAATTTTCAAACGGTACATTAGGAGCTTAGCACACATATATTGGAGTGGGGAAGGGAACTCTGAGTTTTGTCTAATTCTGCACTTGTAATAATCTTTAGTTTCCTGAGCACTGATCCAGCGTTGCTGATCTATCCCACCCTCCCAAAACTGCTCAACCCCCTGTTCCCTATCCCCATTCTTCTCACCCCACAAACCACTCCTCCCTTCACACAATTCAAAAAAACCCTCTCCACACTACAACAATAAAAAAAAACACCTTAAACCACAAATCAATAAAACACTAATATATAAAGAATGGTTTAGACCCTTCCTCAGCCTCCTCTTTAAGATGAAGGAATGTACCTCCTTATGCCGACTTATGCCAAGCAAAGAGATCTCAGGCCTGCCATAGAATGGGCCTACACAACAAAATCACACTTGCTTATATAATGGTATAGACCCTTCCTCTATAACCCTTGTCTCCAGAAGAGAGAGTTTATCACCTCACACTCCCTTTTACAGAGTGGAGGGATCCCAGTTGGAGGAGATCATGTTTCCTCTCTCTTCCTCACACTATAAAATCATGATGTCACATTTGCTTTCAACGGAGGAGATCCCTCTGGCCACCTCTATGTGCAAACAACACTATATATTGCCACATGATCTTTCAAAATCCACACTCTCACAATCACCTCACTTCACACACACTCTCCGCTCATTGTTTTCTCCCACAAAGGTTCATTTATAGATATGTGTTTTCCTGATCATCTCTGATTCAGGGTCCTGTCAATGGCATGCATATCTGGGATCAGCGTCCCACTCCAAGGAGCAGACACAGACCTTCTGGCAACACAGCCCCTGCAAATCTCTACAAGGCGTGCTCAGAAGACTGGTTGCTGCATGTGGGCACAGTGCACCAGGATGCAAGGCTGAGAAACCCAAGACCTCACAGAGTCGGGATCACGTCAGGATCACCAATTGTTAAGAGAACAGTTACCCAAAAACGGAATGATAAAAGTAATTCAAAGACAAAATAATCACTGCACCTCTTTGCAATGGAAAACAGGGAATATTACATGCAAAAAGGTTGCAGATAGTCCCATAGTAGAGAACTGACGCAGAGCCCATTACACGTCAAGAAGTTATAAGTTATATAGTGAGGAATCATGAATCTGCATAAATAAGTTACACTTTTATCCCACCACACTCATTCTCTACCACCTATAGAACATTTGAATGCCCACCTGCGGTCCCTGGACTGATTGGACGCACCTTATCTAAACTCATTCCCCTAGATACTTGATCCACTACATCGTCACTATTAAATCCAGATACGGGATTGGCTTACAAGCATATTGACATATTAATACATTGGGATCTTCAAGTGATGTGCACCCCTCCGATTCAGACTCATTCGAAGGAAGCTGGCAATGCCAACTCTGCTTTGAAAATACAATAGGCTTTCTCATTATACCGATGGTGTAGCACACACAAGCTGCTCACACAACCCTGTACTAAATGTATTGGCATCAGCTCTGCTCCTCCTATGGCAAATCACAGGAGATTCCAGATGTTGCTCCCCCTTATCTCCTTCAAACTCCAGGTGCCCAGTAATGACGTGACCAGGGCACCAATCTTGAGTCTGAATATCAGGGATTTATTTGCTTATGTTATGCGTGTACTTGTAATGCATATAGGATGAAGGCTCCCAGGGTAAAGGGCAAGGGCAGTGGTTCTCTAAATCTCGACCCTACTTCTTGGCATCATAAAACCTCTTGCCCTATTCCCATGAATTGTCCTTCAAAGGGTTCATCCCTACCTGCGCTCCCCACAGCTAACATTCCATTCCCATCATGTTCAGTTCCTATAGCTTGATACAATTAGCGTTTATCTGTGCATCGTGGGTACCACTGACCTCAGCTTCTCTCATGGGGAACGGGAAAGGGATCTGTTTTTGGGACTGAGCTAAACAAAGCTACAGCTCCACAACAGGGCCTGCATTATTTCTGTTCATTGTGTACCAGGCCTTACGCCTGCCGTGTTAACACGCTGACCTTGCTTCTACCACAGTACCTGCATGACTCACCTTTCACCTATTTCGGCTCACACCTGACATCTAACTAGAAACATAACTTTATGTACTATTTCTAAATACAGGGTCAATACCACACTGCTGTATCTATAACCTCTGCAACCACACCATTAATATATTTGTTTAGTCTTTCAGTGTTGCTATTTGTGGGTATCTAAAATGTGTCAAAGCTAACTGGACACAATTCGTACACCTTCTGCATCGTGAGGCTCATCCTGCTAGTACAATGTTATGTTCCAATAGATGTTTCTCAACCTGAACTTTTTTGCCTGGCTTTGATGCTGTACATGCATCCCAGCACTAATTGCATAGGTTATGCATGTTTTAAGACTAACGTCATTAAGGAATAGTTGTTTTGTATGTTTGCTTATGTTTGCAATAGTTAGATACCCATTGTCAAATTCTAATTGTATAGCATTGTAAAAGTAATTTAAAAGTATGGAGGTATTAAATAATTACAAAGGTGATAATGTATATTAAGAGCATTGACATTAAGAAATATTTGTGAGTAATAGAAGTGTTGTTACATTCAAACCAGCCAGTTATTTTTTCCCAAATGCAGTATAGTGGTCTGAAGAGGTTGTGGCACCAGTGTGGTATATTATGCTTACTGTTGTGAAGGTTCCCCTAGATACTTTCTATTCCTAATTCAGTTACAGCTTCTGCTGACAATTTGTAATATTCTAATTTGTTCCGGTATTCTACTGGGGGGGAATAGTCAGTGTAAAGGTTACACCTCCTACTTTGTAAGTAGCTAGATCTGTGGGGCCTGCAACAAAAGCAGATAGGTTGGTATATGGTTTGTGTTCTAAACATATTATTATTGTTTTACTTAGAAAGGTTTTTGCCAGAACCAGCATTAACACTTACATACAAGAGCAGATATTTGTATTTTTTTCAACTTTAAGTATTATTTTCATGTTGTATTCCATGTTCAATTTCTTTAGTGGCTTTTTGGTAAATGGTGAGTTGTTCATCAATTAACTATAATTTGAGCACTGCCAAATCTTCTTTAGATTGTTTGGATTGATACACATTATACAAATTCAAAACCCTCTGCATTGTCCACAAGGCTTTCTGGGGCCTGGGTCCAAAATACCTTCAGCTATCTCTCCGCAAATACCGCCCCCCTCTAGCTTTTCCCTCCTCTAATTATAACTCCCTTAGGGTCAGTCGTTTTTCAAAGAAATGAGCTGTGGTAGATCTCTGTCTTCGGCTGGGACCTCCCTCTGGAACAACCTCCCTTCACTCTAAAACTTGAGGAGAACCATCTCCGGTTCCAGAAGCTCCTCAAGACCTTCCTCTTTGCTTCTGCTTTCGCTCTCCCTCTCCCCTGCTGAACTGCTCTCTTGGCACAGTGTACATGGCCACCCTCTGTCCCCTGGCCCATGTACCTGCTCACCCTGCCACCCTCCTGCACTGCCTCCTGGCACCCCTTGCACTTGGGACTGTATCTGCACTAATCAGACTTACCCAGTCTGCTGCCTTAAACACTGCACTTTCTGACTGCACTACCACTGTTTATTGCCTCTATTGTCTATTTATTTGTATTTATTATTGTTTATTTGTTCTTCTCTGCTCTGCACTTTCCACTTCTCCTCCTTCCATGCACTGTTCCTCTTTCCCTTTCCCACGCACTTGCCCGTTCTCAATGTCACGGGGCCTAGTAAGATTGTTGTGTTCTCCCCTGTTCCCTTCCCTTGCCTTGTTGCACTCTGAAACACTTGTGTACGAGTGCGATATAAATACATTATCATATCAAACCATTATTTTCTACCTCATTCATTGCTAATTCTACATAATTTTGAATAAGTGGTCCTCCAAGCGGGTCTTGGCTTCCTGTAAGAGATGGTTTACTTTCGTTAGGATTTTGTTTATATAGTAGTGTTTCTTCTTATTCTTCTTGTTGGCATTCATTGTGTAACTTTTTTTTACTGTTTAAAGTTGTCATTGGTTATGCTGATTTAATTTGCTTTGAATGCAGTTTCAAATGTGCACTGTCCACATAACAATTCTTCTTATTTTCTACAAAGTGTGAATAGTTGCAGCAGGGACATGTAATAACATTATTTAGGCTCTGCAGATTTTAATGATCATTTCACATGGTTAATTGGACTTGGTTTTGAAAGTATTTACCAGCTATCTCATCTGTCATATAATTATTTTTGTATGTATACTTTTGGGCTATATCGTACAGGCACATGTTTTCCAAAGCAGCACTTCTGTTTAAATAGTATGTGTTAGTCAGATTGTTTTTTAGGATGTTTTGGCTGTTGGAATGTTCTGTGGCTATAGATCTGATTAGATGGAAGGATAAAAGTAATCTTTTTGTGATAAAACTGGACCAAGGTTTAGCCAGATAATGTTTTCAGATTTCCCATACAAGGATACACCTTTTAAACGATCTAAAGCTTCATAGGACCCACACTCTCTATAAGACTGCATTTTGATGCCAAAGTTGTACAACTTTTTTGAAAGGTTTTTGTCAGATGACATGCCATCCCAGAGGTCTTTTAGCTAATTTTTCTCAGTTTTGGTGAGATTATCTGTGACATATCTTGCAACGGCAGTTGAATGGTCTGCTATGTATTGAATGTCTATTTTACCATTGCACAAGAGGGCCATGATAGAATTGTAATCATTGATGAACTTGGATGCTCTTTTAATCTCTTTTAGGGGCCAATTCATGGAACAAACGTGCGCCGAAAATCTATGCGCAAGCAGGCGCAAGCGCGAGAAACGCAGCGCACGCGCACGTGTGCGATGCAAGGAAGACGCTGCGCGTGTTTCCCGCTGTCCGTGCGCCCAATCCAGCCATGGTGCACGCAGGCATACACGGCGTGCGCTACGCGCACAGCAAAAGCGCACATAGCGCGGCGCCCACAACCAAAGTGGGCGGAACAGTGGGCGTAACACGCGGAATGGGGAATAACACGTGAAAAAGAAGGCGTAACTGAGGAAGTACTGCAGGGAACTACACGGAACACCCACACACACGTGAACAACCCGTATTCATGGATTCGAATACGGGAAACCCGCGCACGGCAAAAGACGCAAACAGGCGTCAACGCGTCCGCCACACAAAAGCAGGCGGAAGCGTCCCCGCGCACAGTATAAAAGTGCGCGCAAACAACAAACATGTATATACAGCTACGATGAATGCCCCATTTGTCGCAGCACTGATCGTGGGACACCGCAGGAGGAGGAGAATAGCCAGGGCACGCATTTTCGCACCACGGACAAGCCTTTTTGGGATGCCTGACGACCAGGTCTATGGCAGGTATAGGTTTCCATCCCACATCATCCTAGACCTGGTCAGGGAGTGGGAAGATGACCTTACGTCCCCCACCCTTTGCTCCCAAGCATTGAGCCCCTTGGAGAAGCAGCTCAACGTCCTGCATTTTTTGGCCACTGGGTCATTTCAGCGGACTACTGCCATAGTGGGGGGGTCTCACAGGCCACGCAGTCACGCTGCCAACACCAGGTACTGGCAATCATGACAGCGCGCCCCTCAGTCCGCAGGCACATATACATGCCCAGAACACCCGCAGAAAGGCAGGCCGTTGTCCTGGATTTTTTCAGGGTGGCACACTTCCCCAAAGTGCTCGGTGCCATAGATTGCACCCATTTGGCCCTACGTCCACCTAGGGCCACTGAGCACATCTACCGAAACCGCAAGCACTGGCATTCCATCAATGTACAGGTGGTATGCGATGCAAAGGGAATCATCACCTCTGTCTATGCAAACTACCCTGGCTCCACCCATGACAGTTTCATATACAGAATGTCCGCCCTGAGCCGGGCCCTGGAAGCTAGGCAGCATGGCGACACATGGCTCCTAGGTGAGTACAAATGCCCTTGCACATGATGCATGTCACACACACACACACAAATAAACAAACCCCAATAATCACAACCATTTACACCTCCCCAGGGAACAGTGCCTACCCTCTGAGCAACCGCATGATGACGCCAATCCGGAACCCCACCACACCACCCCAGGTAAGATACAACGCCGCCCATATTGCAACCAGGGTCATAGTGGAGCGCACATTCGGAGTGCTCAAGTCACGTTTCCGCTCCCTTGACCGCTCTGGCGGGCAGCTACTCTATGCACCACCAGTAGTGTGCAGGATCAATGTGGCAGCATGTGTCCTGCACAATGTTGCAACACGGCAGGGCGTCCTGGTGGACATGGTGGTGCCCCCACATTCCCAACCACAGGCACAGGCACTGCCCATGGGAGGGGACAGGGCATGTGGCGAGAAAGCCCGGACCCAGCTTGTGGCCACATTTTTCACCTAAACTCCCACCCCTGCGGAGTGCACACAGGCCTGGCACATACCAGGTGACAATCGATGATGACAAAGAGACAGTCAACTGTCACAACCCTACCACCCTGAGATAGTTGCCATGGAAGTGCCACATTGTCTGCATCCCTAGCTACTTAAACACAAGCTATCCTGTGTGACCAAAAGGCACACATATGACATGACATGATATGGCCTATACACAAGTATTTCAAGGTGCGATGAGGCAGGGAGGGGGGAATAAGGGAAGACAGACAACGGTACTACTAGGCCAGGTGTCATTTAGATTGTGCAAGTGCAGGGGTAGGGGGAAGGGAAAAGTGCAAGGGGAAGGGGAGGGGGGAGTGCAGTACAGGGTAAGTAGACCAAAAAACAAGTACATAGGACAGCTGGTGGCAACTGCAAAGGTAAGTGCAGACAAGTGCTGGGAAGGGGGGGCTGTAGGGATACAGAGACAGTCCCGCAGTGCAGGGGTTGCCAGGGAGGCAGTGCAAGTGGAGAGTGGCTGGGCCAGGGACCGAGGTCGGTGAGAGTGGCCCAGTTGCAGATCCAGTGCAGTTCCAGTGAAGAATTTTGCAAGGAAGAGGCAGAGAGAAAGCAGAAGCAAAGAGGAAGGTCTTGAGGTGCTTCCCGAACAGGAGATGGTTCTCCTCAAGTTCCAGTGAGGCAGGAAGGCTGTTCCAGAGGGAGGGCCCTGCCGCGGAGCGAGATCTACCCCCAGCTAGTTTCTTTGAGAAGCGGATGACGCTGACATGCAAGGTGTGAATCACACACACCTGCAAAGCAGGCCATGGCCATCACTGTTATGTCACTCAAACCCTCCCAAACCACAACATGACATGGCAAGCAATACCCATACACCAACACGGTAACAATAAGGTACACATTGCCATGTCCAAAATGTGCAGTGGCATCAGACAATGATGCCTGACCAGGAATAAGATCAAATGACTGACCAACAACCTCCCACCCAAAATAAGTAATTTCCAAATGCATTACAAGAGTTGTAGACATAACATAACAATGAATGCCTGTCTACATGCACATTGTGCATTGCAAAATCAACACTGCAGCTTCTGTTTGCTCTCTCCTACTCCTGCAACACACTGCTCAGCGCACAGCACAGTGAACAGCCATTGTGTGTGATGCACACCCTGAGCATCACATCTAAGCCACAGACCACATCAAAAAGCAAATTAGGCATGTACAGGATCCATAATTGGTCACAGAACATGTGCTGCAGGGACACCAGAAGGCAAACAGTGTACACGTGGATATGCAAGGGTGGTAGTACATGTAGTGCATCAGAGTGCAAGTGTGTGGGTCAGCAAGGACATGCACTCAACATATGCATGTGCAATCAAGTGACCATCAGTGTTCTCTACACATCACATGTGAACATTCACCATGTTTACACCCCAGCATGTCAAACCACAACTATCCCCTCGCACGTGAAAGGTAAACACAACACATGAACAGGCATTGATCAGCAGAACACAACATGTACATAGGATACCACCATTACAATGTCAGGGTTCCCATCACACTGCAGGGCAAGGCAACTATCAACAACAACCCCCCCCTCCCTCACAAATGACCATGACCCACTGAACAACTTCACCTGGGTCATGGAGCCTTCAACCCTCAATTCCACCTGGCCACAGGATCACCTTTACCCTTCGTCACCATCTCCCACCTTGTGTGTAAAAAGGTGCCTGCACCCTCAGAATCCACACTCATTTCCAAAATCACAAAATCCAAGGCATAAAAATGAACCAGAACACCCTCCAGTAGATGACTTGACGTAGCAGTACCTCACAAAGGCCAAGTGCTACCACAATGATGCAACAACCAAGGTAGCACAGTAAAACAATGTCACAACAGGATGTGAACCATGTGTGGTACATAACATAGAATGATGCACCATGATCGGATGTGTACTGTCACAGGTCCCGTGTACAGGCGCGGGAGTGTCACGAAACAACCACCCCCACTGTGTCTCGGGTGCCTGCAAGGTCAAACTCACACAGGCCCCTGAGACCCAGGTGGGGAAGGAGGTTCAGGGATATGCAGTCGGGACAGGTGTTGGCACACTGGATAACTGGAATGAGTGGCAGGAGAGGGGAGGAGGAATGACACATGAAAGTAGGGAATGCACGAAAATGTACTACCTGCATGAACACATACACAATCCAAACAAACTTGGACATCATTGTCATGGCCTTCTGTAGTCCAGGCTTAGGAGTGGCACGAACCAACCACCCCCTCTAGGGTTTTGGCACCTGCAAGTTTGGGGCTTACACAGGCATCTGCAACCCCAGCGGGGAAAGAGGGTTAGGGAACGTTGCTTGGATAGGTACGGGAAGCAGGAACACTGGGTAGAGGGTACAGGGTTCAAAATTTCATAGGATTCCGGGTGATTAGGGGGAAAAAACATACCAAATTGAATTACACATACATCCACGCATTAGTGCACCCCCCAGCAAGCCTATGCAGAGCAGTTTGAAAGAAAAACAACAAGACACTTAGCTCTGGTTTTGAGTGCTGGCCTCCTGCCTGCGCACTCTCAGGTCCGGTTACAGGAGCACTGCAATGCTGCGAAGAGAGCCACAGTCAACAACCTGTACGTGCCAATTACACAAAAACACACCACCAAACATGCCCCATACCAACAAACTACTCTACAAACAGACAATCTGGTGTAGATGCTTCGTACCCATATATAACATTACTCCTGTGATGGGTCATACACAGTCAATGCAGTAAGTCAGCCGCCAGTGGGTGTGTGGCAAATGGAACACCAATGTGTCACAATTCACACAACATGCAATGTTCCCTGGGTAAGCAGACATACCCATATAGCAAGCCATGACTGCAGAGCAAGTTGTGTACCACCATGACCAAAAAAAAGTTGGCAGTGCATTTATCATAATGTACATGGAAATGAAATGCACTGCACCCGAGTATGTCCCTTGCTGTATGTCCCTGTGAGCTGCCCCTTTCCATGTCTCAGAAGGCTACATGGTTGATACAAATGCCTCGATGGACCTTGGTGTACCGGAGGGTATGTGCCACTGCCCCTGCAGGTGTCCCAGACAACCTTACAATCAACAGCCATCAGTCCACCAACACATCTGAGCTGCATTGTGTGCTTCAACACCAATATTATGGGGTGCACCAATATTCATCCAAGCTCACCCTCAGTGCTATGACTAAGCCTGCATGTGCAACTCGCCTGGTGCAAGCTTTGCTGTGTTGACACATGTCAGAAGCACACAACACACACACACACCGACAGCAAATGCATCAGGCAGACATGTGACACACAACATATAACCTGGCATGCATGCTGGGTCAACTTTGAATTGCTTCTGTGATCAGACCTGTTGAAAGGTGGCAGTTTCCATGGAAGTGGGTCTATGCAGTGCAGAAAATGTGTACGCCACTCACTACCTACATGTACAAGGACTCCATGGTGTGTGCCAGGAAATGTGAAGGCAGTGCAATGTCAAATTCAGACATCACGTGTATTGTGCATTCAATGTGTACCATATCTAGAAGCCAAGCACCGCTCCACCCCAGTACCAAAGCAGGGATGCATAGCATGGTATCAAAAGGCTGACCATACACCTGTGTATTGACAGGCAGTGTTGACTGGCATCAACAGCTTAATGTGATTCAAGTGACAACACTGCAAATGATGCAGGGACAGTAAGCAGGACACATGATGAAAACTCTGGATTCCGCCCATGTGTGAAGAAGACACAACGACAGTTGGACAGAGTCATTGGCCATTGAACAGGCTGAGGCCTGTGAGCCACACAGATTGTCAGACCCTAAACATGTGTGCAACGCAGGACTGAGCCACAGTTGACATGGGAAGGCTGATGAGATGGCAGGCAATGTATGTAACCAAGGACTTGTATTACAGTGATCATCCAGTCAAGGACACATACGGGCATGCCTGCAATGCACATGGAGCATGAATGGGCACGCATGTCCCTGCGGGACATCTGACCTATGCACAGTACAAGTGAGATACCCTGCATCAAGTACTAAGGCTGTACCACACAGCATATGTCTGGCAGATTCTACGCTGGAAGTTAGCATCTACACAGGACGCATGAACAAGAAAGTACACATTGGCAAGATTGAAGAACACCAGTGGAAAGGCGGAACTGGGGTGCAGAGTGGCGGAGGAGGGGCAAGGGAGCATGCCTACATGAAGTCCCCGCATGCAGGCAGAGGAGACATGCATGACGGAAGCATTGCATTACTTACACATCAGAACCATGTACACGTCACATGTAGTGGCAATCATGCACAACACATCCCACAAGTGAAACACACACATCCTCAACAAACACACATCAACACTCACTGGACTGGGCATCAAAGTCCAGCATCTCTCCCACTCCTTCGACCAATTCAGGTGGTATGAACTCTGCAACGAGTGCCTCATGCGGAGTGAGCTCTTCCTCCTCTGGTGCAGGCCCACCACCAGTCACCAGAGTCAAGTTGTAATTAGAGGCACGCTTAGCCTTAGTGCTGCGTTTGATGTCATTCCAACGCTTTTTGCACTCTTGCACCGTGTGCACCTCATGGCCGAATGAACTGACATGTTCCGCAACATGCTTCCAGTGGGTGTCACGTTGGGCAGCCGTAGTCTGACTATTGGCACCCACTAGCATGTCACGGCTGTGGCCCCGCACATAGTCCACGAGGAAGTCCAGTTCCTGCTTGCAGAAAAGCTTCTTCCTCGACGTACAGGAGGTCGTGGCTGTGTGTGGGGTCCCACCCTGTGCTGCAGGTGCAACCTTCCTCCCCTTGGACTGTGGCGCAGACCCTGGCTGGCTAATGCCGCCCTGACCAGTATGGCCAGTGGGTTCGGTGGATTGAGCCAAGGGAGTGGCAGGTGGAGGGACGACCAAGGCTTGACTTGTGTTAGTGGCAGCTGGGTGCCCACTAATGGACCCTGCGCAGCAATATCAGCTGTGGCAGGGTCATTGACCGCAACGGTCCTGGTTGGCAGACTCACAACCGGGGTGTTGTTGGGTGCATCTGTCCCTGCACTTGCCAACACCCGGCTGTTCGGGGCAGCAGATGACATGACTGCCCCAGGGACACATGTCTTGGTCTGAGCAGCCCGGCCTGCCCCTATGGTTTCCCTCCTGGCCTGTTGGAGATCTACCAAGGGCTCCTCAAGTGCCAACGCAGCCTGCGCTGGCAGACCCTGAGCCTGGGTGGCGGTGTCCACAGCTGCACCTGCAGCTACTACTACCCTTGGGCCCGTGGCAGTCGATGGAACGGACTGCCGGGTCACACGGGCGCCAGTGCCAGATGCAGAAGCTGCATCCCCCGGAACCACAGGGGGTGGTGGCATGACTGCACCGACACATGGCACAACATTGTGCTCAAGTGGCGCACCCCTGCCTCTTCCCCCTCTGTGGCCGCCCTGGACACCCTGGAGTCCCCCTACTCCCTGGTCACCACGGCCACGTCCCCGACCACACCCGCCACGAGGAGGACGCCCAGCTGAGGCGCCCCTCACCTTTGGTGGCCTCCCAACCATGGCACAGATGTAGTAGTGCCGGCACAGATGGAGTGGTGCCAATGGGAGGTGTACACCACAATTGACCTGGGCAATTGGGGTGAAGGGGGTGGGAAGCAAGATGTTAACAGCCCCCCTGCACCTGCAAGGCTGTATGTGACCCCGGTGATGTAGTGACGGGTCACGCAACGCTCAGGCACCCCAAAACTGCAGTAAAACCGTGCACGCAACTCTGCAGCCTACGTGCGTGGATTCAACCTCCCGCAGTACGCGGTGGCACCCAGTAACACGAATAACGTGTACGCGTGGGACACGCAGGCTACTATGACATCGAAAATGGGTGCGATACACAGGGGCACCCGCAGTGGGAAAAAGAGCGTGTGCGACTCACCGTCTGACTAGCGCGATGCAGAAAAACACACGTAGCCAATACCCCCGCCAAAAGAAGAGATACGTCCTTGATAGCTGTGAAGTTGTGATGGCGCGCGAAACAACAGGAAGCAGCAACACATGTCGGTCTCCACGAAAGGCACGTACAGCAAACTGCTGGGCCCGCTCACCTTTAACCCGTGCTGAGGGAAATGCCCGCGCGCATCACATCACTTACGCGCATGGGCCCTTTCCTCGGATTACACGCGGACGTGCAGTTTTTCACGCGCGCTGAAATGTCCATGCACGCCTGTGCGCGTCACGTCACAGGGGCGCTTGCGCTTGAGGGGCCTTCTGTCCAATGAAATTGCGTATGCGTGTGCTTACGCGCTAAGGGCCTTTCCTCGAATTACACGCTGACGTGCAGAATTTTCACGTGCCAAATCACTCCGTATCAAGCTGGTCACGCGTAAGCACACGGAAGACCACGCTCCTGCCCAGAAGGCCGAATTACTGCCCCCCAAAGCCCCGAGCATTCTCCCACCTGCCATCTGCTGCTGCCTGACTGCCTGCTGCCCACGTGCCCTGCCATTTGCTGCCTGCACATCAGCCAGGGGTTCTGTTGCTGTGACCACCCCTACTGGAACCGAAGACTCCCGACTGGGATTCCATTGCTCCACAGCCCAGCCCCAGGACCCAGTTGGCCACCCACTCCTGCCTCTGGGGTTGTCATGTCGGGAACTGCAACATCTGGCACCACTGACAACCCCCGGCCAGAGAAGCAGAGGGGCACCAGCTTCAGTGCCAGGGAAGTTGGTGTCCTGGTGGAGCAAGTCCTGGGGCAGTATGATGCCCTCTTCAGAAGTTCCCGCGCCGACAAGGAAGGACAGACTCGGATCTGGACTGACATCGTGACTGCCATCAACGCGGAGGGGGTGGCAGTCCGCGACTTACAACATGTCAAGAAGCGCTGGGAGGACTTCAGGTCCAGGACCCTGAACAAGGCCCGGCTCCTCTTGAAGGCAGCGGATGCTAAGGGGCGCCGGGGCCACTTGTCGGAAGATCAGATGAGGGTCCTGGAACGCATATCCCCAGCGCTCCACGTCCAGGTCCTTGAGAGGCAGACCCGTCTGGAGTTGAGCGGTAAGTGTACATGCATCCTGATTGTGAGCTGTGCGTGTGGTGATGTTTCAGTAGTGTGCAGGTTGCACATCTGTTTGTATGGGGTCGAGAATGGGTGGGGGTGTACAGGGCCGTGAGGCTAACACATGCGAGGGCTGTAATGTGTGACACATGGATGGTCCTTGTGTGTATAGGCTTGCATGCCAAATGCAGTTGTGTGGGCACACATGTTTGGATGAATGTGTATGTAAGTAGACATGTTCGTGATGTCACGCATGTATGTTGTTTTCAGCTGCATGTATCAGCACTGTGTACATGTGCATTTGTGTGTATTTGACAAGGGTGCAACAGTGATGCAACATGGATGCATGTGGCAGCGGGATGTGGAAGCCTGATTGGCAGATGTGACATGGATGCCCATCTGAACACTGCGACACTTGGCAAAGGTGTACACATGCATTCAAGTGTGGTGGTGTGTGTACATGTGTAGTGCACTTCCTGTGTTGCATGTGATGTCTGGCTCAGCTTTGCCTGCTCATGCTGTTGTATGTGTATGGATGGTGCTGGCAGTTGCGATATGGCTGTGGTATGGCTCATGTGTGCGAGTTGAAATGACATGTGTGTTGGGGATTTTGATGGCATGTCTGAGGTTTGCCAATGCCACTCATGTACAACTGTCATGTGTGTATGTGTCCATTGTACAGTGCCCTGATGCCTGTGTTTTATTTCTCCCTGTCTGCAGCGTCAACTGATGAAGAGGGCGGAGAAGGTGCTGTGGAGCACAGCGGCGGGGATTCCACCGCCAGCCGGAGATGCCAGGCCCGGCTCCCCTCCCATGTTGTGATCTCGTCGGGGAGTGAGGAGTCTGGTGCCGCGTCCCAGGCCGCAGCTGCCGGGGGGAGGTCCAAGAGGCGGAGGTTGGAGTTGGACTCCTCGGCAGCAGAAGGGGCAGCTGGGACCCCACAGGGCCCAACGGGGGAAGATGGCACAGAGTCATCCAGGTTGGTGGGGGGTTTTGGTGGAGGAGGAGGCCGTGCAAGCAACAGAGACGGGGTCTGGAGGTGGGGATACCACTGGTGCTAGTGGTGCAGTGCAGGACCAGAGACAGGAGGCAGCACAGGCCGCCGCGGAGGTGCCTCTGTGCAATCCTGTCCCTGATCCTGTCCCTGCATCATCTTGCACCAGTAGGGATGCCTACGTCCAGACCCGTTTTCAGGCAGGGGATGAGCTCACGACAACTGGCTTCCTCTGCCTGCGGACATGGCTATCCGGGTCCGGGTTGACCCTGTCCTGACTGGTGTGGCGTTGCGTCAACGGGCCATGCGAGGTGACCTGCAGTCTTTTCATGAGGAGACTGCACGTCATCTCGAATGGCTCATTGACCGCGTCAGCCTACTGGGACAGGTCACCCAGGCCGGATTCCTCCGTTTGATGGGGCTTGCTGCGACCCCCTCCTCAACTGAACCCCCTATGCGCCAGTCGTCCTCCGTGCCATCTTCCCACCCATCAGTCACCTGGGTGCCCTGTGGAGCTGCCTCTGACGGTGCGGCCAGGCTGGTGGAGGAGGCATCCCTGCCGCAGTTGGGAGTCGGACGTCCAGCAGGGTTGGCCACATCAACGACTGCACCCCAGCCAGCGGAGGATGTGCAGGCAGCAGAAGGCGGTGCACGGGCAGAGGCACAGCAGCAGCAGCAATGTGGTGGGAGCCATGAAGGCTTGGGGCCTTCGACATCGGAGGGGCAGGCATCGGCCGGAGGGCAGGAGGACCCAGGACAGAGAGGGTCTTCCGTGTGGTAGCGGTTGGGCCACGCCATAGATGCGGAGCGGCAGCGGGCGGAAGAGGCACGGCTCACGATGGTCAGGGTGGAGAACTCCATGCGGAGGGCCCTGAGGCGGGCCGAGTGCCTCGAGGCAATCCGCAGGGGTTTGGAGGTGGACACGTCGACGGCCCTGCGGACCCTCGGGGCCATGGAGGAGGACCGCCTCCGGGACATTGAGCAGGAGTTCGATGATGCCCTGGCCTGGGACATCCAAAAGTGAGCCGTCGGACTAGCCCACTGCCCTTGTACATAGTTCTGTAGTTAGTGTTAGGCTTCCTTTGTTTTTGCATTTTTTGGGACCTTTTGGACAATGGGCCACATTTTTGTATATAGTTTTATTTAATTAGTTAGTGTTGTTAGATAGGTTTCATTTCTTTTGTTGGGATAATGGACCCTGGCTTGTTCATCTGTACATAGTTCACTGTTGGATTTTCTTTTTATTTTACAATTTACCCATGGAGCAATGGCTTTCAATTATAATTTTCCATTGGATTTTCTTTTGTGGACTGTGACTTTGGACACCATTCCTTTGGATTATGATTTTTGGTTTTGCATTTTTTCACGGACATGCTTCTTTTCATTATTTTACATTTCCATTTCTGTTTGTTTATTTTTGATTCAATTTATGTTTCATTTAATACATATTTTTTGATCAAACTTCAATGTGTAGTATCATCTCATTGGTTTCATGCATATCATGATATGGGTTTTGAGATTCACTGACACCCATTGGGTGTATGTGAGGGACATGTGTTCGTTTCCAAACTTGCAATTGGTGTTCTATCATGTTATTGCCATTTCTAAGTGGGTGGATGCAATACTCGGGTGGGTGTTTTGCATTTGGAGGCTGACCATAGGGACCAGGGATCTAGATTGTGATGACATGTTGGCTGGGGAACATGAGTTGGGGCCTGGTGGAGGGTGCACGACACAGTGCTGAGGGGTAGGGATGCAGGGGAACATGAGTTGGACATGAGTGGGGGCCTGCTGGCAGGTGCCCCACAATGCTGGGGGTGGGGGTGATGGGAGACATGGGTGGGGGCCTGGTGGAGGCTGCCCCTGCACTGCTGGGGGGTGGGGGTCATAGGGGACATGAGTGGAGGCCTGGTGGAGGCTGCCCCTGGTGGCTGGGGTGTGGGGGTGATGGGAGACATGAGTGGGGGCCTGGTGGAGGCTGCCCCTGCACTGCTGGGGGGTGGGGGTGGTGGTAGACATGGGTGGGGGCCTGGTGGAGGCTGCCCCTGCACTGCTGGGGGGTGGGGGTGATGGGAGACATGAGTGGGGGCCTGGTGGAGGCTGCCCCTGGTGGCTGGGGGGTGGGGGTGATGGGAGACATGAGTGGGGGCCTGGTGGAGGCTGCCCCTGCACTGCTGGGGGGTGGGGCGGTGGTAGACATAGGTGGGGGCCTGGTGGAGGCTGCCCCTGCACTGCTGGGGGTGGGGGTGATGGGAGACATGAATGGGGGACTGGTGGAGGCTGGCCCTGCACTGCTGGGGGGTGGGGGTGGTGGTAGACATGGGTGGGGGCCTGGTGGAGGCTGCCCCTGCACTGCTGGGGGGTGGGGGTGATGGGAGACATGAGTGGGGGCCTGCTGGCAGGTGCCCCACAGTCTTGGGGGTGGGGGTGGTGGTAGACATGGGTGGGGGCCTGGTGGAGGCTGCCCCTGCACTGCTGGGGGGTGGGGGTGATAGGGGACATGAGTGGGGGCCTGGTGGAGGCTGCCCCTGGTGGCTGGGGGGTGGGGGTGATAGGAGACATGGGTGGGGGCCTGGTGGAGGGTGCACCACTGTGCTGGGGGGTGGGGGTACAGGGGAACATGAGTTGGACATGAGTGGGGGCCTGCTGGCAGGTGCCCCACAGTGCTGGGGGATGGGGGTGATGGGAGACATGGGTGGAGGCCTGGTGGAGGGTGCACCACAGTGCTGGGAGGTGGGGGTGCAGGGGAACATGAGTTGGACATGAGTGGGGGCCTGCTGGCAGGTGTCCCACAGTGCTGGGGGGTGGGGGTGGTGGTAGACATGGGTGGGGGCCTGGTGGAGGCTGCCCCTGCACTGCTGGGGGGTGGGGGTGATGGGAGACATGAGTGGGGGCCTGGTGGAGGCTGCCCCTGGTGGCTGGGGAGTGGGGGTGATGGGAGACATGAGTGGGGGTCTGGTGGAGGCTGCCCCTGCACTGCTGGGGGTGGGGGTTATGGGAGACATGTGTGGGGGCCTGGTGGAGGCTGCCCCTGCACTGCTGGGGGGTGGGGGTGGTGGTAGACATGGGTTGGGGCCTGGTGGAGGCTGCCCCTGCACTGCTGGGGGGTGGGGGTGATGGGAGACATGAGTGGCTGGCAGGTGCCCCACAGTGCTGGGGGGTGGTGGTAGACATGGGTGGGGGCCTGGTGGAGGCTGCCCCTGCACTGCTGGGGGGTGGGGGTGATAGGGGACATGAGTGGGGGCCTGGTGGAGGCTGCCTCTGGTCGCTGGGGGGTGATGGGAGACATGGGTTGGGGCCTGGTGGAGGCTGCCCCTGCACTGCTGGGGGGTGGGGGTGATAGGGGACATGAGTGGGGGCCTAGTGGAGGCTGCCCCTGGTGGCTGGGGGGTGGGGGTGATGGGAGACATGGGTGGGGGCCTGGTGGAGGGTGCACCACAGTGCTGGGGGGTGGGGGTGCAGGGGAACATGAGTTGGACATGAGTGGGGGCCTGCTGGCAGGTGCACCACAGTGCTGGGGGGTGGGGATGATGGGAGACATGGGTGGGGGCCTGGTGGAGGGTGCACCACAGTGCTGGGGGGTGGGGGTGCAGGGGAACATGAGTTGAACATGAGTGGGGGCTTGCTGGCAGGTGCCCCACAGTGCTGGGGGTTGGGGGCGGTGGTAGACATGGGTGGGGGCCTGGTGGAGGCTGCCCCTGCACTGCTGGGGGGTGGGGGTGATGGGAGACATGAGTGGGGGCCTGGTGAAGGCTGCCCCTGGTGGCTGGGGGGTGGGGGTGATGGGAGACATGGGTGGGGGCCTGGTGGAGGCTGCCCCTGCACTGCTGGGGGGTGGGGGTGGTGGTAGACATGGGTGGGGCCTGGTGGAGGCTGCCCCTGCACTGCTGGGGGGTGGGGGTGATGGGAGACATGAGTGGGGGCCTGGTGGAGGCTGCCCCTGCACTGCTGGGGGGTGGGGGTGATGGGAGACATGAGTGGGGGCCTGCTGGAGGCTGCCCCTGGTGGCTTGGGTGGTGGGGGTGATGGGAGACATGGGTGGGGGCCTGGTGGAGGGTGCACCATAGTGCTGGGCTGGGGGTGGGGGTGCAGGGTAACATGAGTTGGACATGAGTGGGGGCCTGCTGGCAGGTGCCCCACAGTGCTGTGGGGTGGGGGTGATGGGAGACATGGGTGGGGGCCTGGTGGAGGGTGCACCACAGTGCTGGGGGGTGGGGGTGCAGGGGAACATGAGTTGGACATGAGTGGGGGCCTGCTGGCAGGTGCCCCACAGTGCTGGGGGGTGGGGGTGGTGGTAGACATGGGTGGGGGCCTGGTGCAGGCTGCCCCTGCACTGCTGGGGGGTGGGGGTGATAGGGGACATGAGTGGGGGCCTGGTGGAGGCTGCCTCTGCACTGCTGGGGGGTGTGGGTGGTGGTAGACATGGGTGGGGGCCTGGTGGAGGGTGCACCACAGTGCTGGGGGGTGGGGGTGCAGGGGAACATGAGTTGGACATGAGTGGGGGCCTGCTGGCAGGTGCCCCACAGTGCTGGGGAGTGGGGGTGATGGGAGACATGGGTGTGGGCCTGGTGGAGGGTGCACCACAGTGTTGGGGGGTGGGGATGCAGGGGAACATGAGTTGGACATGGGTGGGGGCCTGGTGGAGGCTGCCCCTGGTGGCTGGGGGTGGGGGTGGTGGGAGACATGGGTGGGGGCCTGGTGGAGGGTGCCCCTGCACTGCTGGGGGGTGGGGGTGATAGGGGACATGGGTGGGGGCCTGGTGGAGGGTGCCCCTGCACTGCTGGGGGGTGGGGGTGATGGGAGACATGAGTGGGGGCCTGGTGGAGGCTGCCCCTGCACTGCTGGGGGCTGGGGTTGGTGGTAGACATGGGTGGGGGCCTGGTGGAGGGTGCACCACAGTGCTGGGGGGTGGGGGTGCAGGGGAACATGAGTTGACATGAGTGGGGGCCTGCTGGCAGGTGCCCCACAGTGCTGGGGAGTGGGGGTGATGGGAGACATTAGTGTGGGCCTGGTGGAGGGTGCACCACAGTGTTGGGGGGTGGGGGTGCAGGGGAACATGAGTTGGACATGGGTGGGGGCCTGGTGGAGGCTGCCCCTGCACTGCTGGGGGGTGGGGGTGATAGGGGACATGAGTGGGGCCCTGGTGGAGGCTGCCCCTGGTGGCTGAGGGGTGGGGGTGATGGGAGACATGGGTGGGGGCCTGGTGGAGGCTGCCCCTGGTGGCTGGGGCGTGGGGGTGATGGGAGACATGGGTGGGGGCCTGGCGGAGGCTGCCCCTGGTGGCTGGGGGTGCAGGGGGACATGCGTTGGTGGGCAGTAGTGCAAGGTGACATGTGGGTTGGCTGGGGGGCATGGCCATGGTGGATGGGGTGCCTGCAGGACGTGTCCAGGGTAGGCCCCTGTGGTGTGGGCCACCTGCTGGGGCCGTGGAGGGTGTAGAGGGAACACCTGGGAGGACCCACACGTGCAATTCACGTGTGGTGCTCCCCGCGCACCCCTGTAATACACGTACCCTGATGGAATCGCGCGTGATACTTTCCGCGCACCCCTGAAATACACGTACCCTGCTGATTTTGCATGTGATACTTCCCGTGCACCCCTGGAATACACGTACCCTGCTGTTTTTGCGTGTGATACTTCCCGCGCAACCCTGGAATACACGTACCCTGATGGAATTGCGTGTGATACTTCCCGCGCACCACAAGATACACGTAGCCAGGACATTCGCGTGTGGAACTTCCAGCGCACCCCTGGAATACACTTACCCTGCAGATATCGCATGTGAAACTTCCCGCGCACCCCGAAATACATGTAGCCAGGACATTCGCGTGTGGAACTTCCCGCGCACCCCTGATATACACGTACCCTGCTGATATCGCGTGTGAAACTTCCCGCGCACCCCAAGATACACGTAGCCAGGACATTCGCGTGTGGAACTTCAAGCGCATCCCTGGAATACACGTACCCTGCTGATATCGCGTGTGAAACTTCCCACGCACCCCGAAATACACGTAGCCAGGACATTCGCGTGTGGAACTTCCCGCGCACCCCTGAAATACACGTACCCTGCTGATATCGCGTGTGAAACTTCCCGCGCACCCCAAGATACACGTAGCCAGGACATTCGCGTGTGGAACTTCCAGCGCACCCCTGGAATACACGTACCCTGCTGATATCGCGTGTGAAACTTCCCGCGCACCCCGAAATACACGTAGCCAGGACATTCGCGTGTGGAACTTCCCACGCACCGCTGATATACACGTACCCTGCTGATATCGCGTGTGAAACTTCCCGTGCACCCCAAGATACACGTAGCCAGGACATTCGTGTGTGGAACTTCCAGCGCACCCCTGGAATACACGTACCCTGCTGATATCACGTGTGAAACTTCCCGCGCACCCCGAAATACACGTAGCCAAGACATTCGCGTGTGGAACTTCCCGCGCACCCCTGATATACACATACCATGATGGAATCGCGTGTGGAACTTCCAGCGCACCCCGAAATACACGTAGCCAGGACATTCGCGTGTGGAACTTCCCGCACACCCCTGATATACACGTACCCTGCTGATATCGCGTGTGAAACTTCCCGCGCACCCCAAGAAACACGTAGCCAGGACATTCGCGTGTGGAACTTCAAGCGCACCCCTGGAATACACGTACCCTGCTGATATCGCGTGTGAAACTTCCCGCGCACCCCGAAATACACGTAGCCAGGACATTCGCGTGTGGAACTTCCCGCACACCCTGATATACACGTACCCTGCTGATATTGCATGTGAAACTTCCCGCGCACCCCAAAATACACGTAGCCAGGACATTCGCGTGTGGAACTTCCCGCGCACCCGTGATATACACGTACCCTGCTGAATTCACGTGTGAAACTTCCCGCGCACCCCTGATGTACACGTACCCAGCTGAAATGACGTGAGGTACTTCCCGCGCACCCCAGTGATACACGTAGCCCGCTTGTCGTGCTGGTACAGGGTTAGTTCAGCCCTTTGCGCTGGATTGGGGATTTTGATGGCTTTTCCCTGCGCGACAGGCGTTCTTGGGGGCGTAACTGGCGCTGCTGCAGGGTCGCTGCGCCACTGTGCACCACGGCTGGTTTTGGTAGCTGGAATCCATGAATACGCTATGCGCGGAAATGGATTTTAGCGCACGCGGCTGGCGCAGGGATTCGCACGCGCACACTGTGCGCCAGCCGCGTGCGCCACTTGTGCGCTAAATTCTATGAATTACCCCCTTAATGTTTTATATGTTTTTTGGGAGATTTGCATTTGACAATCTGTCTACATGACACCATTATTCTATTTACTTGAGCTTTGGTACAAACTGGTCTACTGGTTCTAAAGAGACATTTGGTGAAGTATTGTCCTTTGTGCATGTATCAACGTCAGCAGTATTTGCCACACTTATGTCATTGGTAACTTAAGATTTGTGTCTGTGTGCCATATTGTATGTCTTCCGAAGGGATGTCACAGGTAATGTAGTTTTCAATAACTTTTAAATCAGTGTCATCACTGTTGTGGGCAAATTTATGAGCATGTTTAATCCACAAAAGTATGAGGATGTGTAGTGTTCGTCTGGACAGATATTCTTTCCTCCAAAATAAGTGTTCTCCTTTGTAACATGCATATTTCCCAAGAGATTTGTAATATTTGACTGCAACACTTCATTTTTGTCTTTTATCTTTTGAAAGAGTTCAGTAGCTGACATGTTTAGGAAATGGGTGCCTGTTTTTAGTGTCTGGGCAAATCGGTAACATCGAGTTGCTAGTTCGCTTTCAAACTAGAGATGGAAAATGTATTGAACATTTTGCTGGTGTCTTGGATCTTCAGAATACATTCATAGTGATCAATAATCCAAGTATTGTAAGAGGCTGCTTTGGTCATAAGGATATCTTGTTTATAGTTCATGCACCAGTGTAACATTTTCATTAAGGTCTAATGGTAAGTATAGTACTTTGTCAAGGACACCTTTGAGTAATTCAGATGGAGGCACTTCAGGAGTTTAGGCTTGCAGTCATATTATAGCATGGAATGAGTGTACTGTTTAAATGATGATACTCTCATATAGATTAAGTTATTGGAGTGAATTTGGAAGTGGAAATGCTTGTAAGTTGCTATTGATAGCTTCAGATGACATATGGCTCTCATCAATCTTACTATTGTAGTATGCACGAACTATTAAGGGATCAGTTATGTTGTATTTATATACTTTTATTTGACATAAGGCTAATTGGAACAATTCTTCATTATCTTCTATCTTGTAGGACATATCTACTATTTTTGTACTTTTCTTATGGAAAGTTCTGCAACAACAGAAACATTATTCGTCTTGAATTTCAGCCTACATGTTTTTAAGCTTTGCAATTGTTTTCTGTATGTGTTTGTAAGGAGTCAAAACAACCAGGATCCACAACAAACTACCTGTCATGATCTCTGCTTCCAAAAGGTCAGGGTTTTCCCAACTCCCTTGGAAGCAGATCCATAACCCAGGTTCTGAGTGCCAACCAGTCCCAATTGGGACCTTTTGGACCCAGTCCTGGCGCCAGTGGCACCAGGCTCATAAATATGCCCAGTCCCAGCGCTGGAAGCGCCGGGCTCATAATGCTTGGGTGGACTTACCTTCAGCAGACCATGCTGCTTACTTGCCTGCCAGTTGAGCCTCTGATCCTCTTCTGTTTGGAACTACTTTTCCTGTTGGGTGGGGCTGGAGCCACTCCCTAGATTCAGAACACTGGAACTCTTCTGGAAGGCAGGAACTCTTTTCTTACCAGGAACTCTTTTCTTACTTAGGCGTGGCTGTGGAAGGAGACACCTAAGCACTACAGGAGGCTATTTAAACCACACCCGGTGGATGAATCTTGCTTTGCGTTATTCTGCAACCTCTGCAGCAGAACGCTCATCGTGTCTTCTGCATCCGGTCCTGGGCCTAAGGAAAAAGGCTTACCATCCTGAATCCAGTCTTCAGCAACACCTATAAAGACAAGAAAGAACAGGTTAGCATTCCGGCATCTGAAAGGCAAAGGCTTACCATCCTGAATCTAGTCTTCAGCAACACCTATAAAGACAAGAAAGAACAGGTTAGCATTCCGGCATCTGAAAGGCAAAGGCTTACCTACTCTTCGTGCGCTCCGGAGGTCTTCACACTGCATTCCGGCATCTGAAAGACAAAAGTTTACCAACTCTTCGCACGCTCCGGAGGCCTTCGGCGCTGCATCCCGCATCTGAAAGACAAAACAAGGTGCGTTTAAAGACATTGGGGAACTTTAATACTCACGTGCCATTACTCCTTTCCACATCTAATCCAGTGGGTATTCCGGCACCCTGCAGCCGCTCTGAACTCGTACCTGCAAAATAAAAAGACAGTTAGAGCGCATAGTGAAGCAGGCAACAAGCGCTTACTTACGTGCTTCCAGGCGCTTCTATTCATCACACGGGCTCCATCTTCAACTCACTTCAGCCCGTCATCCGCCATCGCCGGAACCCTGCAAAACAAGAGACATCATTACTAAGACTTTAAAGACATTTGAATGACTCGAAACTTACCGTTCGTGCAGTAAACGACGGACAGCAGTCCTCTGAAGTCAAGAGGCCTGCGCTACCTATCCAGTGAAGAAACTGGTTACAGCACCCTGCCTCGAGGCAGATGGAGAGCTCGGCATTCACTTACCTAAGGTGAGAGCGTTAACCTTTGGGGGTCTACAGGAGAGGAGAAGAGGAAAGAGATAGGGACACCCCAATAACCCCAGTTCATTAACCCCATATTTTCTATCTGCAGACATCTTACTCTACACGTCAGGCATACAGTGCACAGAGGTCCAGCCCAAAGAGCCAACCGGGTGCTACACATCACCTTTGAAGATACGGTAGTCGCCCAGTCAAGACCGGCGCCTCTGCGAGAATCAGGTGAGCGTTACACTACCTGCTCATGTCATATTAGGCTGGGAGAGTAACTTTCATTACAAGGACGCTGAGAACAGTCAGCGAACTGCTGTGTCCGCCGCTCTCAATACTTGAAGTCATCAACAAGACCGTAAGATATCCTGAAAGGAATGCGGTTACTAAATATTGCTCCTTCCGATATACTGCAGCCCCGCACTTAACCATTTGGGAGTTGAGCCTGACAACGCTGCACCTGTACAAATGGCATGCAGCCCACGCCTTCCTTACTGCAGTTAAGCCGAATGCACAGAAGACACATGTTATCTGGGGCATTAAATAGGGCTTTTGAAATTGAACAATCGGATTTGATGACCTGGGAAAATTCCTAGAGAAATACTGGTGTAAAGTGTAAAAAAGACCATCAATACGACATCCAAAAAGCCTTCTAAATTGGATTGCAAGAGTCCTGATGAAAGCCTCAATGGGAATAATATACATCTGCTATTAATTCTGGTTATTGGTAGCAACCCCTTTGGGGCTGGAAATAGATCCTGTTACTGTCGACACACCTCCAGTGGGGACTTTTGTTTCGTTTTGTATAACAAAATTGTTTACTAAGTCACCTACCAATTACTAACACCACTTTGAGGGTTTAGGACAAACATCTTTTTGAATGGCAAAAAACACCAGCTTGTATGTTTCTTTCTGTTGTGTTTTTTATGTGATTCATTGTTAAGTTTTTACTTAAATGGGCTTCATCCTTTCTTTCCATTTTTTTACTATGTGCGAAATAATAAAATTGCATTTACACTTTTGTTAATTCCGACTCTATCGTCTGTATAATTGTCTCAAGACAATATTTAGGCCTGCTTACCTGAGGTGCCATGTGAATCTCCCAGCCTAATACGACATGAGCAGGTAGTTTGTTGTGGACCCTTGTTGTTTTGACATGTTATTAAGTCCTCTCCCAACAAACCCCTAAAAAAAGAGGACCCTCCTTTTGCTCGTTTAACGATTGCACTGTGTTTGTAAGGAGGTTAGTGTTAGAAATGTGTTGGTTAAGGTTTTGTAAGTTAACTGTGTTTTCTGTAATTAATTGTCATTGGGCCTCATTCTAAGTGTGCCAGTTCGGAAACAACCGTGTCTGTAAGCTTACCGGCACTGTTATTTCCATGCTGGCACACTACATCTCTGCAGGCGGGTGGTTGCCCATAGAGTCTTGTGGGACTAACAAAATGACTGATGTCTGACTTCCCGGCTGCCAGACTTGGAATAGCCGGGTGGTACTGGGAAGTCAGGCACCAGTCATTTTTTACGGGTCCGACCAGCAGACCGCCCGCAGTAAGGAGGCCCATTGAGTTTTTGTAGTTCTACGGCGGGACATTTAGCATTGTACAATCTATACACAAGGTTTTGCATTGTAGAAGAGTGTATGTGCTAACATTGTTAGACCTGGATATTCGACAAATACAACAAGGCCACTACTAATACTACACCCTCCCTTTCTCCTAGCCCACTACTTGGTGCATGAATTTGGGATTGTACCTACTCCTAGCCCACCACTCACCTTCCCTTAGCCCAGTACTCTGTGCATGAACTTGATATTGTAACTACCCCTTCCTATTCCCCCCACCTAATATTATGTGTATAAATGTATAATTGTACCTACTTGTAATTGTAATTGCTGCTGTAACATACTCTGTAACCATTTCTACGCTGTGATAGCTCTTGTTCTGGTCATATAACAAATGCTCTAAATAAACATGAATAAATAAAATGTTATTTGATGGAAGGTTCTTTCACAAGCAGTTCCTGAAATCCAAGCTAATGCATTTCCTCATAATCCAGTGTGCATGTGCACTGGACACATGTCCATGTTTTGTACATTTTGTATTCTACTTTTGTTTTTTATTTTAACATAGTGACTGAGGAATTATCCTACACATTTGATAGACTTCGGGAGAACATCACATATTGAGCTGCACATCCATTTGTACACAAGATGACTTATATGGGCATGAGGAACATTTAATTGAAAGTTTGTTGGGGAAGATTTTTCTATTAAGGTTTCTTTTGCCATAATGGTATCTGCTAAAATGCAAGAGCACTGTTATTTGTTCTCTTGCTTGGACATTTTCTATACATTGTTTTAGTGGAATGTGAGTATCTGACATTCCCTTCTTTTTATCTGTTTGATTGTTTCTTTGTTTTCTACAGAGCAGATTTTTAGTAGGAATTGTTTTGTATCTGCTAGAGAAAAACAAGTGTGTACTTTAATGTCAAAGTGTTCTGTGGGTGTGATTGTAGAGGGATGAGAAAGAGTGGTGTATTGAGTGATTATATAGATTATAACTGTGAAATCATATGAGGAAGAAGAATGTGGGGATAATGGAGAATAATGTGAGGAAGAGGGTTGTTGGAATATGGATATAGATTATAATTGTGTAGTAGGATGTGCAAGACAAATGTATACCTATTTGGAGCTGTGCTGTATAATGTGTATAATGTTTGTTAAGGTAGAGTTTGTAGACCCATGGTAGTGATATGACGAAAAGCAATGTTGGTATAATGCAAAATGCTGTGATGTTTGTAATGTTATGAGGAAGGTGAAACCTATTTATGTATTATTTATTATTCCATTTATAGAAGTGCACCAAGCCCCCCGGCATTTAGGTGCAGGGTACAAAGAACATTGATAACAGATAGGAAAGTGTCTAAAGTTAGAGAACAAGTGTATCTTGAGTTTTTTTCTGAATAGCTGGTAGGGGTTTTCAGATCAGAGGTGAAGTGGCAGATTGTTCCATAGATTGCCCATGGCCATCTAAATCCAGGGGTTTTGTAATGTGCTCATGGCGACAACAGTAAAGATAGACACAAGTGATCACAGTTCAACTATGTTTATTAAACTGCAAAAGTGGGTGAGATAAATGCCTAACCTAAACGTGAATCTAAGATGGGAGCAAACTTCAACCATCAGACAACAATAAGGCAGTCCTAGTGGCATTGTGTCAAATAAAAAGGGCCTATACTAAGAAAAACCTACTGCCAAACCTTACGCTAAATACAAACAATGGGATAAGGTTCACAGGAAAGTAAGAAATGTTCATAAATAATACATCAGGATGCGGTAGTCGGGGTCTCCATTCCCCATGTTTTGAGCACAGTACAAGATGCGCCCCTTGAGCACAGCTCAATTCTCGAGCTTCCCCAGCACGAGACAACAGTTCCGTAATTAGCTTATCAGGACCCTCAATGGCCAAGTTTCTTTTCACTTGAAAGTTTCTTGCCTTCGAGGGTCAGAAAATTAACAAATAAAAAGTACCTTCAGCGTATACCTGGGGCAATGACTCTTCACTCATTGGGTCCCCTTCTTCCGGGTGCAGACGCTCTCTCAATTCTCATCCTCCCTCAGCCGGGTTCACCATGGCTTTATTCACACACATTTAGGGTTATGGTTCCTCACACCTGGGGCCCTGTCATCTGGGCGCAGACCCTCTCTCAGTTTTAAGCCTCCCTCAGATGGGCTCACTATGGCTCTTTTCACAAAACATTAGTGTGATGGTTCCTTACCGCTGGGTCCCCCTCTTCCAGGCGCTGATCCTCTCTCAGTATTCAGCCTCCCTCAGTTGGCTTCACTATGGCTCTTGTTCGCTCATTTTCTCCTTTTGAAATTCACTAGTCTTTGGTTGATGGTTTTTCACCCTGTGCTCCCCTTCTGCTGGGCTCAGACCCCTTCTCGACTGTTTTCTTCGATTCTGTACCCTTGTACCTTTTCCATTCACAAATCTTATTGTCTTTTAAACAATTAACTGCTGTCTTCCCTTTGTCGGGTTCACTCTTGTCACACATACAGTTCTGTTCTTCATGCTCACCTTACAGGATATGTCTCCCATGCCTTTTAGTGGATTGCTGGTCAAAGACTTTCCACTGTACAGAGGCTTTGGATAGAACCCTCTATGACCACATTGAACATTCTTTTATGGCCTTCCCAAGGCCTTCTGGTATCAGCAGTTTCAACAAATCTGGGATTGCCCAGAGTCTCTCCAGTAAGCACCCACGTGGTGCTGCATCCCACTGCAGCTGGTCTTCCCTTTTCTAACAGTTCTTTGAACTTCCCTTAAATTGCTAGTTGGCAGCTTTCTTTTAACACAGTTTGGTTCTTATCAGTTCCCCCCTCGACTCACCGGCTGTGATGAACCTCTTGGCTTTCCAGAATATCTGGAGCCAAGGCCATTACCATGGTAGCAGGCGTCTCCCTCGGTCCTGCTTATCAGCATAGGCACGCTCCATGTACAGTTGACATGTGCTACAATACACTTGAGATATTGTCAGTAGTCTTACGATTCCTTCTACAGAGGTTTCGCGGGTTTGGGTAGGAAACAACAAGGTTGCATCTCTCCTTGTCAGACTCTCAATATTTGCTGCCTTTCTTCTCCTCTTGAACTGCTGTGCCTGGATAGAAGTCTCCTTATGTGGTCTGCCTTGTTCCTATTGTGCTCTCATGCTCCACCTTTTATCTCTGTGGGGAAGGGAAAGGTGCCATCAGGTGTGTGTGATTCTGGTCAATTGCCTGACCATGCTTTACCCTTCTATTGGGACAAGTTAGGTAAATGACTGTTAATCCATTGTCTGTGGAGTGTGAAAGTGTTTGTGTCACAAAAGGGGGGGCAGTGTTTTGAAATATCCTAAATGGTAGGAGGGGGGAAAAGGTGTTTAAAGAAGGGGGATACCATGTTTTACCGATCAGTGTCCCACTTCCACTCTCTGAGGACCCCCATCCAGGTGATCCTCCCTCACAAATCCACCTCCAGGAACTGGATCCAAGAGCAATGGCCGTGTCCTGGCCACCTGGATGACAGATCCCTAGGGACTAATAAGTGAGACACATTCAGGTTTCTTACAGAGGGGAGCCGGTGGCTGGAGAAATGTCTGGTTGTTGAATATTTCTTGAAACATTGGACAAGGTATAAGAGGTCCTTGCTATTTAGGCAGAGATGGGCAATTGTGAGGATTTTTAATTTAAATATTTGCCAGTTGGGGAGTCAATGGACAGTCCTCCTGGTTTTCAAAATATGGTTGGATTTGATCAAGTCCAGTGCTGCTCGCAGAGCATTGTTTTGAATAACTTGAAGCCTGTTCAATTATTTTCTGAGTTGCCTCAGAGGAAGGCATTACAGTAGTCCAGCTTAGACCCCACAATGGCGTGGGCCAATGTAAGTCGGCTGTCAGCAGAAAGAAACCGTCTACTTGCTCCTATGAGTTTGGTAGTGTAGGCTGTTGCCGAAGCAATATTGTTAACTTGGCGGGTCATAGAAAGTGAGAAATCCAAGTTAATGCCCAATGTTTCCGCTGAGGTGGAGAAAGGAATCATGTGTCCAATCTGTGGTGAAGAGGTGGTACGCAGGGTCAAGTTTTATGAGACGGGCTGGCCTGCCAACTAGAAGAAGCTTTGTCTTCACGTCATTCAAACAAAGGCTGTGCTGAGCCATCCAGGTTTTGATTACCTCATAGATTGTCTTTATAGTGGTGCGGTCCTGGTCATAGTCTTCTTTAAGGGGGATGATTATTTGTGTATCGTCTGCATAGTTCGTAAAGGATATCTCCATTGAGTTGAGTTGATCAAATAACAGTTTGTATAAATGTTGCAAAGGGCTAGGGACACACATGACCCTTATGGGACACTGCATGTAGTCAGTCTTGGTGGGGCTGCAGCCTTGCCTGTTAAAACTCAAGATGTTCTTTTATCAATGAATGGGGAGACCCAAATGGCATTTTTTGGTGAGAAGCGAGCCATGGAGGTCAGTGATGGCATAAGGTTGTGTGGTCCACAAGATCAAACGTTGCTGAGGAATCAAGTAGAAGCATGAGGGAAAGTTTTCCTGCATCGTTGGCATCGTCCAGTTGATTTTTCATATCAAGGAGGGCAGTTTCTGTTCCTTCCACTGTCAGGGTGAAAGCCAGATTGGTGGAGACTGAGAATGGTGATTTCTTCCAAGAATGCCTGAATTTGTGTGGAGGCAACTCTGTCTAATGTTTTCAGGAGGAATGGGATGGTGGTAATGGGTCGATAGTTGACGTGTATTTTAGCAAGGGGTTGATCCAAGATTCCTTGATGGTAGGGGGGTCAGTGCTTGCAGCAAAGGAGGCATTGATGATGGCAGTCATTGGAGGAGTGAAAGGTTCTATGCATTGTTTGACCAAGTTGGAAGGCAGCGATCGCCTTTTCACCGGGAAGGCTTGAGACCCTACACAGTGTTGGCTAGGTCAGGCTCAGAGTTGGGGTCGAAATGAAAGAGATGTGTGTATTTAGGAGATGCTTTAAGGGGCCATTGTGGTGCACTGTAGGTGATTATATCTAACTTGGCTTTGGGGACGTTGCCAGCAGCGAAATGAGAAGGACGTGAGTTTCTTCGGCTCCCGTGAATGCAGTGTACATCCTGACCAAAACGCCTGATTCCTGAAAACTACAGGACCACAAACACCCCCAACGAGTGTCGGATATCCTGGAGCACAAGTGGTGCGAAAACCGGCAGAAACCGCTCCCATACACGGGAGCTTGGGGCATGGAAAAATCCGAGCGGGCACCGACCAGCCCACCACAAAGATGGCCGCCTGAGCGAGACCATAAATACACTGAAGCGGGAGAGCAAAGCGGCACTGCCGAGAAGCCCTGACCACCGCCCACTCACCAACTGTGGGGGAGGTGGCGCGCAGTCCCCAGGGCGGCTCCAACAGCGTTCCAGCCCGCGGGCAAACTACGGTGGACCAACTGCAGCGACGGCGACACAGAGCGCCACCTCTGGCGAGCGGCTCTCCTGGGCCTTGTTAACCGTGTCCCGAGGCGGGCCCCCGGGGGAGGTGAGCACGCGGCACCTGGGCAATGCTGCAGAAGTGACAGATCGGGGGACCCTTGCCCTGCGTTGCGGCAGGTTACCCCTCCCAGTGGTGGCCCGCCGGAGAGAAGACAACCACCGGGAGCACAGGAGCAGGAGCACTGGTGAGTGCCCCTCAAGCGGCCCCCACACAGTGCGCCTTGGTGTGGCTCCCCGGCGGCGAATACACCATCCTGGACGAACGGCCAGGGGGCCTGCAGTGTGCTGCAGCAGTGGTGTGTGGTGAGTGTGAGGCCACCATCTGTTCCACCTTGAAGTTGCCTGTGGGAGCGCAGAGCTCCACAACAACGGTGAGCATACCGCCCTGGGAGTAGGGCCTGTGGGCCTGCACCACGCTGCAACAGAGGCGCATCCTGTGCACAAGGATATCAATGGCCCTATCCAAGGGGAGCCCGCGTGAGCACTGTGCCCCGCGATAACAGCGGACACACGGCCTGGCGAGGGAGGCCAGGAGACCCGCAGCACACCACAACAGCAGTGCCCCGAGCGCACATAGCCAGGACCCCGCCCCAGTAACAAGCGGGCCTGTCCTGGGGGGAGACAGCGCAGCCACGAAACCGCCCAGCATCGCCAACACCCACAACAGCCAGAGCAGCAAGCAATCAAACTGCTGAGGACCCACAATAAAGTAAAGATGTGCCTCACCCCCGAGGCACATCAGGGCAACGCAACAAGCAAACCTGCCCGTGCAGCCACAGACCCACACACTCGGCCACAACACAGCGGAGCACCTCCCAGGCCACATATGACAAACTGGCCATTAGCACAACACCTAGCCCCGGAAGTGACCCTCCACATGGCGCAAGACCACCATAAACTACCCTAACCCGCTAAGACACCAGAAATAGACGACTATGGCCAGGGGCTAAGTACAGCAGGCACATCCATGTAGCAACAGATCAAAACAGCGGGGCTCACCGGTGCCGGATTGGACACGTGGGACACAACTAGACCCCATCCCGCAGAGGCTCTGGAACACGGTCTGAGTGCCAAAAGACCACAAAGAAGAGAGTGGACAAAGAACACATCAATACTCAATCACCATAAGGTGGTCACCGTGCAAGGACTATGCCCCTGAGGCTCAACAGCAAGCCTGGGGAAAGATAAATCAAAGAGACTTCCCACTCAAAGCAGAAGTGATCAATACACCATTCCCTCACTGCAGGCCCCCGACCTCCACTCGCTATCCTCAGAGGACACAGAGCCAGAACATATGATTTCTCTGAAGGACGTCATGGCCACCATAGCGGATTCCACCACGTCAATGGAACAGAAGATGGACGGGATAAGCCTGGACGTATCCCTCCTCAGACACGACCTCCAAAAGCTAACAGCACGCACTGGCGAGGCCGAACAACACATCTCCAAAACAGAGGACGGGATACACAGCATGCAACAGCAACTCCGGAGCGTCACATCCAAGCTGAAGATGCTGGAGGACAGAATTGAGGATGGAGAAGGAAGAACCAGACGCAACAATGATCGCATACTCGGCATACCCGAGAAAACTGAAGGCTCATGCATGGAACTCTTCCTTGAACAGTGGCTCACTGATCTGTTTGAACCGGACTCCTTTTCTAAACAATTTTCCACAGAAAGAGCACACAGAGTGCCCACAGGCAGGCCGGTGCCCGGGGCCCCCCCACGCACAATGATAGCAAAGTTTCTAAATTATAGAGACCGAGACGCACTATTACAATGAGCATGCACCAAGGGCCCAATCACCTTCCACGGCTTTAAGATCGCCTTCTTCCCCGACTACACAAGGGAAGTGCAGAAAGTGAGACAATCCTTCGATCACCTCAAAAAGTAACTTCAAACACTGGGGGTTAAATACGGCCTGCTCTTCCCTGCCCAGCTCAAAATCTATCATAGGGGAACCACAGTCCACTTTAATGACCCCAAGGAGGCATGGCGCTGGGCTGAACAACACATAGATGGAGACTGGTCAACTTCTCGTATCAGCAGGGGTAGAAACACCGGACCACCGCCTGACCAACAAAAGGCACCCCGACAGCCACCAGCACAAGATCGGCCAGAAGACATAGGAGGAAGACCCTTGCCTTGGTCTCCAACAGGATCCTGAAACTCAGCAGTGAGTACAAACCGAATCACCTAACCATCCACAGCGCAACCCACCACCCAATACAAGGTGATATATGTTCTCATGATGCGGTCGCAAGGAAGACACATGTCCTTCCGCCAGCGGCCCCCCCTCTAAGTACACTTTACGACAGCACTAGCGGTAGCACCCCCCAGTTACACACCTCAAGGGGGAACTACCTGAATCTTAAGTTCAGTTTGGCGCATGTAAGTTGTCCGGTTGACAACTTGAAGTTCTTATGTTTGGGCGACCGATGGTTCTAGTTGGGAGGAGTATAGGGTGGGGGGGCTATGGGTTTGTTTAGTTTAGTTACGAATTGGACCAGTCAAGCATGAAGCACACTGAAGCCAGATAGGAGGGCAACAGCACATGAACGCGGTTTAGTACGGCGCTTAGTGCGGCTATCCGCAGCACACACCTCTCTAACCACAGGCAGACATGGCATCATGTAGCACCACCACTAACGTCTCCAGAACACTCATGTTCATGACATGGAATGTCAACGGCCTCGGCAATGGGGTCAAGCGCCGTTTGGTAGGGCAATTCCTAAATAGACACACACCAGACATAGGGCCTCATTACACGGAAGGTGGTAACCATGGTGCTATTAGCGCCATGGTTGCCACCGGTATTTTACCGAGTCCGCCCTGGTGAATGGCGGAATTATCGCCCTATTCCAAGGTGTGTGGGGGTGGTAATTCCCCATTCCTATTTTTGCCCCCATAGGGCTCAATGGGAATGGGGAAGGCGGTAATTACGGTACCGCAAATTGCGGTACCGCAATTACCTCCAAGGTCCCTTTGCGGGTCCTGTCCTTAACGGCTGGTATAACCAGCCGTTAAGGTAGGGACCCACAAAATGACCTCGTAGTAAGGCAGTAAGGGTAAATCCTTACCGCCATCCGTGTAATGAGGCCCATAGTATTTCTGTCTGAGACCCACCTCGCAGGCACAGACAGTACCCTATTTAAACGCGCAAATTATAGACTCACACTTCAGGAAGGCTTCACCATGGGCTCACGGGGTGTCATGATACTGATACACAAAAGCTCCCCTTCCACCTAAATACAGTTACCCAGGACACCGGTGGCATATACATATACGCGACAGGCACGCTCTGGGAAGAATCTATTGCACTACTAGCATCTATGCACCACCCACCCTACTATCGCCGTTACTTACCGATATTTCCCCCTTGATTACAAAAGATATGCCCCACATCACGATAATAGGAGGGGACTTTAATGAATTCATGGACACAGCTCTGGACCGCTCACATCTACGCAGTAGAAACCCCAGTATACCCACCAAACTCACTACATTAACAAACGCCCTGGGCCTGTGTGACGTATGGAGAGATCTCCACCCCAACACCAGAGAATACTCCTATCATTCTGGGGCTCATGCCTCGCTCTCCAGATTAGATTACTTCCTTCTCCCATCAACTGACTTACATAGACCACAAGAGGCATATCTGCTCCCCATAGGAATCTCCGACCACTCCCCACTGGTGCTAAAAATCACCACATCAAGGCTGACCCCCCCGCCTAGTTGGCACCTGAATAACAACTACCTGGGTATTCCAGACCTGGTAGATAAGCTCCAAGAGACAACCAAAACATATTTTGAGCTAAATATGGAGTCCACATTGGACCCCGAGCTACTATGGGAGGCCTATAAGGCAGTACTGAGAGGTGAAACCATCTCATGGACAATTGCACACAAAAAAAAACATCTACACCAGGTACACGAAGCGAAACAGCAGGTAAAACAGGCAGAGGAAGTGCACATAACTCAAGACACGCCTGTCACGAACCGAGCCCTACTCCTAGCAAAGAAGCAACTCCAGAACATAGCGCTAGACAATGCTAGGCATGCACACACGGCAATGCGGGTGCGGATATATGAAACAGGGGACAAGGCTGGCAAGATGCTGGCGTGGCTGGAGCGCAGGGAGCAGGGTCGCAGTCATGTCAGTCAGTTAGAGACAGGAGGCCCAAACCCACTAGTATTAGACCAAGACATAACGCAGGGATTCGCGGACTACTATGCTGAGCTCTATAAGACACTCACCACCCGCACAGGTGCTTCAATTATAAAGGAAATACATTTCCCCACTTTAAACATAGCACAACACGACCTACTAGAGAAGGAAATCACGGAGGATGAGGTGCTGAGTGCCATGTCCGGCCTCCAATCCGGCAAGTCCGCGGGTCCAAGCGGTTTCCCGATCGAGCTATGGCGGAATGCTGCGAATGTACCGACATGCACGGGACCGCGCACCCTGTCCCCAGACCTGAGAGAAGCCACAATAATAGTGTTACCCAAGCCGGACAAACCCCCTGGAAGCTGCAGTTCATACAGACCCATTTCACTTATAAAGAGCGAAACCAAAATATTAACCAAAATACTCGCAGACCGATTGCAGCAGGTCATCCCCTCCCTGATCCACCCTGATCAATGCGGTTCCAACCCCCAGAGATCAACGCGCATTAACCGCTATAGACTGCATTCAGCCCTGGAAAGAGCCGACAGCTTACAAGGTCTGTTAGCTTTATTAGCAATTGACTTTGAAAAAGCCTTCGATGGGAGGCCATATGGGACATAATGAGGCACATGGGCTTCGGCCAGAACTTCATGGACTGGGTTCAACTACTATACAACTGTCCAACGGCCAGAACTAAAGTCAACGGCTGGCAATCGGACCCCTTTAGACTAGGCAGAGGCACTAGGCAGAGCTGCCCCCTATCTGCTATGATCTTTGCAATCGCTAATGAACCCCTGCGAAACACGCCACTTTGGGAAGGCTTCCGCTGGTCAGAGACATGGGAGGATGGAGTCTCGCTCTATACAAATGACCTGCTCATCTATTTGAAAGACCCAATCAACTCCTGCCACAGAGTCACACACATGCTGAAAAGATACGGGGCTTTCAGCGGTCTCTGCATGAACTGGTCCAAATCCACCTTATTCCCCATAGGCAGCATAACAGCCACAAGACCTGCAGACTGTCCCTATCAAATCGTAACAGAACAGTTTAAATACCTTGGTGTACAAATTACGAAGCACCTCACGGACTGCATACCATTGAACTTCCATCCACTCGTGACGAGGTTCGCGGAGGATACTCGCCACTGGGTCTCCCTGCCACTAACACTGATGGGAAGAGCCGCCCTGTTCAAAATGATCGCTCTTCCAAGTTCCTGTACATCCTGCAAAATGCACCGCTGCACATCCCACATCATGAATTCCTCAAAATCGACAGCATCCTTAGGAAACTACTCAGGTGTGGAGGCCACCCATGGATAGCTCTCTCTACACTTCAAAGATCCATCTGGGAGGGTGGGGTTGGGCTGCCCAGACTGCAAACATACTACTGGGCCAGCCAGATCGTGGTGGTAAATGACATGCTCCATAGGGACAGGAACTTGCCGCACATCAGAGAGATCAACACCAACAGTACAACAACACCCCTGGAGCTCTTGTACTGGGGTCTGGGAGGCACATCACCCCCCATATGCTCACACATATTGCGTGAATTTGGACAGAAACACACCGACACTTAGGGTGGGACTCGAAACTGACACCGGTCCAACCACTGTGGAACAATAGTCTCCTCCCTGAAATACATAAGCTTCCCAAATGGCCTGCCTGGGACCAGCAAGGAATCACCAGAATCAGAGACATAGTGCGAGAAGATGAACTGATCCCGTTCGAGACATTACAATCTGAGTTCACCCTCCCAATACACAGAAGGATACCATTATATCCAAATGAAGCATGTACTACATGCTCACCGGCAGAACATCAGAGACATGCCACAATGCACCCCGTTGGAGCGCATCATAGTTCAGGACCAAATAAAACAAAAAATTACCTCAACTATGTACAACGTGATCACATCCTTTGCCACACCAGAACTGACCAGTCTGAAAGCCAAATGGGAACGGGACGTGGGGCCACTACAACCAGAAGACTGGACAGAAGCTCTGATGTACCCCTGGGAAGTACCATTTCATCGAGGCTCAGACTGGTCCAATTTAAGATTCTGCTTCGCATCTATTATCTGAGAATAGCACTATTCCGATGGGGCAGCGATGCAGACTCGTGATGCCTACGCTGCAAACGTGAGGAAGGAACCTTCTTCCATATCATATGGGAATGCAACAACATACAACAGCTCTGGCAGATATGCTGCGATAAACTATCCAGAGTCATGGGCAAAACAATACAAAGGGAACCAAAACAACTCCTACTGCAGGTTTCCGATGAATGCGATCTGATACGATACAAGAAACTGCTCTGGTCGAATGCTACAGCGGTACTCAGAAGGAACATTGCGCAGTTATGGGGATCGGAGAGAACACCAAGCTATGACCAGTGAGTCACGGATGTGGACATTTGCGCAACAATGGAACGCAGAGTGTACGCGGCGAGGGGATGCCCGCAAAAAGCATGCAAAATATGGCAAAGATGGGAGGATGCCAACTAAGCACCCGACGGGGAGGTACAAGCAATATGCACCAGGTGGACTGAGCAATGCCACGCAAGTGGGCCCAACACAAACCGACTGCTATACAAGATCCCCCGCCAAAGGCTTGATGGTCCCAGGGGCTAAGGCCCATTTTCTTTCCTTTTCCTTTGATGTTTTTATCCCCTTTGCTTTCTCTCTTCCCTGCAATGCAAAGTGTTATTTGTAAAGTTTTATTCATGTTTGAAAATCAAATTAAATTTTTGATTAAAAAAAATAATAACTTAGCTTTAATTTTGCATCGGGCAGCTGAAAGTGGGCTTTCTAGCCAAGGTCCATGAAGTGAAGAGAGGAGAGAGCATTCGAAGATGACAACACAGTCTATTAACCCTCAAGAGGGTGAGGGGAGTGGGCCCATGCAGTGTGGCCAGAATGTGGGAGGGAAAGAGGGAGCAGGGGTCACAATGAGTAGGCTCTCTGTGTTACTGGCATTGAGGCAGAGACTGGTACAGTGTACAATGCCTGGATAGAAGAAAGGCAGTAATGTATGAGAAAGGATGAGAGGGAGGTAGGGGGGTCAGGCTTGTTTGAGAGCTGCATGTCATATGCATTACAGTGGCATGTCCCTGCCCTGTTGCTCCTGCTCCAAGCATCCTGGTGGGGTGGCTGTGTATGTGCAAATGTCGAGTGCATACAACATATCCTGAGATGCAGTATTTGGACACAGTGATGAAGGTCATTCAAGGTCCATGAGTAGCATGTACGTGCAACAATCAATCCCCAGAGAAATGTCTCCTGCATGGATGTTCTTGTATGCAATGCATTCCCTGTATATGCACATCATACCAGAATACTAGGTGAAAAGTTCATGGACATACATTTTCAGATTGTTAACCTTCACTGCCACAGATACCTATCACATTACACATGATGCAACAAAGCCATGATGCCACATCTTGGTGCTCGATGTAGATGGCATGTCTGACCTTACCAGTCAGATGACATGGGTGTGTGGAACTGTGCATGTATCCAGTTCACAAACAGTCCAATGTCTGTGCAACTGCACAGCACAATGATGGAATTGACAAGGCATGTGCCTGTCAAGTATCAACTGCCTACACATTCAGGCCTTTGAAGCCAGATAGGTGCCTTAAAATGTAATTAGACTGACATATTTGAACAACTACCATGCACATGCTCAGAATGGAATGCAGCCATGCACACTCATTGCCATTCATGTGCTGTCTACTGCCATGTGATTTTCACGTTGCAAGTATATCAACCTCTGTATGAGCACCCACAAATAGAGATTGTTCAACATAGAGTGGATGGCATTATCCCTTACTACACCAATTAGTATAAGCAACTACATCATGCCTTTAACTTGGGGCTGGGGCTTGTGGTGGGCACGTATGCACCTTCACTTCGGGGCATGCCACAAGGTGTATTGACAGACAGCTCAGATATGCCTCATGACAAGGCATCCCATAGGAGCAGGTGAGAAATGGAACAAGCAACTTACACTGCATGAAAACGATAGTTTACCAAAGTTCTCAGATTGGTAAACCATTGTGGAACCTCAACTTTGCAACGGTTTACACAGCTATTGTAAACATTTTGCAAACATATTGTTTACTTGCAGTTTACACAACATTAGAATGAGTGTACACTAAGTTTGCAAACATTTTACAACAATGTAAACTATATGCAAAACCTTGTGTTTACAAAAGTTTGTTTGTTTGTAAACCATACCCAACCTATGGTTTGAAAGGTTTACAAATGTTCTGTAAACCATTAACACAAGATTTACAAAGTTTACAACAATGTTGCATACCTTTTGTTTTGGTGGTTCACAAAAATGTGTAAACCTTTCAAACCATAATTTTGGTTAGGTTTACAAAAGAGCAAACATTGTAAATGTAAGGTATTGCATGCAGTTTACATTTTTGTAAAACATAGGCAAACAAGGTGCACACTCATTTAAATATTGAGCAAACTTAAGTAAATGCTTAGTTTGCAAAATATTTAAAGGAGCTTTGCAAACAGTTGCAAAACTGAGGTTATTCAATGGTTTACAAATCTGACAACAATGGCAAACTGTAATTTTTATTGGAACACAATGTCCTTTTTTTTAGTTTGAACTTAAATCAACTGTCAAAGAGTGACATCATGCACATGCTAACAATATGCCAAAGTGTCTGGTGCCAGACCTCTCATTCATGTACTTCACAGTACTCATAAGCCTTACAAAACATAGAAGGAATTCTATTGATATGGGAAAAAAGTACTGAATACAAAGGTTATGTGTTTATGGGGCTGCAGCATTCTGAGGCGTTACGAGATGTGACGATTCCCAGGATCTGATCACTTCTCCCCAGAGGGGTGTCCTTCTCTGTGAGGCTAGGGAGTGTGAGCCCGCTACACAATATTCCGCTAGCCGTGGTGGTAAATGGGACCTCACAGGGAGAGACACCCCTCTTGCGGTTAAGGACTTGTTCCCCCTCTCTTGAAATTATTGCCCACACCGAAACCTGTATGACTCCGTCTGATTCTGCTACACTTACTGCCCTCAATTACCCCCTCTATAACTTATGCCACGCTCCCGCCTCATGGGTAGGGGTGGTGGGGTGGCTCTAATTTCATATTCTATAGTCCCTATCTCTGCTTCACTCCAAACCCCTAACAAATTCTCACTCATACACTAGCTCTACTATCGTTGTACTTTACCTCTGATAGGACAATTCTTTGACCACCTCTCCCACTAATTGACTCACTCTCTCCAGATCAGCATGTCATTGTCTTAGATGACTTTAACATTTACTCTCGCTCCACGGCCACATCCACTGACTTGTCCTCCCTTCTCCATCATCACTCTTTCTCTTCCATCTACTCCTTGTCCACCCACGCTAACCGAACTCCCTCAATCTTATTCTCATCTCATCTCATCTAATCTCTAGTCTCAGCCAGCAGAATCTCTACTGCCCCCTCTCCTTATGGCCACTCAATAGTCTTTGCCTCTATCCTGACACCCTCATCCGATGCCTCCTTCCTCCTGCCATCCTCTATGACTATTACTAAGTACAAGTTTCCTGCCTCTGAACTCTCCATCTACCTCTCTTACCTACAGCAATTGCTTTCCTCATTTGCTGAACTCACCTTCCCAACCCCTGGGATGAAGCCTTCTCCAACTTTAACACTACTCTTCAGGCTCCTCGCTGCGCTAATTTCCCTGTATCCCCTTTCAGCCCTAAACCCTCCCTGCCATGACCATGGATCACATCTCCCACACGCAGGCTGAAAACAGCAATGCAAAACAAAAAACGCTTTGACCAGGCAAAAATCGAGACTCAACAGTGATCTCCAAATCTACCTCTCCGCTCTTTCGATCTACTTCCTGGCTCTTGACACTACCAAATGTGAATTCTACTTACCTACCAAATATACCAAATATACGATCCATCCACTGGACAATTTCCAAAATGTTGCCGTCTGCATACTTTTGAACCTTCCTTGATTTACTTCTACCTCCGTGGCCTGCCACTAAATTGGTTGGTGAAACTTAGAGCTACATACAGACTCCTTCTCATCATCTTCAAAATGATATATGTCCATGCCCCTCCTTACCTAATTGCCCACCTCACCCCCTAGTCTCCCCCTTGCACTTTAAGATCATCCTTGGCCCACCTTCTGGACACCTCTCAAGCCCCCTGTGCTCCTTCTCATTTCTGATCCCTCTCTCTTCTCGCTCTCCTACTCAGGAATGGTCTTCCTCTCCCGCTCAATTCCTTCTCTACCACTATTTAAACCTTAAAGTACTTCTACTCTCAGAAAAGTCACAGTTCTAACACCTCTTCACCTATCCTTCCTCTCGCCTTATGTATCTACGGAATGCCCACTGTACTTTGCCATGTCCCCTAACCCTATAATGGTGCACTTTGTCTGCTCTCCTTCTTCTGAATTTGATGTATTGTGACACAGGCATGGTATCAAGAGAGACACAGACTCAATGTTGTTCACTTTAAAACCTTTATTTACTAAGGTTCCTGGGTTGGTGTATTGTCTGATTAGCCTTAACTCTAAAGGGATGGTTCCCTTAACTGATGATTCCAATGGCCATCACTGTCTAATAGTCCAAAATTAAAGTCTGTGTCTAAACCTATGCTTGCCATCACTTTTCACAAAAATGTGATAGGACATCTTCTTAAAAAACGAAAATAGCGATTCAACAAAAAGTGGGAAACCGAGGTTGGTTTCAGGTGGTCTTCTAAACAGGTGCATTTTGGTCAATGTCACAAAAATGAGTTCAACAGGGCTGTTCGTAAGACCTTCTCCACAGGGCCCTTGCTGTGATTTGAAATACCTTCAGTGTCTCTGAGTTCCTTGGAGTTCTCTTCCACAAGCTTCAATGTATTGAAGTTCCAAACACCTCAAAAGAAAAGTACCACAGTTACTTTTGAAGCTTCTCCAGGGTTCCCTTACCCATGCTTCACTCCTTTCAACCTTGAAAAGACAATCAATAAGTCTCCACCTTGGTTTGGCCTCCCATGGTTCCCTTCCCCAAGTTCAGGCCCTTCCAGCTTTCAAACACAAAAACAGTTTTTAACAGGATGCCCTTTGATTTCTTTGGTAGGCTTCTTGGTTCCCTTCACCCAAGCTCAGGCCTCTTCCAGCTTTCAATACAAAACAAAATATATCACAGTTCAATTTTTTATCAAAATGCACTTTGCTTTCTGCGAAAGGCTTCTCAGGGTTCCCTTCCCCAGGCTCAGGCCCCTTGCAACTTTCAACACAAAGCCAGTTTTATTGGGATGTACTTTGCTTTCTTCAATAGGCCTCTCAGGGATCCCTTCCCAAAGTTCAGGCCCCTTTTCAGCTTCAAACACAAGTTCAATAGCTCATTTCAAGTTGCCAGGATGAACCTTGCCTTTTCCATACAGTTCTTTACACATATCATTCACTTATGTGGTGAAGGCAGAGACTTTTGAAAACGCCAGGTTATAGGTTCCTACCCCGGCATGACTACTCTGACCTATGATCCCTCTGTTCATTTCTTTCTTCTAATTCTGTCTTCTTCTGGTGCCTCCTGCACTGCTTTACTTTTTCTTTCCTCTCTGTGCACAGTTGCACTGTCGCCTTCCTTTTTATCGCTCTTCTCTTGCTACCTTGCACCCCTTTTTCTGTGACGGGCCACTCACACCCTTGTGCAAACTTGCGCTGTTGCCTTCCTTTTATGGTGCCCCTGGAACTTTTCCTTTACTCTTCTCATGCTGCATTCCACCCTCTTTTCTATTATGGGTCACTCATTTCTTTGTGCACATTTTCACTGTGGCTTTTCTTCACTTTCACTCACTTTCCGCTCTGATCAGCCTTTTGCTTTACTTTCTGCTCTGTTCTGTCAGTTTTGCACTTTTTGCTTTGCTCTTGCTTTCATCTGCGCTTTCAAATTGTCAGTATGTTTCTTTCCTTTAAACTCTGTGCCGCTTTAACTGTTTGCTCATTTCTACCACTCTGCTCTCATCCAAATGCACACTCCCAAGTTTCTCTTGCATTCTTCACCAAACTCACCGGGCAGGGTCACATTGAGAGGAGGTCCCTCCAGGATATATGCGGGGTTAAGGTCCGGGTCTAACCACCGGCCCCTCAGATACCCTTGGGGTTGGCACAGACTCCAAGGGAACGAGCACTCTCCTGAACCCGGCTGGCAGAGTGCAGGCTGAGTTTCTCCGGCTCCCTGGAGGCACAGATCCCTCACCACACTGCAGCCCTTAATCCTCTCTGCACGCTGTCCACCTCCAGCCCGCAGCTCCTGCTTTTCTCTGATCCTGGGCTCCTCCGGTCTGGACTGCATCCCCAGCTCGCTCATCCAGCTGTGCAAGACCACTCCTTTTATAGTGGAAAAAAACAGTCAAGTGGAGTCAGGCACGAATGGTTACTATTCAATGCCTGACCCTGTCTGACTCTATTAGTGGGACAGTGGTTTTCTCTAAAGTAGGTTTCCCTTACTTTACCCATATTATTCCTATGGGTAATCATTATTGCTCCTAGTTGCCTCTTCTTCCCAGTGACACCTTCTGGTTTCTCACAGTATCCATCCATCCATACATACATGAAACTATACTCATCCACTGATCCGTCCGATCAGTCCATTGCCGCCGCTCTCTGTCCCAACTTTCAGTGCTGTACGGATGACACTCATTTTCAGGCTCCCTTCAGCCACCTCTTCCCCCTCTCTCATTGTCTGCTAACTAAGGTGTGGTGTGCTGCCAATGATCTCTGCCTTAATGCCAGTAAGACTGAGAGTCTCCTCATTGGCACACCTGCTCCCTCCTTTCCTGTCACTCTCTGGCCGGCCTCTCTTGGCCCTCTTGTCATGAATGGCTGGTTTCGACCCTTCTGGACTTCATGGTCCATGATGCACCGCAGCGTTAACTCTGCAACCCATCCAAAATGGCTGCTGAGTCAGAACTGTTGCGGTCTAGCCTTTGCGTGCACTTGCCAGCTTCCTAGAAAACCGGCATGCCCCTGCGGCTCCGCGCGTCTCAACTCTACCCCTACGAGTTACTAGATGTTGTTCGAGTTCGCACTCTGTGCTTCGTGCTTTCTATCTTCCCTTTGCTCCTGGAACCCCCCCCCCTTTCTATTCCTTACCTTCCGATATCCTCCTTCCTGGATTAATTGACTTTGTTCCTGGATATTTGAACGCTACCGGCTTGGCAGCCGGCTTCCACGCTGGAACCCAAGGACACGCGTTCCGGCTTGTACAAGTCACGGTCGGTGAAAAAGAAAGAAGCCTCATCCTGGAAGAATACCAGCAAGGAGAAAAAGGTGAGAAAAAAGGGAGCTTCTGACACCTCTTCCTGTTCCCACCTGTGAGGCTAAAAACCTCAGGGTCATCTTCGACTCCACACTCTCCTTCTCTCCTCACATCTCTGACGTCTCTAAGGAGTCACACTACCAGCTGCTCCTCCCCAGATGTATTCTTCCTTTCCTCTCCTTCCCCCAGAAGCTCACTGTCTCCAGAGCTCTGGTTCTCCATAGTCTGGACTACTGCAACAGCCTCTTTTTTAATCTGCCTGCCTCTACTCTCCGCCCTCTGCAACTCATCCAAAACAGGACTGCAAGACTTGTCCTTGGCCTCAAGCCCAGGGATCGTATCTCTCCAGGACTGACATCTCTTCACTGCCTCCCAGTGGCTGCATGGATTAAGTTCAAAACCCTCTGCATTGTCCACAAGGCTGTCTGGGGCCTGTGGCCTCAATACCTTCAACTCTCTCTTCCTAAATATATTCCTTCTCGAGCCCTTCGCTCATCCGCCTCCAACTCCCTCAGGGTTAGTCGGTTTTCGAAGCAACGAGTTGGTGGTAGATCTCTTTCTTTGTCTGGGGCCTCCCTCTGGAACAGCCTCCCTGCCTCTCTGGAACTTGAGGAGAACCATCTCCGGTTCCAGAGGCACCTCAAGACCTTCCTCTTTGCTTCTGATTTCTCTCTTCCTCTCCCCTGCTGAACTCCTGGCTGAAACTGAAATTGCACTGGCCACCTGGCTACCCTCTGTTCTCTGGCTCAGGTCCCTTCCCCACCAGTTGCACACCTGCAATTCCCCCCTGGCAGCCCCCTGCACTCAGGGGCTGTTTCTGTATCCCTACAGTCCCATAACTGACACCTGTTGTCACCACTTACCCATGCACTTGCCACCATTTGGCTGCACTCCTTATTTATTTCTTATTTATTTCTTGGTTTTTATTTCTTTTCTGTTATCCTATGTACTGCACTGCCCCCTCCCCTTCCCCTCGCACTTTTCCCTCTCCCCCCTCCCCTGCACTTGTGTGATCTCAATGCCACCTGGCCTAGTAAGAGTGTTGTCTCTGTCCTCCCTCTGTGCCCCCCTCACTTGCCATATCACATCATCCAATCATACTCATCCACTGATCCATCAACCCATCTATCCATGCAACCATACTCATCCATCCATCCATACAAACATACCCATCCATCCATCCATCCATCCATCTATCCATCGATCAGCCATCCATCCACCCATCCACCTGTCTAACCATTCATCCACTATTCCATCCCTCCATCCAAGCATCCCTCCTTCCATCTATTTACTCATCTATCCATCAACTCATCCATCTACTCATCCAGTCATCAATTCATCCATACATTCACCCATCGATTCATCGATGTATCCACTGATCCATCCACCCGTGCATCCGCTTGTTTTGGAAGGGCATACCACTTACTTTTTGTTTCCAACCTTGCAACAATGCACACTACCAGCAATGGTGGACCAAGATTCGAGCGTGGGCCAGAAACACGCCACAATACGGTAAGTATGTACTGCACACGTTTTTGGGCTTCATTATTTGTGAGTGGGGCTTTCGCTGCTCATGCTGGCTATTTACGTGTCTCTCAGGGCCCATACAAATTGTCTATCTTGATTCATGAGGTAGATGAACTGCCTTTGTTGCTGGCCTTGTGTCATTCTTAGAAGAGCACAGCTGTACGCATGGGCCGGTGATGGCCTCAGAACACAGAGGCAGATAAGCAAACAAATAAATACACTTCACAGAGCTATATCTGCATTGGGAACCGCACAGTTCAGCTCAGTGCATCTGTCCAGCAAGCTGGCGGTTTCGATTTTCAATGCATTTACAAACTGAATCCTTTGTAGAGATTCACAAATTTGCCAGATGGATTAAATAATGTTTCTGGGATCACACGTTTCCGTTAAGTGGTGAACCTGGGATTTGAATTCAGTCTGCAATTTCTTTTTTTACCACATACTTTACCAGAACTAGCCCTGGTTTGTTCAAATAGTTGTTCTTTGAAAAATACCCTACCCTACACTGCCTCACTGTCCCAACTATCAGAGCTACCAGCTACACTGCATTTTATACAGTCACAGCCCATGGATCCTGCCTTCCCCCTGCAACTGATCACCTTCTCTAAGTAAATAAATGGTTGGTCGCAGAAAGAGAACAATTGGGGGATTCTAGAATGGCCACTGGTGAAGCAGCAGCTTCAGAGAGCAGTTCCTGTCCACCACCCTGCTGACCATTGACTACACTATTTTACAGCTACAATGTTTGGCAAAAAGAAGATTGAAACCCCTGAAAAACCTTCTTCAAAGAAGCCTAAACAAATTAATGAAGAATCCAATGAAGAAATTCCAAGTAGCACTGATATCTTTAAAGTCCAGAAAAAAGTGGCCACTGATATTGTGGATGTCAAGGCAGCTCTTTCTGACCTAACTGGAAATGTGAACAATTGGGAGATTTGTATGGTAGGAGTGGAGGGGAGAATCACTGGGTTGGAGAGAGAAGCTTCGGGTAGGTATAGGGCCTACAAAGAATTGAAAGATGACATGAACAGGCGCCAAATAAGGAATATGAACTTGGAAATTCAGGCAAGAAATAACAACATTCGTCTGATTGGTGTTCCTAAAAAGCTAAACTCCAACTTAATTGATCTGGTACTCCACATACTACAGGGCTATCTACCTGACTGTGGCTTGGACAACAGAGACCTGTATGTAGTATTCAGGGCAGGCAAGATGGAGACTGAGAGACCAAGTGTAAGCACAACAGTGATGTGGAAGGTTTGGAATGATTCTGAACCACTGGCATTGTTCGGGGCAACCTTCCACACCACTGTTTTTTAACCCGTTTGCGCCATTACAAAAGGGGTCCAGCCTTATGCAAATCAGTCAGGTACAGATAATGATCTCCTTTGTCAAAGCGTGAAGGAGGATGTTTTATGCAATGCCATGCGTTTAGAGACTATATCCTGGCAGGGTGACCAATTACATATTTTCCCTGACTTCCCAAAAGAAGTGGCGGCCAAGAGGAAGGCTTTCGGGGAAGCAAAACATCTGGCTGAGGAACGTGGGATCAGAGCATACATGCCAACTCTCCCGATTTAGGTGGGAGACTCCCAACTTTTCATTGAAAAATATAGATATTTTTCACGTTCTCCTGCCTAAAATAATTCCAGTGCCAATGTATTCCTACGCGGTAAATAACGTCTCCCGATTTCCTACACAAAATCTCCCTCATAGGTCTATCAGAATGTTGCCATGTATGTTAGAGTGTCACTGTTAAAGCCAGCAACTTTAAAACCTTTCCTGCCAGACAGAAGATCACGGATACATCAGCCCAGTCTTGATTGGGTTAAAACATGCTCCACTACAGCTTCGAGGCCATGAGGGCTTGAACCACGGCTCTACTCATTATTTTTATGTTTAAATTCAAAGTTAATGTTTGCTTGCATTTAATTACTTTAAATAAGATAATTGCATCCGTTAATGCCGTTTAGCGCGACATGCATGTGATGTTTTAAAACATACTTTTAAAATTACATTAATGCTGTATTTATTCTCTTCCAAACTACGCTATGTTTCGCCTATGTGCTGTGAGCAATGGCGTTGCTATGCTATCAGGGTATCTGTTTGAGTAATGGACCTGGGTGCGTGATGATGTGTCATTGAAGGACGCAGCGTAAACTTGCTTGTGGTCATAAGGAAGAAGAACGCGACTGCAATATTGGCGCGTAGCTGCCTTGGAAGTAAACTTTAGTGTTGGGCCGAGGTTAAAGCTCTGGATATGATGATGGCGATTTCTTTCTAAGTGGGCACTCGCTTTGTTCTTATTGTGTGGAGGTTTAGTTGTCCGATGCACGTGTTTCGTTGTTTCTGTTGGTAAAGTAGGAATGGTTTTCTGTAGCTATGATGCCATAATCTGAAGGAAATATAATTACACCGTGTCGGGTAAATTTCACAGTACAATGTGTGAGAGTAACAAACAGTGCAAACATAGAACGCTATGAACACCAGAATTCTTATTGCGGAATAACGCCATTTTAAACTCTGCCTTACGGATTAGGTTTATGGGCTAGGAGAGCTGTGGGCCCTGCTATAAAATTCTGTAACAAATGACTACCAATAAATGTTCATTACTGTTGCGAATGTACAAGAAAATATAACGTAGCTGTGACAGTGGTCTTTAGCTGACTTCAATTGGTTGCACAAAAATGCTTGCATTATTTGGTACTCATGCCAGGGTCGATATGAGGCTTGTGGACTGGGAGAGCTGTGGGCCCTGCTATAAAGTGCTGTAACAAACAGATACCAAGAAGTATTCAATACGGTTACGGGTTTAAAAGAAAAATCTAACATGGTTGTAACAATGGACTTTAACTGGCCTCAATCGGTTGCATAAAATTGTTAGCATTATTTGTTGTTCATGCGACTTTCAATCACCTATGAGAGGTTGCCCTGCTTCTTGGTAAGCAGAAAGTCGACACCTAATTGCAATGCATTTGAAACTTTCTAAAATGGGCATGGTGTGGCTACTTAGCAGAAATAAATCCATGCTGAAGCCTAGTCACCAAATTCCCAGAAACACATGACTCGCATATTGGTAACCCCCCTACCCACTCTTGTGTGTACACACTTTAGATGTTATACTTGTTATACTCACGATTCAGAAGTGTCTTCAACAGGTACTCTGTTGGTGTATACTGATATGTGGTATTCAGGGTATGTGCCTATATTGTCCGGTTAATTTCATGGGAGTAGTTATGTTAAAATGTTATTCCTGGATTATGATGTCAGGGGTGATTTGATACATTTTAGTACCCAATGTGTTGTGTTTGCACGTTAAAAGCAAGTTGGGTTTACCTGAATAACTCACCTGGGAGGGCAATTTAGGATCGTAACAGCAGTACTGTCAGGTTTCAGCAGTGAATTCTTTCTTATAGGTAAGAGGGAGCCGAGTGCAAAAGGCACGTGTGCATGATGGACGTTGTCTTGAAGAGTATCTGTTCTCTGACTGGGAGCCAGTGGGCTTCCCTTCCCGTTTGGGACATGTGTTCCCTTTTTGGGATGCTTGGAGCAGCTCTAAGGGTGTTATTTTGTGTCATGTGCAGTTCAAGGTTTTTGGACGAAGTACCTAGAAGCAGGGCATTACAGTAATCTAGATTGGCTCGGCTCCTATCGCAGCTCTGGCTATGTTAAGGCAGTTTTTGGAGGAGAGGTAGGGTTTGACAGCATTTATGATCTTGGTGGTAAATTCGGCTGATGACGATATGGCGCTGACTTGCCTATTCATGGAGAGGGTGGAGTCAAGTCAAACTCAAGTATTTTGACTGCTGCTGAGGCTGTGATTACGGGTTCTCAATGTTCAAGGGGCTAGTTTGTTCAGAATGTCTTTGGGGCCTACTAGGAGAAGTTCTGTTTTTCCCCAGTTTAGACGTAAGCCATTAGCTGCCATTCAGGCCTGGATAAGAGTGTATATCTCATTCAGAGTGGCTGAGTTCTGTTCATAAGCACCTGAGAGTGGGAGGAGAGCTTGAGTATCATTGGCATAATTGGTATATGTTATGCCGTGATCGTCTAGGTCATTGAAGAGTGGTAGGGTGAAGATGTTGTACAGTGTGGGTGATGTACAAGAACCCTGAGGAACTCCACAGTGAATGGGAGTGGGGATAGCACTGGCCTGGTGAGAGAACACTCTCATAAGTCTTCCTTTGAGGAAAGAGGTTATCCATGCTGTGGCTTCCTGGGAGAAATGGGCAGCATCCAGGAGGTGTCTGCAGAGGGTCTTGTGATCAACCAGATCAAAATTTGCAGACAGATCCAGGAGCAGCGCCGGCTTCCCTTTGTCCATAGTATCTCCTATTTTGTTTTTCAGGTCGAGTAGGGTAGTCTCCGTCCAATGGCAGGGACGGAAACCTGATTGCCTCTTGCCTAGTATGTTATTGCTTTACAGGAATTGTTGGATCTGCAAGTAGGCGGCTTTGCCTAGTATCTTAAGCAGAAAAGGAACGGTGGTTATGGGTCTGTAGTTATTCGGGGAGTTAGGGTCAAGGGAGGGTTTTTTCAGTAGCGGTCAAACCCATGACTCTGGGGGGGGGTGATGTCTGAGGAAAATGAAGCATTTATTAATGCTGTGAGAAATTGAGCTAATGAGTCTGCACAGTCTTTGATAAGGGCCGCAGGGCAGATATCGCCCGTGCATGCTGAAGGCTTGATGTGTTTCATAATGTCTAGGATTTCAGTCTCAGTTACTTCTCGGAAGGAAAAAGGCTTTCTGTCTTTGTTGTGTTGGTTAGGGACAGAGGCAGGAGGAGCGTCGGTTTTTAGCAGTGCAAGGAATTGGGAGTTGATTTATTTTCTTGAAGGTGTTTATTTTATTCAGCATGGCCGTTTGAATATTCTTGCACCAGGAAACCTCTTTCACGGGTTCCTGTGTGTTGGTGGGTGTGGCTGCCAGTTCTTTGAAGATCGTAAAAAATTCTTTCGACTCAGATTTAGCATTGGAGACCCTTGTATTGTAGGAGGAGGATTTAGCTATGGTGATTGCCATTTTGTAGGCTTGTAGTAGCGTCGAATCTGTAGAGCAAGTGTACCATTTGGTAAGCGTAGATAGCTTGAGGGATCTTAGATCTAGTAACTCTTGGGTGAACCATTAGATGACGTGTTTCTTGGAATTGACCTTTTGTTTCTGAAGAGAGGCAATGGTGTCTACTGCTGTTTTGTTGGAGTTGTAGAGATCATTGGAGAACGGGGGCCTCAGAGCCGATGCCTCTATGAGCGGAAGGAGCCTTTCTTTGGTGAGGAGCCTGGAGGATCTGGCCAGTGCTGGGGGTGTGAAGGTGTTGGGTTTTATGGTGTCTTTAGTAGGGATTTGTGTAAGTGTAAGGGGTGGTGGTCAGTGCAAGGGTGGGGTGTGTTGGAGCTAATATCTATGTTGCAGTTGTGGTCAGCTATCCAATATAATATGCAACCTCTTATATGTTGGGTCGTTGATTCTCTGGAGGAAGCCCAATTTGTGGAGGGCCTTAGCAAGGACTTTGCTTGGCTTTTGGGTCTTTGAAGCTGAGGTTGAAGTCACCCATGAGGATGGCTTTAGTGTTATGTTGTCTCCTCACTGGTGAAGAAGGTTATTTTGGAAGTCTAATAGAGGGCCAGGGGGGCGATGGATAACATGGAGGGAAATGGTGTTATTGCGTGAGAATGACAGACGGGGCATCAGTGTTGTCATCTGAGAAGGAGTTTACTTGTCGAATGGCTAGGGAGTCTTTAGTGATGAGGGCCACTCCCCCTCCTTTGTTGCCTGTTCTGCCCTTGTGAAAGATGGTGTATCCTGGTGGGAGGGCTAGACCTATGGTAGGGCCAGAGGCTTCATGCAGCCAGGTTTCAGTGATGGCGAGGAGATCAAGTTCCAGATCAGTGAGCAGGTCTCTAATTTCGGAGGCATGTGCTGGGAGAAAACGTGCGTTAATAAGAGCGCAGTTGAGCTGGGTGGAGGCAGTGGGGGAGGTTTCAGTGTGGACAGGGTAAGATGCAGAGGTATCTTCGTCTGTGCTTTGTGGAGCTTTTTGCTTGTGTATAGGTGGAGGGAAGGGTCTTGAAGTTCCTTCCTTGGCTTGAGCTAGGGATGGCCTGGCCCCAGACTGGGCGCCTAGGAGTAGGTTTCTCAGGTGGGTAGACCTGGGTTGGGAGGAGAGTATGGGTAGGGTTTTGGTTGGACATGCAGCTTTGCAGGTCTAGTGCATGGCGGGTGTGTATGACTGGTTGACATCGCCTGCGTTGGCATGGCATGTGGGGCAGTGAGGATGGAGGGCAGAAAAGGCATGGAGGACGTCTTTATAGGGCAGTCTGAGTTGCATATTAGCAAGTAGATGGGTGCTATGGGTGTGTGGTCTTGCCAGTAAAGGCTAGGATCAGAGTTTGGTGGCTCAGAGTGGATGCTAGGAGGCTAGGGAGCTAGGCTGACCTAGGGTGTAGGCATACACATAAGCACACCAAGGTATCTGGCCAGGTATTGTGCTACCAGACCCGGTGCTTGAATTAGTACAGGGTGATGGCTTATACAATTAAAAAATGGCATTTAGTACAGCATAATGTCTGGGCAGTGTAGTGCGTGCCGACAGTGGGCACACATTATAGCTGTGGCAGTACAGGGTAATACATTCAACAGTTATTTAACCATAACAGTTATTACGAGAAAGCGGTTGGCAGTACAATCAAGTATTAATTAATACGAGGCAGCATATGGGCAGCGAGGTACACCGTTGATATGCAATACATCCAAATGGCATTTAGTACAGCATGGTGTCTGGGCAGCATAGTGCATGCAGACAGTGGGCAAAAGTTATAGCTGTGGCAGTACAGGGTAATGTATTCAACAGTAACAGTTATTACGAGATAGCGGATGGCAGTACAACCAGGTATTAATTAATACAAGGCGGCAGATGGGCAGCGCGGTACACCATTGATATGCAATACATACAAATGACATTTAGTACAGCATAGTGACTTGGCAGCCAAGTGTGTGCCGATAGTGACCAGGAGTTGTAGAAGTGGCAGTAACGGGCAATACATTCAGATATCAAATTCATACAGGACCTTAAGTGGCTGTGCATTGGCGGTAAGCAGCGTAGGCCTGCAGTGAATATGCCGATGGTCTGGCGAAAAATGGCCTTAAGGAATAGTTAGTTTTAGGTGTGGCGGTGTGTATGAGATCTGTATTTCTAAGGATTAATGGCAGACCATTGTGTGTGGCACCACCAACTAGTCTTGTTAGAAGATGGATGTGTGTTAAGTATATCATGGAAACCAAACTAATGTATTCATTTTTACCTCCACAGCTTCCAAATCCCATACATCTATTGACCATCAAAGAGATGGCAGTGTCGCAAATCCACGCTCCCATCAGATAAGTAAAATGTCCTGTTAACACCTTTCCTCACTTAAATTACTACTTTCAAATGTCCCATGCAGCTGCACAGTGAAAAGCTTTTCTTTATTTGTGTTTTCTATAGGTTAGATAGAAGACAGCCAACAAAGGACTCTCTTGTTAACCCTGACATTTTTGGCATGTTTAAAATAATGTATCTTTTCCCCTTTGCAAGTAGTGTGGGCATTACAATGAAACTTGGTTTTAGGTACTAAACTTAGCATCCCTTGTCTTCCATCCATACAACCCTATGTAATTCTACCACTGTTCTGTGCACTGATAAACACAGTCACCCATGCACACATTCACCCATGCTGTGGCAGGAGAAGTAGATTGGTGCCATAGGGCTGTTTTTGTATCTGCAATGTGTGGTGTGTACATCATTTGTTCATTTCTGTGCCATTATTTGGTCATGTATTTTTTAGATATCAGGCAGTCTGTGTGTGTACATCTCTATTTCAACATTCAAATGATTTGCTGCCATCATTGGTAATAATGGTGCTTGCTTGGTATTTGTGTCAGGCTGTGCCAATGAATCTGCAGTTTGCTGTGGCACCAGGAACAAAATAGTGTGAGGCCAACCGCAAAATGTGTGGCCGGAGCCTTGCACAGAGTTTATCTTAACAACTGTTGAAGATTTGTATATGAGCACAGGTGACATGTAATGTAACAAGGGTGGGGGAGGGGATATGCACCTGATAGTCCAGTATTGGCAGCAAAAAACAATCATAATTTAAGATTAAGCAAGATGGCTGCTTGCTACACAGCTCTGCTCTGAGACACGAGAATCCAGCCAAAACTACAGTTATCACTTCCGGCAGCTGCCCAAAAATAGTGCACCTGATAATCGGAATGGGTATTGAAGGCGAAATGGCAATCTAGAACCCCCAATGTCCTTCCTGTGTGGGGCTCTGCTTGATTGGTTGCCAGAACAACATGGGGCCTGGTAAGCGGCAGGGACATCGGGAGTTCTGCATCAGAGAGTGACCAAGAAGTCTTGGTGGTTGGTGCCTGAGCCTGGTGTGGCAGCGCAGGCAGAGTGAAGAGTGACGCTCAGATCCTTGGTGGAAGACAGTGATTGCCGGAGGAACAAGGGGAGGGAGTGGCCTGCTGTCTCTACAACATCTACCTTGCTCCTCTGGCCCACCTGATCACCTTCTCTCCTCACTTCCAGTGTTATGCTGACGACACCCACCTCTTCTTCCTCTCTCATTGCCGATTGTCTGACTGCTATCCAGGTATGGTGCACTGCTAATGATCTCTGCCTTAATGCCAGTAAGACTGAGATCTTTCTCATTGTGACCCCTGCTCCCGCTTTCCCTCCTACTCTCCGGCCACCCTATGGGTCCCCTCCCCTAACCCTCCTGTGAGGCTAAAAACCTTGGCGTCATCTTCAACTCTTCTCGCTTTCTCTCATCACATCGCGGACCTTGCCAAGATGGCCTCTTTTAGCTGCACCTCCTCCAGAAGCATTCTCCCTTTTCTCAGAAACTCAATGTTTCCAGCACTCTGGTCCTCTGTAAACTGGACAACTGCAACAGCCTCTTCCTCAATCTACCTCTATCCTCCCTTACCACCTTCAATTAATACAAAATAGTATTAACTGTACAATCTCTCCACTGGCTCCCCGTGGCTGTGAGGAGCAAGTTCAAGACCCTATGCATCATCCACAAAGCTTTCTGGGGCATGGGACCATGCTACATCCATATCTCTCTCCCTAAATACCTCCCTGCTAGAGCAGCCCTTTGGTTTTCAAGCTCCATTTCTCTGCAGGTCAGATGCTTTTCTAAGAAGAGAGCGGCAGTAGATCTCTCTCTTCGGCAGGAACCTCCCCGTGGAATGGCCTCCCTGCCCCTCTCCGGCTTGAGAGAGATCTCCTTAAGTTCCAGAAGCTTCTCAAGACCCTCCTTTACTCTTCTTCCTTTCCTCTCCCCCGCTAACCCCTCTCTCTGCCTCATGGGCTGGCTGCCTGGTCCTTTTGAGTCCTACAGGGCACCAGGCCATCCTCGCCCAGTCTTCCGCATCACCCTGGTCCCCCTAACCTGCACTTGCCCTTCCGGGGACCCCTTCCCCTCACTAGCTTGATGGGGTGTGCATCCCTATGAAGCTTTGTCCACCCCCGTCCTCACACTTAGCACGTGGTCCTCTCTGCATCCCCTAGCACTTGCCCACCTGGTCTCCCCTTGGCACTTGCCTAGCCCAATGGGCCCTCCTATTCCCCTCCACCTCCATTGTACTTGTATGCTGCCACTCTACCCCGTACTTCCCTCCCCACTCCTCCGCCTGCACTCCTTGTTACTGCACCACGATCCAAATGACACAAGGCCTAGTATGACCGCTATTGTTGTAGTCTTCCCCGTCTCTCCCCCTCACACATACTTTTTTTTTTTTATCTTGTGGCGCCTTGAAACACCATTTGATGTATAGGTACTATATAAATCAGCAATAAATGCATACGTAAAATATGTATTTTGCATTGTGCAAAGTGCAAAGCTTTGTGCCATTTGAAAAATGGTGGCACAATGTGCAAGTCTGACTATTTCATTCTCTTTTTGTTCTCAAATGGAATGCAGCAAGTGAGATTGCTAAGAGCTATTTATTTCATGCTTGTACATTCAAAGAGCCCAGTTAGCTTGACACCAAGCACTTGTCAAACCAGTGCTATTCAAATATACCTATGTGAAAATATGGGACTGTGTATTCAGGAGCATTGTGACACATATAAGACATTTAAAAGTAAAATGCAGCATATTGATAATAAAACAGTGTATAGCTTAAAATAATCTTTCCACAAAACAATCGCACCATAACATCCAATCAAAATTACAATGAGGCATATATAATGGACAATAGTTTGGATCTCAGTTACATTTGTGGCATGCCATGTACTAGCTGCTAGTTCGCCAGATATGTTTGTGTACTAGGTGGTAGAAGATAGTCAGATAACTTGAGTTACAATCCAGATAACCTTTAACCCACTCTGTGTTCCAAGAGTTACTTCTATGCCGTTCCAGCTTCCCGGTAAGAGAGCTAGACAACTGCTAGTGTACGAATGGGTACTTGGAAATGGATGAAATATAGTTGCATGCCAGGGTTTTGGCCTGCTGCGTTTTACAAGCATGAGTTGGGTTTCTGGAAATCTGATTAGGTCTGAGGGAACAGCAGCACCACACATACTTATGTTGGTGATGGATTGTAATGCTAACCAGGCTTGGTAATAAATAAATCCTCTTTATTTTGGGAAGGCTGTTCGAATTTGGGTATGAATTTATTGATAGTTGATTAGAAGCACAATATACACATCTTTCACTGAAGAATGTTTAACTTGAAATGAAGGGGCTAAGCGTAATTTGGTTTAAGGGTTAGATGTTTTTGGATTTCCCATGCATGCAAAGCAGTAATAAACGGCTATTGTAATAGAAGGCTGCTTAATGTCTGACAATGCATAGGCATTTAGGCTTAGTGATGTAAACTGCACCACTGTCTCAAATTGTGAACATTTTTAGACCAGCATTTAAAGCATGGTCTTGTTTGTGACCTCCTTATGCAATTCTCTCTCACATCCGGCTTGGGATTCTCTGTCTCCCACCCCCCCCCCCCTACTCCCTTGGATCCCAAGTAAATATCTGTCTCTAAGCAGTCTCACACTATTCTAATGGCCATCCTCTTCCTTTCTCTGAATCAGAGGCACTGAGGAGGCGCTCGCTCCAAGCGGTCTGCCACTCATTGCTAATGGTTAGCCTACTTACAATCTGCCATGGAGGAGGCGCTCGCTATAAGCAGTCTGCCACTCTGTGGTAATGGTTGTCTTTATCTCTGCCTTTTCTCTTTCTCCCTTTTTCTCTTCCTCCCTCTCTTTCTTCCTTTCTTTTCATTATAAGCAGTAAGTCACAATTAGCTAATGGTCCTCGTTTTTCTTTTTTAGAATTTAGTTATGCATGTGTATGTGGTCATTTACACCATACTAATTTCATACCCACCTTCACAAGGGGGATGCAGGGCTTCACAAGTGGCTAAGGGAACCATAGGTCCATGATGAGGGCACAAAGAAGTAAGACCTTCATAATGGGGAGTCCAAACTTTACAAATTGGGTATGGGGAACGCATTGTTGTGGACACCTGGTTCTGAAGGAGTAAGTGACATTCCCCAATAGACTGGAGAATTAGCAGACTTTATTTCCAAGTCCCCAACTTGACAAAACTCTGATCTTGACCAAATCAATATCTCAAATGCATTTTATGCCACAAATGATGTTGCTTTCCAACAGGAAATATTCTTCCGAAAAACTATTGAATACAAGACTTGAGATGGAATGTTTAGCAATGTATGCTTTTGTAATTTTGTAAGTGGTTACTATTACTATTTTATGAACTCTGTCAAGTAATCAGTGACTGGTGTAGAAGCTAAAATGATGATATTGTTGCTGCAGTAGGGCATTGGCAGAGCAGATGCATCTAACTGCCCATAGGTTTGTTTCTATATTTCTAATGACCGCATTCAACATGCCCCAATACCTGGAAGGCTTAATTTGTACAACTACTTGACGAGTCACACACATTGTAATTGCCATTATTCTGTTTTGAACGAGTGCGCCTTGTACGTTGCTTGCATTTTAGTCAGATTTCCCTACTTCAATCAAAGGATGTGAAATAATGTTGGATACTGTCTGGGATTAGAATTGTGATTTTGATGAAACCTCTGGGATGTGAGAGCTGGTGCTCTGCATCGAAGCAGGGCTGAGGTGCACACCAGTACTTATACTGGCTAGGAGAAGCATGTGTTGGACTTGTTTAAATATAGGACTTTGTATTTCAAAATGCTTTTATTGTGTGTTTCCAATATAGCATACATAAGCTTTACCTATAGATCCTGTGTTGTAGGACCTCATCTGGCTTCAACAGTGTTTTTCTAATTACATTTGCCAGTGGCCAATGTATGCCTAATGGTCAGCATACAGCAGTTTCTTTAACCTTTATGCCCACACACATATTGGTTGACATGACTGTACACATGATTTGAAGCTGTTGCTTACATTAATTTGCCCTGTGAAAGTTATTTTTGGTACTCTAGCACACTGAGGACATTTATCACATTTGAGCGACCAGTGAATTTAGATTAAAAAAGACAAGTAAAGAGCCATAATGGAGGATAACCAACAATTCATAAGACATCTAGGTGTTGTGTAGCAAGAGTCTAGTGTCCTAGAGAAATTGCTGGTTACTATTGCAGGGGTTGAAATTAGGATTTCTTGACCAGGAACACATTTCAGCCCCCTTGTATAGGGCATCACCAATTAGGCAATAGCTAGTGCATAGAGTACAGCAAATGTAAACTTTGCATAAGACACACATTCTAAATACACTATCCAATAAGTTTGTCCATGATTCTCTTTTATACACATACCCAAACCTACCCAGTAAATATTACAAAACTGTGTTTGTATTGCACCACTTGGTTTCGAGGTAACCAGGCTCTCCTTGGCTATAACCAGGAGCTAAATAGCTCCTAGCAATTTCGAACCCTGTTATTCTTTTTTATTTTTTTTCAAATGGGTTTACATCTTTGATGTCTCCAATGTCATATTAGCATGCAATCACATATTTGAGAGGCTTTAAATATTTGTATAGCCTTTTTTAAGGTGAGCTGCCAGTGATGCACAATCAAGCTGTTTTCTTCAAATCATATGTGCCTTTTCACTGCAGATAGGGGAGAATAGCTACTTCAGTAGATTCCAGGTCTGTATTTATGAGGTTGTGTTAGTAAAGTCCTAAAACACAACCTGGGAACATTGGGGGTCATTATGACATTGGTGGTAGCCGTGCCTGTAGTACAGGCACAGCTGCTGCCGGTGTCATTTTGTTTCAGGTGCCCGCAAATGGGTAATTACCTGGTCATTACGGCCCTGCCGGACCAGTTAATTGCCCATTTGCGTTCACTGGAAAAAAGATGCTCCCCATTCCCAGTCGGTCCCATTGGGCTGAATGGGAATGGGGAGCTCGGATGCACCGGCACTGTTAATGACGGTGCATCTGAAATGCTGTGCTCGCGGGTGCTGCTCTGTGAGTGCCTTGGCGGGCAGAAAGGCACCCGCGAGCACAACTCGTGGTTTGCTGGTTCGGGAAATAAGGTACCGGCAAGCTTACTGGTACTGTAGTTACTGGACTGGTAATCTTATAATGAGGCCCATTGTGTTTTAAGGGGTTTACTATTTAATAAAGTAAAAGTGAACGTAAAAGACGGAATTGAAAACTATTTGCAAAGGTTTACACGCTTTGTAAATTCGGTAAACCAAATGTTTACTAATGAGAATTTCAGGTGTACACTAGGTTTACAAATACGTTTTCTTGGTGAATGAAATGTTCATTTGTGCATGAAACATTAAGTGTACGTTGGGTTTACAAAGCATTAATGATTTGTAAACTATGACAAACTTGGGGTTTACAAAGTATTCATGATTTGTAAATCGTGGCAAACCTAGGGTTTACAAAGTATTCATGATTTGTAAACCATGGTAAAACTTGGGGTTTACAAAGTATTCATGATTTGTAAACCATGGCAGAACTCAGGGTTTACAAAGTATTCATGATTTGTAAACCATGGCAAACTTAGGGTTTACAAATCGCTGGAACATAAAGTCCAAATGGACTTGCATATCTACACGGTTTACTTATGTGTAAATGCAATGTAAACCAAAGGTTTACAGAAAAGGTTTCAAACACTCGTAAACCTTTGTAAACTTATAGTTTGCATGCAGTTTACCAAATTTGTAAACCATGATTTTCATGCAGTGTTAGTGTGACATGATGTGATAGTTGAACTTTGATTGCATTCACCTGTCTAGCAGTGCAGAGTGACACGCCACAAGAATGTAGCACACAAGAGTAGATGCCTCATGGTGCCTTTGTGCCAGGGGAGTATCCTGTGGTTGATATGTAGTGTTAGACAGATATATGCCACACATGTCCACCACACAGGGTACTCCCAGTATGATGACCATGTGACATGAGTATGTATGTCAGAAAACATGCATTACCCGGGGATGTCATACAACTGCAGTCTGATGGTCCAATGCCCAAAAAGGTGGGTCATGCATGACTGGCATAACATACAATGCATAATGACATCCACTCACCAGATGTTTCCTCATAATTCCCCAGGCCTTAAACTCTTATGCCTGCTGCTCAAGGAGGATAAATTGACTCATGGTCGGTTCATGAGTTTCAGCTGCTCCTCCTCTGGTGGCCCCCCCTTGTTAGGTAAGATTTCAACAGAGCTGGCAAATCTTCCTTTCCTGGTTCAACTCCAGAACTTTTTGCTTTTCTAGTGGGATATTTTTCATTAATACCTTAGTGAGTGGGAACCTTTTTCCACACTCACTTGTCTTTAACTCTTTTTATGGGTGTCATTTTTAAGACGCTCAATAGTGTCTTTTTAAAGTTATCATGTCTAACAACTTATTGGCAATAAGTGCCTGTTGTTGCTGGGTTGCCCAAGGGCTCCCCATTTAACTTTATTGTGCTAACCTTGAGTGAACTACAGTTCCCAAGGGTAGAAAGAATCTTTGGATCCCTTTTACATTGTATTCTGTGAAACCAGCACACCCCACCCCATGTGGAGTGCTGGGGAGATACAATGTATCCCCTTTCACATTAAAACTGTAACAATTCTGTTATAGTGACAAGCTTTCCTTTAATGTCTGTGGCAGTGATATCTTTTACTAATTTGGTGCACCTTTACCGTAGGCTGTAATCACAGCTGCAGTAAAGGCACCTAAGGGTGCTCATTTTACCAAAATGGCCCCTGTCTTCTTTTTCTGCCATTTTAGTGTTTCTTGTCGTTTCTTGTTCCTTCCCCTGACATCCAGGGTGGGAAATTCCTTTGTTTGAGTTTTGTCTTTGGCAGGAGTCCCCTGGACACCCCGCCCAGGCTCCAGTCAGTCTGTAAGCACAGGAAGTGGGGGAGGAGTCCAAAACATCCCCCTCCTTTGTCTTACACCTTCCTTCAACTGGGAGAAATCCCAATGGGGGGTCGGCTGTCCTGATTGGACAGCCAAACACCCCTTTCTTGTTAAATGTGGGGAGAGAATGCAGAGTTTGTGCTGTAGTTCCTAATAAATACTGGAAACCTGGAAGCTGAAGTCATGTCGACCACTGGAACAGAAAACCGAAGAGGATGACAAAGGAAAAGCAGCGGGAATGATTTCCAGCGACCGGAGAGCCTGCTGCAGCCCTTCATTCCAATTGACCTGGGTTCTCCGAAATCAATGACCCGAACCCAGAGCCTGGTGAGACCCACTAGACTCAAGGAAATCCACATTTTGAGCCATCCCACGGGTTGCTGTGACCTTGCGTTCTTGCAATACCCCAATACCCAGGGACCTCCAGCCACTGTATGGTGCACGGTCTTCCGAATTCCAAATCTCACTGAAACTTCGTGGGCATCCTGGTATGTCTCCAGAGACACGAATCAATTCTGGAAATTCCCCTCACAAGAGTGCTGGACCTTTGTAACAACGAGAATTCAACCGCAATGTTCTGTCTTCTTCTGTGCTCCTTGAAAAGGCGCAAACCTGCAGAACCGCATTCAGCCATGAGAGAAATCTTGCCTAGAGCCTTCTTCATCGATCCCTGCTGCAAAGTCCCTTCTGAGGTCTTGTGTTCAGTCTCCAGGACAAGGAATCCAGTGACTGGGTATTTGGCTGCAGTCCCTGAATTTCTCCTGCTGCAATCTCTTCTTCATTGCTGAGATACTGTGTTGGCTTGGGTATATACTTACCTTAAGCCTGATGGGATTTTTGTGTAGCTTTGGGGTGTCTTCTGTGATTGGGAGGTCCCTCATCCAGTGCACCCAGTCCCACTGCTAAAATACTGCTGGGGTGTCTTCTATGAAGCCCCTGGACCCTCTTCTAACCCTAGAAGCAAAGTACTCACCTGTTTGCCCAGTTTTCCTAAGGAACTCTGACTTTTGCTACTAAAGAACTTATTCTAACACTGCCTGTTGGTCACTAGTCCTAGTGACCCCCCCCCCCCCTTCTGCCACTGAGAACACTCACACTCTAAGGGAAAGACTTTGAAGGGATTTGGACTTCTGCCTAGAAAAGAAATCAAGTGTTTTACTTAATTGTAAAGAGTTGGTGGGTAACTGTAATTCTCAGAGTGAACAGTTACAAAAGTTCTTACTGATCTTGAATGTGTGATGCACTATTCTTAAAAGTATGGTTAACATATTTTCTTCCTTAGCCACTGTTTTACCAGTCTAAAAGAAAGTAGATGTAAAGGTATGTTACTTTCCTGTGATTAGGTTGTGCCTCATTACAAATGTAATGTGTTGGTTTCACCAGATTATTCCTGTAGGGTAATTGTATGAGTGTCCTCCAACTGTTGGTGTCACCAGGTTAGTCATGTTAGGATAACTGTATGAGTGTCCCCCAACTGGGTCTTGCTTCCCCTGACTTGCTGCTAGCCTGTCCTTAAGTCTACATTAGGTTGTTGCCTTCCTAGAATAACTATTCAGTAAAGTGTGACATGGGGTTTTACTTTCCCCTTCATTGTGAAGTTAAAGTATGTGGGTTTTACTTATCTTGTGTTAGCTGTGTGCCATCCAAAACAAGTTACCAGAGTTATTGCTTACCTCAATCTGGGGTTCCCTGATTTCCAAAGCATCTGTAATTGTATATTACATCCTTAGGTTTTACTCACCTGGTATAACTGTGTGTTATGACAAAAGTAGTTCTAGGTTTTTACTGCACCTAGAATAAGTGTTTCACTATTCACCAAAAGTATATTGTCCAGTTGACTGTATATGTGATTTGTTCCAAGAGTCACTGTACAACTGGAAGGGCCTACTGTCCTTGTATTACCAAAAGTAATCTAAAAGTAACCATTGGTCTTTTACTCCCAAAGAATAGGCTTGGCCTGTACTAAATGTGTATAACACGGTTTTGACTTCCCTAGAACTACTGTTAGGTGTTCGAAATAAGGTTTATACTTGGGTCTGTGTACTTTCAAGTATAGTGTTGTGTTTTATATTGTGATTTCATATAATGTGTTAGTACTTACTTAACTCCTAGATGTATCTGGGCCTACCTGTATTTAAATAAATCCTTTATTTTTACAATACATAGGAGGTCATTACAACCTTGGTGCTAAGTGCACCAACTTTACCACCATGGTGTAAACTCTGTTTACACCATGGTGGATGGCGGATTTACCGCCCCATTCCAAGGTGAGTGGGGCGGTAAATCCCCATTTCCCATTTTCCTTTCCCCATTCCCATTTTTGCCCCATAGGGCATAATGGGAGTGGGGAAGGCGCAAATTACAGCGGCGTAATTAGCACCATGGCGGGTTAGCACCATGGCGGGTTAGCGCCATGGATTTTAACGCCTGTTAAAAGCAGGCGTTAAAATCAGAATCGGGCGTTAAGGGTTAATGGTGGTGTTAACCCTTAATGCCCGAGTTGTAATGAGGGCCATAGTGCTTCAGTGTTTCTTTGGATCATTTGTATTACAATTTCATTTGTACTGTATCTACTGCCCTCTCTCCCTCCTAAGATCAGCCTGGCTGCTCTGTCTACGCTGCCCCGAACTCAGGTGGTACAGCCTTATACTAAGGGCCTGATCACAACTTTGGCGGTAATGCCGGTGGTATTACCACCGGCGGTATTAGCCCTACCGCCGAACTCCCCGGCACTAATAGCGGCGATCACGAGTTTGGCGGTAATGTAATTCCCCATCCCCCATTGAGCCCATTCGGGAGTGCCCCTTCCCCCATTGGGCTCAATGGGGAAAATTTGTGCTCTTACCACCGGCGGATTTCCAGCCGGCGGTAATAGCGCAAATTTTCAGCGGATTTCCCCCCAGCCAAGAGCTGGGGCAAATCCACTGAAGTCCTGATTTGGCGGACCCTTAAATCCAGCGGTAACAGCGCGGCCGCCGGATTTAAGGGTTACCGCCAAAGTCGTGATGAGGCCCTAAGAGTGGAGTCTTGTACTGCCTCAGTAGAATGGTTTTGCTAGGCCCTTAACTGGACTTCAGAAAAACTGTCCTAACACCCCTCCAGTTGCCAGTGCAGAGTCCAGGTTGACATTGAACAGCGAAGTTCTTCTTCCTCTGCGGACCAGTGTCCTCTGTCTTGGGGTTGAGTCTCTTACTGTTGTGCAGGGCGTCTCTTCCTGCCCTGAGTGGCACAGGGTGTTGGTGCTGCCCCTGTATGGCTGGGACCACCTTGGCATCCAGGTGCCGGAACACCAGTAGACTGAGACCTGCCATGTCTTCCTGGGCCTGGGGCAGATGTCGCCACACCATATACCCAAACCCCTGGGCCTGAGGCAGATGTCTCCAACCATGACCCGACCCCCTTGTGCTGCAGCAGATGTTTCCTCACCACATCCCCAACCCCATCTGCCCCCTTTCCACCTATATCACAGGTTTAAGGGATGAATGGAAGTGAAGACACGGCCCTCAACATTCACACCAGAGAGACTACAACCTGCTAGGGAAAAAAGCCCAAGTTGATCTTGTAAGGATACCAAGTTTCATCTCACAGGCAGATGAGAGCAACATCAAAGAAATCTGCTGCTAAGAATGTTCTGCCGAAAAGTAGAACAAGCAGAAACTTATAAAGCAAAACATTGTCATAAATGATGCAATACATACAGTGAAAACCCTCGCGGCTGATTGAATGGACCCTATACAGGTCCCACCTTTTTCGATAAGCAATGGCAGTTTATTGGTCGCAGCCAAGTCCATCTGTCTTCCATTACGTATTTGTATTTTGTATTTATTTTATTTGTATAGCGCAAACCAGGCCCGGAGGCTACCGGGCGCATATCTTGAAAGCAAAGGTTGCATAAGTTGCATACAGTGATTAGATATCAATCAATAAATATAGCATAGGAATAGGCATGGGTAAGTACCACGAATTGTACATCCAAACAAAGGTTATCGCATCATGTTTTCAGAGTGTAGTTTGGGCATTGGAGGTGACTAACCAACCTTTGGCTTTGTGTTTGAATAGGTTGAGGGAAGGGAGGTTTCTGATAGTCAAAGGGACAGCGTTCCACAATTTGACTGCCAGGACTGGGAAGCTGGATCCGCCAGCTGTTTGGAGCTTGTATCCAGGTATCCGTAAGCTCTGGTTCAGGGTAGATCTAAGTGAGCGAGCTGGGGTGTACAGCGTGAATCGTGAGGAGAGATAAATGGGGGACTGGTTGTTCATGCATTTGTAGGTTAGTGCAAGCGATTTTAGTGGGATCATTTGGGTGACTGACAACCTATGGAGGTTCTTCCTGGTATCCGCAATGTGTGCAGATCTGGGGATGTTGAGGGCTGCCCTGATGGCGTTATTTTGTATGATCTGGAGCTTGTCTAGGTTACCCTGATTAGTGCCCTGGTACAATGCATTGCAGTAGTCCAGTTTGGACATGACCACGGTCCTGGCGAGGGTAGTGCAGTTGTGCGTGGAAAGAAAAGGTCGACGGGCTGTGATCAGCTTGCAGGTATAGGCGGCGGCGGACGCAACTGCATTTGTTTGTCTGTGAAGGGAGAGGGTGGAATCGAGGTAGATTCTAATTGGTTTGATATCTTTGGAGACTTTTATAAGATTTCCATCGATGTTAAAGGAACTAAACAAAGGGTTCAACTTGTTTAGTCTTTGCTGGGTACCTAGGATGAGGAGCTCTGTCTTATCATTGAGACATAGCTCATGTTGGGCCATCCATGTTTGAATGACATGGTAAACGTCATTTAGGGCTTTTGAATCTACTGTGTAATCGCCCGTGATGGGGCTGAGTATCTGGGTGTCATCAGCATAATTTGTGTAAGTGACACCCAGATAGTCAAGCACATCAAATAAGGGTTTAGTAAATACATTATAGAGGGTAGGGGATACACACGAGCCTTGGGGGACTCCGCAGGGGACTGGTGCAGGGTCAGCTGAGGAGGTGGGCGAAAATACCCTCATCTGTCTGTTATCCAGGAAGGATTGAATCCAGTTTGTGGCCATGTCGGAGAAATGAGCTGCGGATTTCAGGTGGTGACAGAGGATTTGGTGATTAACCAGATCAAAGACAGCAGATAAATCTAATAGTAGTAACAGGGCTAGTTTACCTTTGTCTTTGAGATCCTCAATTTGGGTTTTGAGATCGAGGAGGGCTGTCTCCGTACCGTGCTTAGGTCTGAAGCCAGATTGTCTCGTGCTTAATAGGTTGTTTGATTCCAGGTAGTTCTGTATCTGGAGATAAGCTGCTCTATCTAGGATTTTTAACAGAAATGGGACCGTTGTGATGCTGTGGGGCTCATCTTCTCACGTTGAAGGTCAGAAAATTAATTAATTATACTCCTACTATACAGCTTGTTTTTTTCACTCATACTGTGCACTTGGCAGGCCACAAAACGGGCACACAGGAGGTTTTGGGGCACTCTACCTTCGCACACACATTTCACTCAATCCCTCTGCGCCATCCGGCTCCAAGGTCTCCACCCCCGCTTTGAACTATAATTTATTCCTCCCAGCACCTCACAATACCAATAACATGATTGCCGCTCAATGATGTGCCCAGTCCATCCTCTGTGAACATTTCAGGACTTGTTACTTTGGGGTTTGTGTTTAAAGGGCACCTGATGCCATGGAATTCAGGGATCATAGGGTTTATTCAGTTTTATGGGCTTTAACTCATGGTCACTCAGGAATGGGCTGGGTCATGCTTTGGCCAATGTGAGATAACATGCACACCAAGTGCTAGTCTTTGATCACAGCCTTGCAGGGCACATTCCCCTTGGGTGAAAAACGCATCTTTGCAAAACTTTCAAGAACAATGAATAAACAGTGTGGCAGGTGGGGGTGTGAACTTTCCTCATGGGAGCTCGGGCATGACTGGAGATTTCTACGACCTTGTGGATTTGGATCTGGTGCATTTAATACTGATTTGCCGCTCAAGCATTCTCTTCTACCTAGGATTATTAGTATGTATGCAAAATAGTGATGCCGCTCACACCTTGAGCCACACCATGTAGTTAAACTGTAATTGGCTATATTAGGTAATCGGTTATATTAACATGGCGTCCTGCTGGACGGGAAGGTGTCACTCTCATTGTCTCCCCTCCTCCCTGGCTCATCACAGTGCCTCAAATGCATCTTGCCTTACTTTAAAGCACCTAGGGTGGGGAATGGGGCTGCCCCCTTCCCGACATTCCCCCTTATTTACATTTCTACAGTAACAAATTCTGTAATAGGTCTATGCTCCCGTTCCCCATTTTCTACATCTACATATAGCTTATTCCTCTTTTCTGGCACCCACGCCCTGCACACTGATCGCAATCTCTCCCCCCTACATGTGTACTATTCAGGTGAAGAAGTCATGTAAATGCACGCCCCCCTCCCCGGCCAGGTCCACCCAAATCTCTATGTAATTTTCTGGATCAGGAGTTGGGGAAATTATATTAGGGTACTGAGGATCAACTTCAACTCCATAAGGGATGGGGAACATTTCAGACTTCGGGCCACCCTGTGGGACATTGGTTTGTACTTCAATGTTTTTGGTTTTGTGAGGTTCTTTTGGACCCCCAATTGATACCATCATTTTTGCACCACCAGGTGCCACGGAGGCACAGCATTGAAGAAACAGCTGACAAGTGCAGAAAATTACCAGAATGAACACAATGATGGACATTAACTTCTTCATGGTCGCTCCTAGCCGCAACGGGGCCCAGTTAAATGCCATGGTAAGCCAATTACTGTCTTGAATTCCTCCCTCCTCCTTCATGCAAACACCCAGGACAGGGATGGCAGCAATGATGTGGGATAGTGATGCATTTTCTGCTTCTTTTGGAGGTGCAAATGTACAACAGGAATCGCCAAATGTTTTGCAAACCCCACCCTCCATCGCTATTAACATGTCCAGCTGTTAGGACTGATTTTCTATACTCTTGCCTGGTGGACAGATGTATAGAAATCCAACCTATATTGTGACAGGAACAACTCTGAGAAACTGTAGCCAAACCAGTTTAGGTAGCAGTGACAGGTGGTCTAGGCTAAGTTCTTCAGAGGTAGTGAGCTTGTAAGGGGTTCACAATGTGGTCACACAATGGGAATCACAGATTACACTTAGATAGGATGTTTAAAAATAGTTATTTATTTATGGCTAAACACACTATAGAAAAATGACTACAAGCAGGTAGACGTATTACACAAACCTATCAAATTAAATACATATGTACATTCACTTTGTTAAAGGGCATAATACACATCAGAAACTCCTGCAAAGGAAAGGTTAGACACGTAGTATGCACTTATGGTCCACAGAGATGATACCTAACTTAAATTGTCCAGCCCTAAATTGCCTGGGGCCTTGTGCCCAATAGTTCAGGTTACAGTTCCACAGAACTTAGGATGCAGGAAAAAAAAAAACAGGTAGGGTCTCTGGGGTGCAGTGAAGGGTTCTTAGGATGAGGGTTCAAGTTAGACTAATGCCCAAAAGTAGCCCCAACAGTCAGATGTCTTGTTCAAGCAAGCAGTGGAAAAGCCAAAAGTGTTAGAAATCACCTTTATTATAAGCCAATTGACTTAAAATGGGAGTATAGGGGTAGGTTAGAAACTTTGTAACTTACACCCGTACTCCGAATCTTCCCCAGACTTGGCACAACAAAGGTAGATGGTCCAATGTTGCTTTTCCTGCCAAATGTCAGTCATAAATTCCCTGGGGTTGCAGATTCAAGCTGATCTTCTGTTGCTGTTTTTTCGTGTTGCAAGGACTCTCGGTTGAAGAATGCAAACAATCTCAATGTAGCAACTATCTAAGGACTGGAGTTAGGTCAGGTAAGCAATTTCCAGACAGTGGTCACCATGCACGGTGACTCAAAAAGACTGAGCAGCTGGGGTCGGACTTTCCCTCCTATCACTGGTCTCCTTGATGCTAGGATGTCAAAATCTCACAGAAGGTAGTCTCGTAGGGCCTGCTGTGGATCCTTCAAGTTACAGAACAAAACTCTGTACAGTGACGCAGGCAGCAAGGTATCCCAAAAACAAAGCTAATCAGCTACAGGACAGTTCCAGGGCACTTCAGAAGGCTTCCTTTGGCAGGGCACCGAGCAGACGTCATAAATTAATGGGCCCTCCACTCTAAGGGTTGTAGCTCCTTCGCAGGACTACTAAAAATCACAAGCAAAACATAGCTCCTCCAAGACAGCAGCAGAGGTTGGTTGCCAGGCCTCCTTCAGTCGGGTCTCAGGTTTCTTCATGGGTCTCACAGCTGGATAGGATACTTGGCTCCTTCAGGTTTCTCCAGGATCTCTGAAGAATGGGTGCAGGGTTCCTATTCTTATCCTAAAAGCCAGGTAAGAGAGTAAACTCCCACTAGCCAATAGCAGGACTAGCCCACACACACACCCCAGGAGTGGTCCAATCAGGACCGGTGGAGGGAACATTAATGCGTACCACTAACCCACACTGTAACCAGTTTATGGATAGGGGTCAGACAGACCCAGGCCACATCCTGCCAGCAAACACACACAGCCCTCCAGTAGCCTGCCAAAAGCTTCTGCTTTCCCGGGCACTGGAAGTCCTCATAAGAATTTTCATGGCCTCTGGAGCCAGAAAGAAGACTAAAGGGTAAAATGGAAAAGGAACAGGTGAAAAATCTCATGGCACGGCCATGTTTCACCAGTAGCCACAGTTAGTAGCCAAACGTGGTAAACGAGGTAAAGCTAAAACAAAAATCCCCAAAAAGTGGAGAAAAGTCACTGTTGCCACCAGCCTATCTTATTAGCAGACCTAGAGTAACCAAAAATCCTCTGAGTGTTAGTCTAGAGCAAAACACAATGCACCCCATTGTACTTCACTGTAAGCTGCATTGTACAATGATAACATGTTACCACAAGTGATACAAAGGTAACCAAAAGTAGTAACACAGTAACAAAACTAAGGGAAACAATGTTTTCCAGTACTGAGAACCTGAAGGACATATCAGTTTCCCCATAACATATGAGCAAATGCCAGTGCACTGCAAAAAGTAAAGGTCAGATTCAAAAATAAAAGCAAACAGTTTTGTGGTTCCATAAAGATGGAAGGAAAGTTGCAGTTAAGAGAAATCTTTCCTAACACCAGCATATAGCTATTTTGCATTAAGTCTCAACGACTGCAACTCGACCTTGATCACATTGAAGCCATTTTCTGTGTTGTCCGCAAGCATCATCAGTTCCCACCTCACTGTTTGCAGCCATTTGGCATTGGCTGCAGGCTGCACTCCAGGCAAGAGTAAAGAGGCGAAAAAAGATTCTGAATTGAAATGCCTATATTCCTCTGGTATTTCAGCAAGCAATGTGGAAGAGTTTTTAGAAATGTAATTTGATATTTTCATCTTCTATGGTTGCTGGAAATGTCCTTTCCCTAGCCGGATATGGGGCTCTTGCATGGGCACCAAACTCTTATATTAATTTTTCCACTGTGGTGAAACTCATTGGCCCATCTGTAGGCAGTAATCCACCCCTTTAGGTGTTCTTCTGGGATAACAAATAATGCCGAATGCAATGTGGCCAGTGAACAACAACCCCTCCGCGGTGCTTAGAGGGGCAAGTAAGCTTGCTGGCCACAGATCCATTAGTAATCCATCAGCGCTGCCGTTAATTTCTTCATGTCTGTGATCAAGAGTTTTATTACATTGTTCATTTGTGCCGACAAAGACTGTACCTTTGCTGCAGAAACAGAGTTTATATTCTTCTTCCTTGTGCACTCACACTGTCTTTTCCATAGTTGCAATCCAAGTCAGCTTTGTGATATGCTCTGTCCAGAATTGCACACAGAAGTTGACCAGTCGTACTATCCTTTCCTTGGTATATGTTATCATACCTTCTGCCAAGCACGGTAGTGTGTTATCCTGCCAGTTATTATTGATGGACTTTCACCCCTTCACCTTCAAATAAGGTAACTCCAAACACTTGATGTTTCCTGGGTCTTCAGTGCATTTCACAAAATCTGGGCCCGCCCTTTGCAGTTGCACACTGTGTTCCTGGAACATTCCTTTTATTCTGCATAGCACAAGATGGACCAGCATTATGCCTCTATCATTGGGACAGCTTGTGGTACTAACACCTTGGGAGCCCCTCACTCATGTGGAATTAGTGAACACACATAAAAGCTCCCATTCACAGCTTTCTCCCCACACCACTCATATCAGACAACCATGAATTAGTGAGCTTGGGGTAATGAATATCCTCAATCATATCAAAACCCAGCCATTGATACATGCCATACTTATGTCGTACTTCGGTTTTCATTCTTCTATACACATTGTCAACAATGGCCGCTTTAGCAGCACTGTCAGAAAAGCATTATATCTTTCTATAGTGGTAGACAATCCCCTACTTATTGTAAACAACCCGGTCTGTGCTTCCTTCACAGATGTAACCTGCATATTAGAGTCATAAAATCATTTTCCATTATTATTATTAGTGTTCTCATTAACATTTATATGTATCTTTCCATTTGGATAAAATACAATCCCATTTTCCCCACATCTCCCCTTTATAGGACCTCCCCCTATAATACCCCCCCACAATACACTCCTTGTAGTACTAGCAATATTGCACACAATGCTCCAGCAATTACTGACCCACTATAATAGATAGATGTCCACAATCTCTGTTATGGCTCTAAGCCTCGGGTCCCTACTTAAACGATGTAAATTAGTTGTGTCCATCTTCTTTCCTGAAATGGAAGCACAGACATACAAGACAACGGAAAAGAGGAAAACGTGCAAGATGTACTCTATACCCAAAGAAAGAAGGAATGGGAAAGAGAGAGAGAAGAAAGGAAAAGAGAGAAAAAAGTGCTCCCAAAAGAGAAAAATGTGGAGCTAGCAGTTGAGACTTGGCCTGCCACTTGGATGTGCCACCACACCCGTATCGCCCCTGGACAGGCCGGTGAGATAACCAGGGTACACCTACTGTTACCCCTTGTTTTTAAGATAACAGATGTGCACTGTGCTCTCTGGAGGTGCCGTACGAACATCAGAGAGGTGAACTCAGTAGCATAATTCTTTCACTTTAACAGCAAGGGGAGTACAAAACACCACCTCGTACGGTCTTTGGAACTGAGGATTATGCCACCTGTGCACAAAATTGCAAACGTATATATAGTCCTCCGGCAGCAGTGGTCGAGTCATTATGGACTCAAGATCTGTCCATGTCATCTGTGGAGCATCGGGCGTCTCTGTAGGCACAATCCTGAGAGGTGCAATAGGTCAGGAGACACATTTAATGACCCGACATAGTGTCATTAAATATTCCCTGAATTCCTCTCCCAACACCGCTGCAGCCCTATGTGCATCAGAAGCCCTTGTTACAGGGTTAATGGGGTATTGTGAGAAACCTAAAGGTGTCTCACCTGGTAGTAACTGGGGATCTGTCATCCAGCTGGCCAGGACATGGCCATCACTTTTTGATCCAGAAATTAACCTTTGTGAATATTTGCAAACGGAACATGTTTGTTTGATTCATCAGGCCCTCTGAAGCAGGAGACTTTTGATAATTTAAGAGACTTGGGCATAGAAGGTCCTGACATTTGTAATGGAACTGTGTCCTCATGCCGAAGAAACCCATGAGTGTGCTATACTCAAGTGAACCGCCTTGTCCCATGCTGAGGAAGGGAGGCCAACGGCCTGAACATACTGACTTATCTTTTTCTAAACACTTCTTTCTTTTTCATGAACATCACCCCACACTATTTGTAATTTAGTGGTAAGGATTGGCAATAGGTGTATTTAGTATAGGCTTTTTTTATTTCGACAAGACTCCACTAGGACTGCATTATTATTATTTGATGGTCGCAGCTTGCTACCATTTTAGATTTAGGTTTAGATAGCTGTTTTTCACACCCTTGAGCATGTTCAATAAACACTGTTGAACTGTGGTCACTTGTGTCTGTCTAACTTTAATACTATACCTTCCTTTTTGTATGCCTTCGCTGGCCTGTGACCACCTCGTCAGGTGACAGATTATGATCTTTACTTGGCTGCGTGCATAAACTGAAAAAGACTAGGGGCAAACAGTGTACCTAGTTTTTCTTCAAGTAGTGCACAACTTAGATAACTTGCTCTTGAGGAGGCCATTTATTCTCTCCAGAAACGCCATTGGGCTGTGGGTGATAAATTGAACACATCTGATGTTTGATGCCAAGAAGTGCTGTAACATGTTGGAATGCATAAAACAAATATGTGCCATTTACACACCCCAGCGCTGGAAAACTTCCTGCACTAGAAATCTCGCAGCACACTTGGCATCCGGGTACGCACATGGCCCTGCCTCCACCTACCTTGAGAAAGGACAGACCACTGCAAGAGGTACCAGGATCCATTAGAATACTCCCTCATATCAGCAAAGTCTATGTTTAATTCACAGAATGGCCCAGTAGGACGGGTAAGGTGCCCCGTAACATTTGTAGTGTCATCATTGTACTAAAACTGTGACAATTGGTACAATGTATGACCATTTCTGTAATGCTTTCCTGGATGCCTTCCTGGATTTTTGGGATAAACCAGTCCTCCTGTATGGCTGCTTCTATATGTTGCTTCGAACTGTGAGACAGGTAGTGTAATTGTTGAAATGCTACTGCTTGCAGCTCCTAGGGCATGACTGTATTTCCAGAGCATGACTGTCTCCATAACAACTCTGTTGGAGATTGCTTATACCCTCTCCATACCCACAATTCCTTCTCTCTTTCAGGTGCCCTTCCTTGTAGTTCCATTATCTGGGAGATGCTGTGTAAGGCACTGGATGCTCGTTTGTCGGTGGGGCAGTCACAAAGTATTCAATGGGTATTTCATTTGGCAGATAGACCACCATTTTGGCTACCACACCGGCGGCTGCCTTGCCCCTCGATATTTCATCTGTCCCGTGCAAACGACTGTCGCAGCCATCTGTTAATGACTGGCACAAAAGATGTCTGTGATACAGCTTCTACCAATATTTCTAACAGTGCCACATGTTGTACTGGAGATACATCTACCCTCGAAAATCCCTTCCACTTCCAGCGAGAGAGCCTGGCATATACCATTTTTGTAACGGATGCCGAGTAAGAATATATTGTGAAAAACATCCTTGTGACACTCTCAGTGCTTCGATGAGTGCCACAAGTTCTGCTTCTTGTGCAGAATAATGTAGAGCCAATCTTTTCATGTCCACTGTTTTGTACTGCCGTTCCTCAATTCGTACAACTGCTGCCCCTGTCCGCGTCTGCTTATACTCCTGATCAATTGTGGATGACCCGTCGGAGAAAAGTGCCTCACCTTCTGCCAATGCACAGTCCCTTGCTTTAGGAGTGTCATCCCTCTCCCCCTTTATGTGGCATAGTCATACGCCATCAGGTCCTCGTTAGTGGGCATATCTGGTACAAAAGGTGGCAGGATTCACTGTCTTGCACCTAACCCCATGAATATGGAATTTAGAGATGATGATCTCACATGCAGACAAATTTTGCGTAGTCAGGGTAGATTTTGACGTTTCTAGAATAGCAAACAAAGAATGTTCCACATACGAAGTTACTGAACACCCCATTATGATTGTAGAACTGTTCTCTATTGCAAAGGCAGCAGCTGCTAAAGCTTGTTCACACGTGATTTTCCCTTGTATCACTGAATCCAGAGCACCACTATAATAAGCCAATGGCTTATGGTCCATAGTACTTTTTTGCGTCAACTCTGCTGTCATAAATTGACCATCAGAATGCAAAAGCAAATACAATTCCTGTGTATAATCCAAGGTGGCCAGTACTGGTGCAGAACTGATCACTTCCTTTAGGTCATCAAATTGTCTGATCATTTCAGCCATCCACTGTAACTTGTGGTCCTTTGTATTCTGTGCTTCCTTAAGGGCCCTCAAAAGAGGTCTTGTGTATGCTGCATAGTCTAGAATCCAGGCCCTACATTAATTACCTATGCCCAAAAACGTCGGCATCTCTTTAACTGAGGCAGGTCTGGGAGTGGCGCACACTGATGCTGCCCTGTTGGGTAGTATCCTTTTCCCATTCACTGATATGAACTGACCCAAATAGATTGCTTCCTGCTGGCAATATTGCAATTTGGCCTCATCGACCTTGTACCCCTTACGGGCCAGCAATTGTAGGAGTGCAATGGAGTCCCTTCACTACACAATAGCAGATCATCCACATACTGGATAATCGTGCTAGGCATCTGAATATTACCAGGATCGGCATGTAATATTCTATTAAATATGCTCAGGCTCTCACAGTACCCCTGGGGTAATCTAGTGTGTTGGAACGGCACCTGGCCCCATGTAAATGCAGTGAGGTACCTCGACTCTGGAATAATTGGAATCAAGAAGAATGCATGTTTCAAATCCACTATCATAAAATATGTAGCTTTCTTGAGGATGCTGCATAAAATTGTCTCAGGATTCGGAACTACTGCAAACTCTTTCTGCACCACATCATTTAGGGGGCACAAATCGTGGATCATTCTCCAATTGCCCAGCATTCAATTTCTAACAGGATATATTGCCATCTTACACTGGGACATAAATTTCACGATGATCCCTTGGTGACGTAGGGCCTGTATTGTTTTTCTAATGCCCTCCTCTGCCTCTCTTGATGGTGGATTTTGTTTCACCCTGGCCAGCACTGCACCTGCCTTCAATATAATATGCACAGGTGTCACATCTTTCAATAATCCCACATCATGTGGATTTGTAGTCCACAACTGTGAAGGCACGTATTGTACATCATCATAAATTGAGACAGAATTAATGCTGACATTAAGGGACACTGCACTTTTTGGTACTGTATCATTATATCATAGGTCTCTAGGATTATTTCCCCCTCTTTATTGTTATTCTAAAACAATTTATCACCTGTCATCTCTTTTAGCTTCATTATTGGATTTACACAGATCACCGAGTGCCACTCACACCCGCCTCTATCCATTTCGAATAGGACAACCCTTTCATCTGAAACCATCAACCCCTAGTGATAATATAGTTCCTGCTACCACCTCGGTCGACGCAGCTGGGCAAACAATAAAATCACTGGGTACTCACCATCATTGCTCGGGAATCTGGGCCACCGCCTTCACAAGCACTGTAACACCATAGATAAACATATCCAGGTCTATGGGAATCCTGCATACTACCACCTCCCTTGTCACCTTGTCATTGTGTGTATTATTAACATCACCCTTATAACACACATCCCAGGTGTCAAACGGACTACTCCATGATCTGCAAAGGATATAGTCATGTTTAACTTACTGAGCAGGTCCCTACCCAGTAAATTGACAGTGGAACTCTTGGAATATAGTAAGGGCACCCGTACTGCCTTCCCACTGACCTTTACATCCAACTCCTCAGTGTATGTAACCTTGGAAATAATCCCTGAGAATCCCTGCGCATCAAGATATTTTCCTGATAATGGAAAGTTTCCTTCCATGATACATAATTTAGTTGCACCAGAGTACCCAATGAATATGAATTGCTTATTTCCTATTTCCACCCCCACCAACGGTTCCTCTTCAGGACAGGTAGCCGTTGACAAGACCGGACACGTGAGTATTCCCTGTGGGCTTCCAAATATGTGTTTGTTTTAGGGAACGAAAATGGGCTACCTCCTGCCACTGTTGCTCCCCCAAAGCGAGCAGTAGCCCCACCTGGTACCTTATTTACCTAGGCAGCACCACCCTGCTGTTGTTGCAGCAGGTGCTGTGCTTGTGTGTCCTGTGATTGGGGCTGCTGATTATAGGTTTGGTATTGCCCCCGTGGTTACTCCGGACTCTGGTACCCTTGACCCTGTTGCTGCTACCCTAATCCCTGGGGTCCTTAGGGTCCTTGCCCTGTTGCTGTGGCCCATAATTATACCCTACTGCAGACCTGCTCCTGTATTCCCATGCAAAATGACCCCACCTTAAACAATTCCAACATTGAGACTGTCTGAACCCGCCTCCCCTGGGTCCAAACCCTCCTCCTCTTGCTCCTTGAAATCCCCCCTTCCCCCCCTGTGGCTCCCCTTGCTGCCACTGTGGGCTGGGGTACTGTTGCCCACTGCCCCACTGTTTGTATCCCCATTCAGCCCAGAGAATCACAATTGTGGCACTCACAACTTGCTGGAAACTCTCAATTCTGTTCTGGTGAGGGGAGCTGGTGGGTGGTGTCTGGAGTTGAGAGTGCTGCCTGGGGTAGTGTTGGAGGTTAGGGGGGCTGGTGGGTGGAGTCTGGACTTGAGGGGGCTGCTTGGGGGTAGTTTCTGCAGTGAGGGTGTTGTGGGGAGGGAGGAGTACTGTCAGTGTGCTGCCTGGGGTATTACCAGAGGTGAGAGGGGTCTGCTAAGTGGTGTCTGGAGTTGAAGGTGCTGCCTGGGGTATAGTCAAAGGTGAGAGGGGCTGCAGGGTGGTGTCTGGACTTGAGGGGGCTGCCTGGGGGTAGTGCCTGGGGTAAGCACGGCGTGGGGAGGGTACTGTCAGGCTGCTGCATGGGGTAGTGTCAGTGGTAAGGGGGCTGGTGGGTGGTGTCTGGACTTGTAGGGGCTGCCTGGGATAGTGTTAGAAGTGAAGGAGTCTGGTGGGTGGTGTCTGGACTTGATGGGTTGATGTGCAGTATGTGTATATGGTGGCAGTGTGGGTGCCTTGGCAGTAGGGATGTATACTTGCCATTTCATGGCTGGGGTGCCACCTTGACTCACAAGGGTGCACACATATTTTCATAGGGGTTGAAACCTTGAGTTATGAGTGAGCTCATGCGTTTTCACCAAGGGTGCAGCCTTGATTTACGAGGGAGTTACTGCGTTTTCACAGGAGGTGCAGCATTGGCTTATGTGGGTGCTCACATGTTTATGCAAGTGCGCAGCCTTGATTTACGATGGAGCTCACATGTTTTCGTAGGGTGTGCCGCCTTGATTTGAGGGTGTGCCTGCGTTTTCGAAGGGGTGCCACGTTGACTTACAATGTTGCACCCTCTTTTTCGTAGGGGGTGCAGCCTTGAGCTACAATGTATCTTGCATGTTTCTGTAGAGGGTGCCGCCTTGAGTTACAATGTCGCTCGCATGTTTTCGCAGGGGTGCTGCCTTGATTTATGAGGGTGCACCCACGTTTTCGCTGGGGGTGCAGCTTTGATTTATGAGGGAGCTTGCACATTTTCACAGGGGTGCTGCCTTGGCTTACAATGGTGTGCCCACGATTTTCCAGGGGATGCAGCCTTGAGTTATGAGGGAGCTCACTTGTTTTCGCGTAGTTGCTGGATGGTGTGGCAGGGATGTACGCAGAAGTTTCCGCTTCTAGGATATGGCTTGGTTTTTGGTTTGTGTGGGGGCATGTTCTCAGCTTTCTTCGTGCAGCTTGTTTTGATTTGTGGGTCGGGTTGAAATGCACATTTGGATTCATGAATACGTGGAGTGTGCAGAAAACCTATGTGTGCAGGCTCGCACAGTGTTCTTGGCACGTGGCCTAAGGGAGAAATGCACACTTTCCATGAATCAGGCCCTAAGGTAATGTTCTAGGAACATACACATCAGGTGTTCATCAATACTGGTAAAAGCATTCAGACCTTGCACATATGAAGTAAAACGTTTTTGGGGGGGAGGGGGGAGTCCCTCTTCTTTTTCCCCTCTTAGTACTTAGAGCAAAGACTCAGAGATTTTAGGACACATGTTTCAAGGATTACCAATGGCTTCATGGTCGCTTGATGGTCGCTTTGCTATTTTGCTAGAAGTTGACAATAATTTCATGCACTGCAAGAATTGGGTTAGTATTTGATGTAATAGAGATTGAGTGTGTATGCCTTGATAAAACTCTTAGAGGGTGAAACACAATGCACGTGCACCATTAGGCTTCTGTTGGCAACATTTATGTTTAGCATGTTCTAATGTTTAAATCGGCAGCATTTTATGTTTGTCATTTTCCAATGTTAAATTCAAGGGCAACACTTGATATTTGGGTTATTCCTATGCTCAAATCAAGATAGGAATACATCTGTTGAAAAACCATTAACTTCGGCCAACTTAGTCGTTTATTATTGTTTGAAGTTGTAATATATGGTAGTTCATTGAGTACTAATTTGTGTTCACGTATGTTTCATTAGCACAGCTTGGGAAGCCGAGGGGGTTGTTCTATTGACATTTCTTGTTTCAGCCGCAGAGTGAATTGCAGCTATACCTTAGCACATGCATCAGTGCTGCCATTAATCTGTAAAGAATTACGAATTCTACTAATTTAGAGGTTGGGCGCATTGCTTGCGTTTTCACCACTAAGTTATACGTTTTCTGTGTGTGAATGTTGGAATGCCTCTTAAATATTCTAGTGGGGAATCGGTGGCATTGCAGTTAAGAAAGGTTGTCACAGTTAGCATAGACTTTGCATTTCGCCATGTTGTGTCCCATCGATTATTATTACATATTCCTCTAGCACAACCGTAACTTGGGAGCAACATAGCACTGTACGGGTCAGAGAACAACAGATTGTTAAAGGGAATTTAACAAGTCATCAAGGAAACATTCGTAATAACGATCACAGTACAATATGCACATGGAAATGTTCACAAGAAATACAAAGGGCCTCATTACACGGACGGCGGTGGACCAAGGTGCTATTAGCATCTTGGTCCATGCTGGTAAAATACCGGCACCGCCTTGGTGGAAAGGGGAATTACCGCCCTATTCCAAGGTTGGTGGGGCGGTAATTCCCCCTTCCCCCATTGCCCTTCCCCATTCCCATTTTTGCCCCATAGGGCATAATGGGAATGGGGAAGGTGCTAATTACGGCACCGCAAATTGCGGTACTGTAATTAGCTCCCTGGTCCCTTTGCGGGTTGGTTTTTAAGGCCTGCAAAAAGCAGTCGTTAAATTCTCCAACCCGCAAAGGGACCTCGTAGTAAGGCGGTAAGGTTTTACCGGTAACGGTAAAATACCGGTACCGGTAAACCCTTACTGCCGTCCGTGTAATGAGGCCCAAACTGTTTATTTTTGCAAAAAAGCTATGTTTTTAAAACCTTTTTGTCAGAAAAGCTTAAGCCACACAAGCGTCTAAAGTAATTTGAAGTTACTAAACTCTGTTGAAGGTCTAAAACCACAACCCATTTACTTAAGATTCATATATATCCATTGTGAAAGAATGACACTTAGCCCTTCTTCTATTTTTTATAGCAAACTAATCCATCAAATCTAGATCAAGATTTTGGTCCCTGTTACAGCGGCATGTGTTGGCATAGGAGAATAATCGCTGTCTATCAGAAGCAAAGGCGTCCATTTTGTTTCAGTAGCATTATTCGAACAGTAGTCCTGTTCGTGTGCATTATAAAAGGTCAGTGGTTACTGGTCGATGGATCTCTGTCACTTGAAAGTGTTCATTTACTGTAATTGAGACAGATTATATTGCAGATATGCACTCTGCGACACCATCGCCCTTCTGTACCGAGAAGAATCGCGGAAAGAAAATGTATGCTTCAAAAAAGCAGCATGGTGACCTAATTATTGAAGCATCAAAGGGCCCAATTTCTCGGTCTTCATTAATATGCACTTTAATTTAAGCTGATTTGCTGTGGAACATGAGCCCTTTCATAATACATGCTTTGACAGCTGGAGAATCAATTCGAAATCTGAGTATTTTGCCACAGTTTATTACAAAACGCACTCTCGTGCAGCAGATTTTGTTTACAGGTATCATGGATATGTACAGGTATCATGGACATTTTCATAATCCTGGCAAGTGTGGTATTCGAGTGTGTAAATGCATTTACTAGATTCATTCGGAATTCTTACTCGGAGCGATTAACATGTTTGACTAATGTTCAAGTTAAAATTTATGGTAGAAATACAGACTGCAAAGGATTCGGTGAGATAACCAGTGAGTGCTACTATTTTTTTCAATATATTTGTGATCGTGTGTCTGCCACATTGCCTGTATGCAGGTGTCTTTTTGTGGAAACATAAATGCTCCTTCAGCATAGCATGATTCGAGGGCAGGACAACAACAGAGTTTTTTTAAGTCCAAAAAAGATATTGAACGAGTACAATCTTGACATCTTGGATACCATGGGCATGGTGCCATAGTTAAAGTCAAGGCAGGTTTATATGCCTTGCCCTTCAGCCTTCCTAGTTGGACAAAGTGAGTCCATTACTTTTAAACACAATAATGCCTGTTATTCCAAAGCATTAGGAAGGAGGCATGAAGTCAGGTTAACATGATTTAAATATGTTATTCTGTTCAAATCACCACCGTGCTGGTTTTACAGTGGTGACAACTTGAACGAAATATTGGCATACTGTGCCTTCCTGGGGGTAACCCGACCATAGTATTGTACGGAAGAAGGACAAGTGCAAAAGTAAGGAGGAGGAAGACGCAGGGAAAGGCCAATCTCACTGCAGTCTCTACCTCTCCTGTTGCCTGCCAGGACCTCTGCACAGCCTTGGCCTCTCATTTCACCACCAAAACCCAGGACATTCTGTCCACCCTCTATTCCTCTACCTCCTCTTCCTCCTCCTCCTCTACCACTCCTAGCCCATCTGAGGCCACCTCTCCTCCTCCCTTCTCCTTTTTTCCTCTGTTCACCCCTGATGATGTTTCTAGACAAGTCCGATCTATGAAAGTCTTGTGAAAGCAGGTTCTCCCCTGCTTTTCCAGAACCATCAAGGACCACATCAACACCATTGGTTCAGCCTTGGCCGATTTCTGCAATCACTCCTTTGCCACTGGAACTTTTGCCTCCCCTGTTAAGCTCTCCCTTGTGCACCCCCTTCTAAAGAAGCCCTCAGCCAACCCTTCCTCTCCGGCTAACTAATCCCCCTTCTGTCCTCATTCACCTTGATGTTTCCTCTGTTTTTTGACACAGTCAACCATGCCATCCTGCGCAATCCCCTCTGAAAGAACCTGGGTATCACTGATCAGGCCCTTGGCTGGCTGACCTCCTTTCTCACTGACTAACCCTGTCAGATCCAACTTGGTTCTTTCCTCTCTTCTATCTCTCTCTCTCTCTACTTGTGGTGTTCCCCAGGGTTCTAACCACTCTCCCTTGCATTCCAACCACTACCTGGCACCTCTTGCCCAGTGCATCACTATTTTCTGCTCCCGTGTTCAGTGTTATGCGGATGACAGCCAGCACTCTTTCAGGCTCCCCTCAGCCACCTCTTCTCCTTCTCTAATACCAGACTCTCTGGGAGCAATTGCGGAATGGTGTGCCGCCAAGGATCTCTGCCTTGATGCCAGTAAGTTTAAGATCCTGCTCATTGGGACACCTGCTTCCTCCTTTCCTCTCTCTATCAGGCCACCCACTCTGGGCCCTCTTGCTGCTCCTTCCTGTGAGGCTAAGAACCTTGGTATCATCTTCGACTCCACCTCTCCTCTCCTCACATCTCTGATGTCTCTAAGAAGTCAAACTATCAGCTGCACCTCCTCAGAGGTATCCTTCCTTTTCACACTTTACCTCAGAAGTTCACGGTCTCCAGAGCTACGGTCCTATCTAGGCTGTACTATTGCAACCGCCTCTTTTTAAATCTTCCTGCCTCTAACTCTTTGACATTTACAACTTATCCAGAAAAGGACTGCAAGACTTGTCTTTGGCCTCAAGCCCAGGGATTATATCTCTCAGCACTGAAATCTCTTCACTGGCTACCCGTGGCTGCAAGGATCAACTTCAGGACCCTCAGCCTTGTCCACAAGGCTTTCTGGGGCCTGAGACCACTCTACCTCCAACATTCTCCTCCAAAACATCTTCCTTCTCGAGTTCTCTGCTCATCCACCTCCAACTCTCTGAGGGTCAGACACGTCTCCCAGCAGAGAGTTGGGGGCAGATGTATCTCCGTGGCTGAGCCTCCCTGTCTCTGGAAAAGCCTCCCTGCCCCTCTCAAACTTGAGCAGAACCACCTCCGGTTCTGGGAGCCACTCAAGACCTTCCTTTTCGCTTCTGCTTTCTCTCTTCCTCTCCCCTGCTGATGCACCATGACTGCTCCGAGCGCAGTCAACCTAGTCACCCTCTGAACTTAGGCCCAGGCTCCTGCATGTCCAAGTGCCCTTGCACTGCCTCCGGGCTCCCCAGCACTTAAGTGTCTGTATCTGCAACCCTACAGTCCCTTCTCTCTGCACTAAGGTCAGCTTTAGCTGCAGTGGTTGTGAATCCATTCAGATGAAGTTAGTATTTACCCCTAATAACTGCTTCAATATAGTAGTTCTTTATAGACTGCCTTCATTGGTTTCAGAGTTTGCTAACGAACTTTGTTTGCAAATTATACATTTAAGATCAACAAATGTATCCACATTGGTTGTTGGTGATTTTAATTATTGGAGAGGAAATAAGAAAGACAAAGAAGCTATTGCTCTCGAAAAAACATTAAAAAACCTAGATTTTATGGTTATTACTAACAAACCTACGACACTGCAAGGGAACCAACTGGACTGAATCCTATCTCATAACCTGCAGACTCACATGATTTCTACAGAACCATGCATCTGGAGTGACCATTTCTCAGTTTCTGTGGATATAGTATTGCAAATCCCTTCAAAACAACAGAACCCGCATATTAAGGTGGCAAGCAGAAATTTTAAAAATCTGAAAATAGACCAACTTCAGCTCTGTTTAGATATGATTTTACAGTCTTTTCAGGTTCAGGATAGCTGTGAGATGCTGCTAAATTAATATTTAACTCCTATTCAAGAGCTAGTTGATCAGGTGGCGCCGTTAAAACACAAGATAACTAGGAAATATAATAAAAACCAGAAATGGTATAATACGGAGTAAGATTTAATTAAAATAGAAAAAAAAAGAGCTCTTGAAAGAAAGCGGCTTCAAGACAAATCCAAGTAAAATAAAGATAAATGGGTTAGTAAACAAGAAGTACAGAGATAATATAAGGTTAGCCAAGTCGAATTTCTTTAACAAAGAAATTGAAGCAGCTGCTAACACTACTAGCAAACTCTTTGAAATTTTGAAAAGTGTTGAAAAACCAAAAAATCTCACTCTGCCTTTTTCACCATCCAAAATTCCTTTGCAGCTAAAATAATGAAAGCAAGACAAAATCTAATTAAGGATAGGAAAATATTGAGCCAGGAAGCTCTGACTAAGAACGGCAACCAATATGGTGGATAGGAGAACTTTAACTTCGCAACCATCATAGAAGCTGAATAACTGGAAGTTTTGGGTCAAATGAAACCCACTTCATGCACTGAAAATGCGATACCCTCCAAGATTATACTCCAAAATAAGGAACGCTTTGCAAGTATTCTGCTAAGAATAGGCAATGCCCCCTTTAAAGAGGGAAAAGTACTGAAGGAAATAAAAAAGGTTACTATCACGCCTTTGGTGATAAAGGTGGGTTTGGGTCCAAAGGACCCAGGCAATCTTTGCCCCATCACTAACTCAAACTTTATACTCAAAACTTTGGATAGAATTGCCACACTGCAACTGCAAGAACATGTAGAAAAACAGACCTCTTTACATCAACAGCAATCCGGATTCAGGGCTTCTCATAGTACCAAAACAGCTATGCTGGACCTTCAAAATAATATGCTGGAATTGATTGATAAAGGAAACATAGGGATATTGAAGTTGTTGGATCTCAGTGCGGCCTTTGATCTCGTAGATCATTTATTAGTAGAGTCACTGAGAGACAATGTTGGTTGCTCAGAGGTAGCTTTGGAGTGGTTAATATATTTCCTCACAGACCCAGTGCAATGGGGGAATAATTTCTCCAACTCGATTTCAATCTTATTCAGAGTGCCTCAGGGAGCTAGCCTCTCGCCAATGCTTTTTAACATTTACATGCAAAGTCTGTGTGACATTCTGGTGGAAGCCAGAGTGTTCTTTACCAACTATGCAGACGATACGCAGCTTATCATCGAACTAGAGGGATCTCATACCAAGGATAGTGAGAAGATTGCAAAAGTATACAGTAAAAACAACAAATGGATGCAGCTTGATTGAATGTGCCTAAATGACTCTAAAACCGAACTTATGCTGTTCGGGTCTAGTCGCACAATAGCTAACTTGGGGAATGAGTGCGAGACCTTTATGATAAATGAAGCCAAAATCCAAGTAACCAACCAGGTTAAAACTTTGGGAATGATGGTCAACTCCGCTGTCAATTCGGAAGCACAGGTGAACTATCTGCACAAAAATACAGCCTATTACTTGCGCCTTATGAAGGCTATTAGTCCTTATTTCAACGAATGCAACATGGCCACTATTGCAAGGGCTATAGTGTTATCTAGGTTGGACTATGGCAATGCCCTGCTCATTGGTGCTACTGTAAAGGACTTAGCCAGATGCCAAGTCATAGAAAATGACACAGTGAGGATAGTGAAGAATTTAAGAAGAGGCGAGCATACTACCTCGGCCAGAAGATCATTACACTAGCGTACGGTAGAATAGAGGATTAAGTTTAAGGCTATGACACTGGTTCACAAGTGCCTTTTTGGAAAAGCTCCTGGTTATCGTAAAAATAGCTTAGAAATATATATCCCATACAGACAGTTACGGTCTGAAGGTAAAAGTTTACATATAGTACCTAAACACAAGCTCAAGACTGGTATGGGCAGATCATTTGTAGTACAGGCAGCACAGCATTGGAATAGACTCCCGCTGGAACTTAGATTGGAAGAAGATCATCTAAACTTTAGAAAAATCTTGAAGCCTTACTTGTTTAGGTGATGCCTGACAGTACATTTAGAGACTACCTGAGACAAAGAATATGGAATCGGGAGAGTTTAAAGTTTTAGCCTATTCGCTCTTTTAGGATAGTTTATGTTGCTGTTTGTCAAAGTGCCCTGATGCCTGCAAACTGCCGGCACTAAATAAGCTGACATACATACATACTAATGAGCCACCCGCCAGCTGCACTTGTGAGTTAACTGCACTTCCCAATTCCTCTCCCCCTGACATTTCTCCTCTTCACTCTTCCCCGCACTTGCGCAATCTGAATGACACAAAGCCTAGTAGGATACTTATTTTGTCCTCCTTTTGTTTCCCTCTCCTTGGGGGTCATTACGACCCACGCGGTAAGTATGCCAACTTTACTACCATGGTGTAAACTACATTTACACCATGGTGGATGGCGGATTTACCACCCCATTCCAAGGTGAGTGGGGCGGTAAATCCCCATTTCCCATTTACCCTTCCCCATTTTTGCCCCATAGGGCATAATGGGAGTGGGGAAGGCGCTAATTACGGCACCGTAGATTACGGTGCCGTAATTAGCACCAAGGCGGGTTAGCGCCATGGGTTTTAACGGCTGCTAAAAGCAGCTGTTAACCCTTAACGCCTGATTCCAATTTTAACGACGGCGTTAACCCTTAACGCCTGGGTCTTAATGAGGCCCCTTGTCTTTTTGCACCTAGAAACACTTGTGTACAGACGTGTTATAAGTGCCACATCTTATCATATAATTACGGCATCGCCGCATTCCACTAAATCTACAACAGAAGGTGGAAGATGAGCTGGGGAATTTGGAGAAGGCTGATATCATAAAAACAGTAATGGTACCTACGCCATGGGTGTCCCCCATTGTGGTTAAAGCCCAAAGCCCTGGAGGAAGTGATAATATGCGTGGACATGCCGTTACCAAACAGGGGCATCTGCAGGGAGCGCTACCTCACCCCTACTCTGCAAGAAATTCTTGCTGATTTGCAAGTGTCCAACGTCTTTTCCTCCCTCGATTTCAAGGCCTGGTACCATAAGGTGCCCCTACACGTGGACTCCAGACCCATAAAACCATTTTCTTCCCACATTGGATCTTCATGTACAAGAGACAGAGGTATGGCGTGGAGGTGTTCCAGCACACCATCAGGGGCATTCTGGTGGGGCTCCCGGGAGACCCGAATGTAAGCGACAATGTGCTTGTCTTCTGAAAATCTCCCAAAGACCACCTTCCAAGATTTGAGGCCGTCCTGACCCACCTTTCTGATCACAGCCTGACACTTAACAGACACATGTGCAAGTTCATGCAACCAAAGGTGGACTTCTTTAGCTTTGTCGTCTACCATAGGGGATTGTTCTAGGATCATTAAAAAGTAAATGAAATCAAAATGGCCTCTCCTTGGGGATGGTGAGCTTTGGTGGGAGTTGTATCCCCAACCTGGCAATGATCTTGGATTCCCTGAGGGTGCTCACCAAGAGGGATCAGGAGTGGCAATGAGGGCAGATGGAGGACAAGGCATTTCAGGAGAGGTGAAAGATGCTGTAATAACTGACACGGCAATGGCCTATTTAGATCCTGTCTGTGCTATGGAAATCATCATGGATGCCAGCCTCATCAGGCTTGTCGCAGTGTTCCTGCAGGTCAGTGACCAAGGAGAGGGGCAACCAGTGGCCTATGCCGTCAAGGCTCTATTAGACACTGAATGACACTACTCTCAGATCGAGTGGGTGGTGCTAGCGGTCCTGTGGAGCTGCAAATACGTACATCTCTACATATTTGGACACCCGGTAACAGTTTACACTGACCCAAAGCCCTGTGTCTCAATCATGATGGGGTAGGCCCTGAGACCCCTGATATGTCTGGAATAATGGCTTCTCCAACTGCAAGAGAATGGAGTCACTTTGTGATTCAGGGCTGGGGTGGACAACCCAGCGGACTACCTCTCATGACACCCCATGGTTGAGGGCAGCCTAGGTGCGTGCGAGGATGAAGGAACCAGTACCCAAGAATTGGTTGCTGTGATAATGAGAGTGGCATTCCCCAATGCTTTGTCCATGGACAACATTGCTGAAGCCACCAGGTGCGACTCTGGCCTCCTGGATCTCATGGGCTAGCTACAGGTCGGCCAGTGGAAGTCCTTCCTATTGGCAACACAGCACTGCATGCCTGAGACCCAGGCATTTCTGCTGGGTTTTTGGAGGGTTTGCGCAGAGCTATCCGCGAGACAAGACGGTGTCCTGGTGAGGGGGATTCAGCTGGTCATCCCACCAGCGCTGCTGGAGAGAATTCTAGCATTGGTTACTTCTTTGTTCAGTTTTAGGAATGGATGGCAGCCGCCAAGGTCATTCCGGTGCTCAAGAACCTATTCCCGGGCCAACGTAATTGCTGACTCCATACGATCGGACAATTGGTCGCCTTTCTACGGAGCCGAGTTCGAGAAATTCCTGAGGTTCTATTGTGTCATCCACAAACGCATCCCCCCATGCTGGTCCAGAGCCAACGGCGATGTGGTGAGAATCATGAGGACTCTGAACAAAGCTTTCCATATTGCATAGGGAAAGGAGAAAGAAGCCCATCAACCTCATCCTCACTTATTTTTTTATGTGGCACCAGACAACGTCAGTCACATCCATGGGAATGTCATACGCCAAAGCTTTCTTAGGTCGGAAGGTCGCTTCCCTCATTCCTGAACACCAGTCCTGGAGAATGGTGGAACCAGATCCAGTGAGGTGGAGCGAACATCAGGAGCAGGCCAACAGGAGAGAGTATGTTAGAAGATGGCTGGCAAGCAGCCCGGTGGGGATGGGTGATTCAGTGTTGGTTAGAACAAGGAGCCCAACCCACAAGTTGAGCCTTCTGCATGATTGATATTGATATTGATATTTTATTTGTATTGTGCCCATTTGTGTTTCAGAGCATGACAAGGCAAGGGAGGGGAACGCGGGAGGACAAAACGATTTTACTAGGCCCAGTGACATTGAGAATGCGCAAGTGCATGGGAGAGAGAATGGAAGGTGGAACGTGCAAAGGAGAGGGGAGAAATGGAAAGTGCTGATCAAGGGAAAAAAACAAACAAAAGGTAGTGCACCCAGCAAGGTGGCAAGTGCATGATTAAAGCACAGACAAGAGGTGTCTGATAAGTGCCGGAATGGGAACTGTAGGGTTACAGATACAGAACCAAGTGCAAGGGCTGTCGGGAGGCAGTGCGTGTGTGAGGCTGGGTGGCCATGGGCCTGGGCCCAAAATCAGAGGGTAATCCAGGTGTCTGGTGCCACAGCAGACAGACCATCAGGGGAGAGGAAGAGCGAAGGCAGAAGCAGAGAGGAAGGTCTTGAGATGCTTCTGGAACCGGAGATGGTTTTCCTCTAGTTTCAGAGTGGCAGGGAGGCTGTTCCAGAGGAGGCCCAGGCCGAGGAAAGAGATCTAACACTAACTTGTTACTTGGAGAAGCGACTGACCCTGAGGGAGATGGAGTTGGAAGAGCAAAGAGCTTGAGTGGGAAGGTATTTACAGAGGGAGAGTTGAAGGTATTCTGGACCCAGGTCCCAGAAAGCCTTGTAGACAATGCAAAGGGTCTTGGATTTAATCCTAGCAGCCGCTGGGAGCCAATGGTGAGATTTCAGGGCTGTAGAGATACAATCCCATGGCTTGAGGCCAAGTACAAGTCTCACAGTCCTGTTCTGGATGAGTTGTAGAGGGCGGAGAGTAGAAACAGGCAGATTTAGAAAGACTGTTGCAGTAGTCCAGCCAGGAAGAACCAGATCTCTAGAGACAGTAAACATCTGGGGAAAGGAAAGGGAGAATACCTCTGAGGAGGTGAATTTTGTAGTCTGACTTCTTAGAGATGTCAGAGATGCGAACAGAAAAGGAGAGTGTGGAGTCGAAGATGACCCTGCGGTTTCTAGCTTCACAGGTGGGCACAGGAGGAGGGCCAAGGGAGGTCGGCCAGAGAGTGACAGGAAAGGAGGGTGCAGGTGTGCCGATGAGAAGAATCTGTTACTGGCATTGAGGCAGAGATCTTTAACGGCACACCACTCATGGATAGAAGAAAGACAGTCAGAAATGAGAGAAGGAGAAGCTGTGGAAGAGGGAAGCCTGAAAACGAGCTTAGTGTCACCCGCATAGCATTGAAGGTTAGAGCAGAGAATGGTACTACATTGGGCAAGGAGTGCCAGATATTAGTTAAAAAGCCAGGGAGAGAGGATAGAACCCTGGGGAACACCACAGGTAGAAAGTGAGATCGAGGAAAGTAAGGACCCAAGTTGGAAATGGGAGGGTCGATCAGATAGGACAGAGGTCAGCCAAGCCAAGCCAGGGCTTGACCGGTGATACCCAGGTTGTCGGAGAGATGGTTGAGCATGGTGGCATGGTTGACTGGGTCAAAGGCAGAAGATAGATCAAATAGGATGAGAACACAAGGGATGTTAAGAGTCAAGGTTGGAGAGGAGGTCTTCCGGATGTTCAGGAGAACATTTTCTGTGTTTCTGGCAGCTATAAAGCCAGACTGATGGTCATGGAGACAACCAGCAGAGTCAGAGTGAAGATTTCGTTGGGAGATGGCCAGTTTTTCAAGGAGTTTGTCCAGGAAAGAAGTGATGGAGATCGGGCAATTGTTAGTCAGGCATGAGGGGTCGGCTGTAAGTTTCTTCTGAAAAGGGTGCCCAAAGGAATGCTTCAGAGGGGAGGGGAAGGCTCCGGAGGTGAAGGAGTGATTGCAGAAGTCGGCCAGAGCCAGAGCAAGTATGTCAATGTGGTCCTTGATGATTTTGGACAAACAAGGAAGAACATGTTTTGACAAGACTGTCATAGATCGAGCTTGTCTAGAAAACTTGTCTGGGAAGAACAGCGGAAAGGAAGAGAAAGAGGAAGGGGGTGGCTGCCAGGGGTCAGAGGTTTCAGAGAGGTGGAGAGGAAAAGAGGGTGGACATGATGTCCTGGGTTTTAGAGATGCAGTGGGAGGCAAGGGCATTGCACAGGGCCTGGGTGGAGACAGGAGAGGTAGAGACGGTTGGCCAGCTCCTTGCAGATTTTAAAAAAGTTTGGCCAAGTTGTTACATACCTCAGAGACGAAATGTGCTCTCTTCTTAGTTTATATGAGGTATTGCCTTTGGAGAAAGCGGCAGGCCAGTTTGTCAGAGGATGCACAAGAAGCATGCCATTTCCTCTCAGCAGCCCTACACATGCATTTAAGGGTAGCTAGCTCAGAATCATACAAGTAGTTGCACTTGGCTTTGGACTTCAAGCAGATCCTCATGACGGGGGCAAGAACATCCAGAGTATCAGGGATAGAAGAGTATGGCATAGAAAGGGCTGTGTCAGGGGGAGAGTCAGCAAGAGAAGGAGTAGGGGGAGAGAAAGTGGCAGTGAAAACCTCAACTGACACACGCTTCATGGGTCGGATGACTGACAGGGTAAGTGCCAGTGTTGGAGTTGGCTTGGCCTGAGGGGTAGAGAGGGAGAGATGGGAGGAAAGGAGGGAGTGGTCACTCCATAAAAGAGTGGTCAGAGGGATGGAGAGGGGGAGGTCAGAGGAGATCACAATATCAAGCGTGTTCCCTTCCGAATGAGTAGGGCCAGATAGTAGAATAGAAAGAGAGAGAGAATCACAGAGGTCACAAAATAGTTTAGAGGAGGAGCAGGAAATATCCAGATGGATGTTGAGGTCTCCAAGAAGTAGGAGTTGGGTGGTGGAGGCCAGGAGGGAGGAGGAGATGTCAGCCCACTCAGAGAGGAAGGAAAATAACTGACCAGGTGGTCGATAGATAGTAGTCACAGTAAGAGAGTGGCCAGGAGAGAGAGAACATCTGCGGACAAGGCATTAGAAAGAGGAGTAGGTCTGAGTGGGAATGATAGAGCCAGGAATCCACTCAGTAAAGATCAGGGCTACACCCCCTTTGGACCGGGTGGATCTGGGTACAGTGAGGATCACGCTTGTGTGCTGAAGCCAACTTGAGGGTGGGGCCTTGGTTGATTTAGTGTTGGTCAGAACAAGGATCCCCACCTACAAGTTATGCCTTCTTCATTTGGCCACGCCTTGGACAGTAGTCAGGAGAAAAGGGTTGATAGTCTTCATACAGGGAGGGTGAAAATCAGTGACATGGAACTCCAGTTAATTTCACAGGTACTACTGTCCCCAACGTCACATCAGGAAGGGGACACTGATGAGGATGCTGATGAACCCGTCGATGAGGGAGAAGGGCTGCCCATCATGCCTTAAGGACACTAAGATGAGTAGCCTGAGCCAGGGGGCCAGGAAAGAAGCCCCAGGGTACCGGACAGGAGATACTCACAGCGGGTAAAGCGGTGACTCCCTGAGAAGCTTGAAGACTATCAACTGGAGTAACGGATGTTGCTGACTCTGATTTATCCTTTAACTGTCGTCGTTCCTCAATGTTTTATTGTTGTTTCACAGTTGTTTGGAGGGGATTTGATTGGATGCTGTGACTTGGCCCGTCACCAGTATCAGGTGACGTCCCACGTGTGTGCGGAAATGAAAGTAAGCCCCCACCCAGGCACGGACAGGGATTCCTCCAACAAACGGCATATGTCTCTATGCCATTCCTGTGCTCCCCAAGCAAGCACAAATAAGAACATGAGCAGTGTTTTACTTTATTGATCTTTGAACTTCTATAGTATTATGAATCCCAAAGTGAGCAACCCCCCTTTAACTAACAATGTGTAACCACGGTTATGAAAAAAAGGTCAATGAACTGTAACTGCGGTTATATTTAAAAAAAAATGTGGGTATTATTTTATTGTATAATTGTATTCATATGTGATAAGTAGTCTTTAAAAGTACTATTTTGGAGTACACTGTAGTATTTTAGCATATTTGATGTGCTGTCTTTATTATCATGTTTCTTGCATAACTCTTTTTAACTACCATTGTTTCACTATGGTCTGTTTTGTCATTCATATTCTGTATGCAGATATTATTTCTTTCTTTTTAACTCTAAAACTGCAGCTAGACAACACCCATCCATTGTGCGGCATCACTACCTGCAGTTAAAAGTGATACCCTGTGCAGCCGCATGCATGGCACATCGAGTGGTCGGTGACATGTGATATCCACGGCTACAAGAGTGTTTAAATATGAGAGGACTGTGGCTATACAAAAAACGGAATGATTGGTCTTTTGGGGAATGTGCTTAGCCACAGCAACAGTTTGGGGTGTTTTACCACGACTAGCCTGCACCGACTTGTTGCCTGGCATTGCTACCCATGGTTAAAAGTGGTAAGGTGTGCAGCCACAGCTATCTACCACGAAATTGCACATCGAGTGTTTGTGGGCACGTCTTTGCCAGTCGAAAGGGCTTGCCTTCTCTATAACTGCCAGGGCACGTCAACGCTTTTTTGCCTTCTCGTTGGTTGTTCTGATAGACATGACTACTGTTATAGCCGTGTCTATTGGACCATACATTTTCTGTGCAATAATCATATTTGTGTGAGGATGATACAGGTCAGCATTTTAGCTGTGTGTGTTATTTTGTATGCTTAGGTGTTGTCTTATTTGAAGTTTTGAAGGTTGGCTTAGTTTGGTTTTCAGTTTGTAGAAAATATACGTGTAGCAGCATTGTGTCTACTTTTTCCATTTTGACATCAGAACTCACACTGTGCAGTTCATGTTACCTGTGACAAAATATGATTGACATTAATCAGTTATTTGTCATTAGTTTGTTGAAAGTTTGATTTGATAATATGTTGATAATGAGGCTTTGTGAATTTCTTTTGTATTATACTGTATTTGTTAACAATGAAGTGGTCCTGCTGTATATTTAGAAAATTGGTGGGAACAATTGTTGGAAGTTGTTTATTAGGAAACAAAATGCATTTCAGTGAGGTGCATGATATATAATCACTAAGTATACTCCCTGCACTCAAAATAAAAGAATGATAACAAAGCAGTGGAAATGAGATGTTATTTACAAGGTGATTTGAAATATTACTTATGGTGTGTATTAAAGTACTTTTTGTGGTTATCTGAAAATATGCATGCTTTAAAAAGGTTTGTTTTTGCTGGAGTGGGGTGATCTGAAAATGTGTGTGCTTTAAAAAGATATTTGCTGGAGTGTATTATTGTGTGGTTATCTACAAGAGCAAACAAACTGTCTTCATTTGTTTGTTGTTTTGTGAAAAATAGCTATTAATTTAATGAAAAATGTTTGGTTTAATTTTAAGTATACACTCATAAAAAATATAGGAATGGTATTAGTTGTGTAAACTCATTATGTAAAAAAGAAATGGTTTTTTTTCGGTGCAAATTGCCCCAATAAATGCAGGTGTACTATGGGTTCAGCAATGCAATTTCAGTAGACAAATAATATTTGAAGTATGGGTTTATTGTGCCTACTCTTCATGATTTTTTTTCTGTACTTATTTTTGTAAAATAAGGGGATCAAAAACATTGCCACTGATTTTTAAATAATATATTTGTAGTGGCAGCAATTGTTCTGGTGTTGTAAAATAGGTCTTGTGTAACTATGTAGGATGCAATTTTACACCATGATGCAGTTGTCATATTTCAAACACATTATTTCGCAGTTGTACAGATTCGGTATAATAAGGATGGGAGGAGGTTGGGTGGAGGTTGCTGGAATAGTTGAAGCAACAGAAGTGGAAGAGTGACACAGAAGTGTTTTCTACAGTAGATGCCTGTGCACAGATTAGGGGACATGAGTTTGTACATTTTGATGTAAATTAGCCTTCCTATAGGGTTCCTCACTCATTGTTGTAATGGAATTGGATGAGGTGCTGAATCAAATTAGAGGTTGCAAAAGTTTGGGATGCTTTATTGGAAGGTTCCATCTGCAACAGCTTACAATAGAAACACACTGAACGTCTTCATTGTCCTTTTAACTCAACTGATATTTGATACAGAAATACTGCCAGCTGTCAGTGACAGATTTCTGTGCACACTGGTTCTTTCTTGAAGTTAAGGCAAATATTTAGCATACCCATGCACATCTTTAAAGCTTTGTTTTATTGCGTTTTCTTGTCTGTGCTGAGCAGGTTTCCAGTAAGGTCTGAGCAAGTGATTCGCAAATACACCAATACATTTACAATGTTCAATGCAAGCTCTTTTAGAATCAATGGTATTAGTTGTGCAAACTCTTATTATGTAAAAAAGAAATTGAATGGTATTTCCGGTGCAAATTGCCCCAATAAATACAGGCACACAAAGGACTTCAGTAATGCAATTTCTGACCACAATTAATATTTGAAGTTTGGGTTTTTTGTGTCTATTCCTTTTATGAACTTTTTTCTGTTTTTAATTTTGTAAAATAAGAGGATGTAAAAAGTTGCCACTGATTTCTTTTTTATATATCTTTGTAGTGGCAGCAATTGGTTTGGTGTTCTAACATAGCGCTTCGGTAACCATGTAAGCTGCAATCTCACACCATGATGGTTATATTTCAAACGCATTACTTTGCAGTCATGCAGATTGGTTATGTGTATGATAGGAGGAGATTAGGTGGGGAAGGCTGGAACAGATAAAGCAACCAAAGTGAAAGAGAGGGACGATGATGTGATTTTCTATAGCAGATACCTGTGCACAGATTGTAGGGCGTGGGTTTGTACATTTTGATGGAAAATAGCGTTCCTATAGGGTTTCTGCACATTTCTGTAATGGAATTGGATGAGGCGCTTAATCAAATTAGAGGTTGAAAATGTTTGGGATGGTTTATTGAAGGATTTCATCTGCAACAGTTTAAAATAGGAAACACACTAAATTTCTTTAATGTTCTTGTTACTCTAGGGCTACGTGATACAGAAATACTGGCAGCTGTCAATGACAGTTGTCTGGGCACACAGGTTCTTCCATGCAGTTAAAGCTAATATTTAGCATACACATGCACATCTTCATAACTTCCTTTTATTGCAGTGGTGGAAAATGCGTATAGGTAGGATAGGAAGAGGTTGGGTGGAGGTGGCTGTAACAGAAGAAGCGATAGAAGTGCAAGAGAGTGACACAGACATGCTTTTCTACAGGAGCTATCTGTGCGCAGATTGTAGGGCGTGCATTTGTATATGTTGATGTAAATTAGCCTTTGTATACAGTTCCTCTAAATTGTCGGAATAGGACTGCATGAGATGCTTGATAAAATTAGAGGTTGCTAAAGTTTGGAATTGTTTATTGGAAGCTTCCATCTGTAATAGCTTACAATGGGAAACACACTGAACTTTTTTAATATCCTTCTTACTCCAATGCTACTTGACATGTAAATCTTGCCAGCCGTCGGTGAAAGTTTTCTGGGCACACTGAAGTTAAGGTGAATATTTAGCATACCCATGCACATCTTTATAACTCTCTTTTATTGCTTTTTCCTCTCTGTGCTGAGCAGGGTACCTGTAAGGTTTGCGCAAGTGATTTGCAAATTCCTCAAGAAAGAGACCATGTCCAACGCAACTCAGACATTTTCCTGACATATATTTTATTTATATGTTGAAATGTGTCAGCCGGATATGTAGTCGAATGTTTGTTAAGCTAGTGATGTATATAAAAATCAAACAAAACAGAACAAGTAACAAATGTTTATTTTTCACCAAACTGGTGTTTCTTAAAAAGAGGACAGTCTGAAAGAATGAATAAAAATTAACATGTTTTTGTTAGGATTTTCTTTGATAAATGATTTGCCAAATAATGTGCCATTGGCTGCTTCTGCCTCAATGTCTGTAGCTTGCTTGAAATAGGATCAAATTATAATATGATGGCCCTTTTCCTTTCTGTTGTGTTTGTACTGTTGGTATTATGCAGTAGGCATATGGCTTTCAAGGCCCATTTTGTCTGGACTGTAGGGTCTATGGCCCTCCCTTTTCTCTTTTAATTTATCAGCTAGGTGAAGGATCTTTGAAATTGTTCCCAACACATCCAGTAATTTATCTTGGTATGATTTCCAAGATTTGTCAAGCTGTTTCTTGATGTGTTTAGTATACGTGCCCATGCATGTGAGCATTATTGTGTCTTTTTTAGGTGTTTCAGCAATTTCTTTTGGCAGATGTGGTCTGGGACACTCATTCCATAGTTTGTTTATGGCTTTTTGACCAGTGGTGTTCTCAACCTCCTCATCAGGGACAACGCTATTTTTGTTGGTGGCTTCCATTCTGATGCTCAAGGATGAATGAGAGTGCCTGGGTCAACGTTGTCTCCATTATCCTTCTGATTTACTCTTTTTTTTTTTTCTTTAGATATATTTTCTTGTTATCTTCAGTGGAATATGACAGCATTTCCATCTTCTATTCACAGGACTTCTGCTGCCAGCTATCGCTTTCCTCAACCAATCTGGGTGAGGATATTTTCTACTGTGTGCTTTCATTTATCCTCAATCTCAGTGTTTTTCTTTTGCCATGTTTCTCATTCTGTGGTGTACTTGGAAGTGTGTGCCCATAATGTGCCCTCTAGACTTTCTTTCTTCTCCCTTTTTCTCTTCCATAGTCACCGGTACTTCTGATCTTGTCCATGCCTTGGGCGAACTTTAACCAATTCTGCAAGAGGGATAGATGATGTGAACAATGTCTCAAATTAGCACCTACTGCTTTCTGGATGGTCTGGTGCATACTGAGCTGAAACCTTTTTTGTCTTACATGTGGTTTTGACTTTTCATTGTATTTGTGAGTGGTGGTTGTGCAGAATCAACCTCCACCCATTAAAGGTGCTGCCAGCACCAGCCAGAGCTTTTGTGGCAACTGAGGACTCCATTCAAAGTGTAATCAGAATTGCTATAGAGGTTCTGAGAGGAGGCTTTTTCGTGGCATTTAATTTTTAGATTTGTCATTTTTGTTATTTTACATTTTCCTTACAAGTTGGACATTTTAACATGTCTAATAATGTAATCAGGAGCAAAAGCTATGACAATGCCATCTGCGTCCCCAATCCATCACCACCCAGGAAGAAAGCCACAGGAATAAAAAAAAAAAAAACGCTAGAATGTTAGAGATATTTCAAAGTGAAAGAACAGTGCTCTAAAAGCGAGGTGTGGGATGTTTAGTGCACATTGTGTGCAAGAAAACACTAAAATGTAGCCCTTCTAATGTTCTGTCACAAAGCCTGGGAACATCAATCATGATAAATTATCTTGTGCTAGTCAACTGGGATGATGTGGATGATGAATATTGGAAATTGCAAAAGCACCACAAAATTAAAATGCATGGGGCTAATGTATTACATGCATGGACATTGGCACCACGTCTAGCACCTGATTCCTCCAGTATGATTCCACCGACACTGAAAGAACCCTCGACTTTGGCAGCAGTGTCAACTCTACATGCTCCAATTGTACCAGCACCAAATTTCTAAGTTCTTAGAGTCATCTGTGATCTATGCCACCAATGGGTAGCTGTGGGAGGTACCACAACTAAGGATTGAGACAAGTTAATAGCTGAATACCATATTAATTGCCATCCTTAATTTTTGTTTTTAAGTGGCAATGTATTGCCATCTTCTTTAGAAAAACTAAAAAAATATTATGTGTACTTAGATGAAACATTTATGCATTAGACATAATGTTATTTATATGTTTGCTTATAAAAACTTTTTTAATTTTTTAATAACAATGTTGGCTATGCTATCTCTGTTGCTTATTTAAACAGCTGTGGATCTTTTGGATAAGCAGATTGTAAGTGCCAGTAAATATTTACAGCTGTATTTGCAGATGAAACTCTGAGAGTGCATCTGCTGTATTATTTAGAGCGTGCTTTATGATAAACTATTGTTTACTCTCCCACAGATTTCTGTTTGCAGATTCAAGAAGATCTATATTTGTAACTCTTTTTTTTTTTCAATGCATATTTTTGTAAGAAAAAAAAATGTAAAGAAATCAATTTACACACAGGTTTGGGGAATTAGTGTCTTTTCAGTCTAACTGTGGAATATATTGTGCATCTGTGTTGCAGAAAATGATTATTTAACAATAGCCCTGACCTGGGTGTGCATTACCATTTTAGGCCAATAGTTACAGGTCTGACCGACGTGCAGGCCTTATAAAAGCCCCTGGGGCATTTCCTGACACGGTAATGCCCCCCACCCCCCCCCCCGGCTCTGGGCTTATTGCTGTTAGGACTGTGGCCCATTAAACCGGGGTACTAATAGTGTCTTTATTTGGTTGCAAGACACACCAGCATTTTGCAACTGAAAAGGATGTCTGCCATGGAATGGGATATGAAGTCCAAACACCCTTTCGATGGCTGCCATTTAAAACTGAAGGAGGTCATGTGTAATGTCTGCGGTAAGGTTTTGCGGCAGGACCTTCAAAGAAGCCGTTGCAAAGTTTGGGAACCTCAACGTTTATTTGAAATCTTGTCCGCGTACATTGGGATGAAGTGAATGATGCGTATATGAAGGCTCATGTGAAACATAAGGTGAAAGCGAATGGTGCAAAATTAGCACAGCAGTATTTATCATCTGTGCCATAGAATTCCAATACAATTACTAGATATTTTCCTCTAACACCGAACCTGAGCCCATTCTACCTTCATCCAATCTTTCAAACTTTAAGGTGATGTGCAGAACCTGTCACAGCTTGATCAAGGTGGGAGGTGGCATCCTAAATGATTTGTGCAAGGCACTTTTAGAACATACGGCCAATTTTGAACACTAGGAATATTTTTAAGTGTCACATTTTGTTCCATCATTCTTTAGAGAAAAATATAAAACAAATCACAAAATATACAATCTCAAAACAAATACATTTTCTTTTTTAACCTTTGTTATATATATATAAATTCTAGTGTTTTCCCTTCCCAGTTCCTACCTCTACTTTCCTAATAATCATGGGTGGCAGATTTTGTATTTTGCTATTGTAGAACAGTACCTGGGCTTATGCTATTCTTGCAGTTTACTTTTTCAGGGCTGCATAAATCTGATTAGTTGCGGTTGTACAGTGTAGCACAACAGTCTCCAAGAGACACCCATAAAACAAGGGGCTTTTAGCACAATGTTTAACCAAAGTGAGAGATCCTCAGGAAAAAATTTAATCTCACTGTGCATTGTCAAAAAACATTGTGAGTTCTAAAAGTATGCAATATTTTATATATAACAATATCACTGTCAACAAAACAGATCAAAATTAGCTTTGATTGATGAACATCTTTGAGTGATGGGTTGCAGGTGTTTTAAAATATTGTTTGACCATACCACCAGTCTTGGATGAAGGACATGGCTAGTGGTCTGGCAGAGTTCTAAAATAGAGAAGGCCGTGCACACCGGACATGGCTGAAGGTCATGGTTAGTGTTCTGGTAATGTTCTAAAATACACAGTCGGCACAGCCATAGGGCATGGGCAGTACCCATGTGTGGAAAAACTCAATGTAATAACAAAACCCTTGAAAATCAAGGGAAAAAAAGAACATTGCAGGGACGTCAAGGTGAGGAATACATTGTAACAAAACCTTTGAAATGCAGGAAAAAAACTTTAGTTGCAGGGACATTAAGATGAGAACTTAATGTAACAGAGCCCTTGAAATGTTACTAAGGCCACCTTAACTGTGTGCCCCCTGTTGCACAGCCTATGACCTCAATGATGACATCACAGATGGCATAACTGATGACATCACTAATTACATCACTGATGAGAATACTAAATACATTGTATATAACTGATTACATCAATAATGGTATTATATAGAACATCATTTATAAATAAGCTCATGAAAGTTTTGATTGTTTGAATAACAATTTAGGACATGGACCTGACCATGGCAAAGGCTGTGGTCACTGGCCATCACCCGACACAATAGCTAGTGGTTAGTTAGTGTTGCAAAATACCAACGTGCATGGCAAAAAGCTATGCCTAGTGGCCTGTAACTGTTTTAAAATATACAGTGTGCAACATTGAAAGCTGTGGCCATAGCTAAAGGCCATAGCTAGTGATCATTAATATTTTAGAATATACAGTTGACATGGCCAAAGACCATAGCCAATGGCTAGTATTGTGTTGAAGACCATGGTTAGTGGCTGGTTAATGTATATAATATACAATGGGCTCTGCTGAAGGCCATAAATATGAGCTGGTTACTGTTCCATAATACACAGTGGGTACATCTATATGCATCACTTATAGCATGTTATTATTTTAAATATGATCACCCTCAATTTTGGGCAGGGACAGCCGCTCTGCTTAAACAGTACAAATGTCATTCTGATTCTTGGTGAAATTCCAAACCTCGGAGCCCTGGTATTTGCTAACATTGTGAGAATTGAATTTCCTGATAAGAGGGATACAAATACAAGAATTGTGATTGACCTTATACTGTTGAAGAGTAAAAGAATATACGATCTTCGTTTTTTGATTGCCCCAATGAATGAAGAAATAGTAAAGTGGAAAAGAGAGAATTGAGAGAAAAGGTGAACAGGTCAATATGAACACCATCCAGGGGCAAGTATACCCCTCTCCCAAAAGAAGCCCTAGTAAAACCAATTGGGCAGCAGTTGTCTCCACCTTGTGGCGTAAATCCTGTTGGTAACCCAAAGATTGAAGGAATATGTAGTCACACACATTTAGCGGGATTGTGCAGAAAATACTGACAACCAAGGCTGTGTGGTAGGAACATGGAATATTAGAGGCTTTTGCAAAGTACCCCAAGACAAGGATCGATTAACATCAAGAAAGGATTACCCTATGTTGTGTTTCCAATAGACCAATGCTTTGGATCACCTTGTCTGGGATGGGCACGTGATGTTTCAACAGATGGTCACTTGAGGGAACGTTGTGAGGACATCGGGAGGTCTGTGCACAGTAATCAAACGCGGCCACAGAATAACAGCACTGTATTTTCCAACAAATTTAGAGGTGAATTGGGATAAACCTAAAAATGCAATCTGAGAATGCAGAACTGGACAACATTTTCTGAATGTATATTGGCACCCCACACATTGTGAACTTTCCATTATGATACAGAGACTGGAGAGACTTCTTGAAAGTTACAAGGAAGCTTTTCCCGTCTCTGAAATAATAATGGTTGGGGATCTGGATGCGCATTGTCTTCCTGCCAGCATAGCCTTGGGAAATAAAGTAGATCTTACCGTCATACCCTACTTTTAATTGAATATGGCACTCAATGGAGGGTTGGGGTTTGATAGTCGCCATCAGGCAAATGAATGGAGATCTGCTGTCGGCTCAATTATATTATAGTTTCAGCAAACATATTTTCTATCTCAACCCTGATGGAAGTTATACATAACCCTGTTATCTATCATGATCTAGTAGCACTAGACACAAATATTATGCTGAAGCTGTCCAAAATGACCCAATGTAGAAACTACACCCTGAATGAACAGAAAAATAGACTCTCTTGGAATGCATGAAGTCTAGAGAATTTAAATAGACTGATTAACGAGTTTTGGCATATTACTACCTATCCGCAAAAAATAAGGAGCCTGGCAGTGGAGAACTTTTGTCTGTTTGCAACTCAAAAAACGGGAATTGTCCTAAACACTAATTCTATCAAATTGCGCTCTAGTCGTCCACACGTCTACACAAAAGATATTCAAGAAAGGAAAACCCTTATGCATAAACTAATAAGGAACTTAAAGTTAGGAACACTCAATATCAATGAAAACAATGAATGAATTTGCAAGGAAAGACAGTCGTACAAAAACTGGATCAAGAGCCATAGGCATCTCCTAATGTAAAAAGATGGAGAAAAAAGGCTGAATGTGGTTGTTAAAAAAAGAGCAAGAATTTCAGGAATATTGTCAACACAAGTACTAGGCACAAGTCCGTTGACATGGGGAACCCTGTATCAGAAGAAGTATGGTGCACACATTTTGAAGTACTCTATCAGAATTTGGGTAGCAAATCCCAAATGTTAAATATTAGTGAATCCTGGAATCTAGACATCTCCTGAGAATTCATACTTAAAATCATAAAATCTTCTTCTAATTCTAGTTCATCGGGACCTAATGGCCTTTGCAATCTTATATTGAAGAATAATCCAGGGATGTCGGCTAGAGTACTACATACCTTATATAAAAACATTCTGGTTAACAAGGCCTTCCCTTACTCCTGGTCCTCCTTGGTTATTGTTCCAATATATAAGAAAGGTAGCAGAATGAACCCTGTGAGCTACCGCCCCATTGCTCACCTTGATGTGGAGAGCAAAATATTTGTTCATTGTGTTCTGAGGAGCCTGGAAGAATGGGTGGCCTCGACAGGAAGACCCCCCGATGTTAAACAGGCTTTATGAAGGGAACATTGACTGCTGCTAGTGGACAATACTTACAGTTGATGATAGATCAATTATGTACCTAAGTGAATTACCCCATGTATGTAGCTAGCACCAACTTAAATCTCACATTTGACAAAGTGGTTAGAGAGAGGTTGTGGCCAAAGTTACTTGATTGGGGAATTCTGATGCAGTTGCTTGATATCCTAATACAATTGCATAGCGATACAGAGGTGAAAGTGTGACTAGGAATAAATGGTGAAGTATCCAGGCCAATAAAAACAGATTGCGGAATGAGGCAGGGGTGTATTTTGGCAGCCTGCCTTTTCAACTTATACTTATCAAATGTGGGTGACGCTCTTGAGGAAGCCTTGTTTATTGCCCCGAGTGTAGCGGGAGAGCATAGCTTCTGGGTTGCGTATGCTGATGACCTATTACTGTTAGAATGGACCCCAATCATTCTACAAAGATTACTTAATAGTTGTTCTGAATGTATACAACTGAAAAGCTTGTCAATTAATCCAATTAAATCAAATATTTTGTGCTACGCCCGAAAGACATTTAAGGAAGCAAATTTTAGTTGGAAAACTTGATTCACCAGCTACAGTAGTTACCCTGCAAATTAAATATTTGGGCTTTACTCTCAGACCAACAGAACATAAGATTGGGAGGTCAGCAGTGTTGGCATGAGAGACACATTTTCAGTGTTTACTTGTTGTTTCTGGCTAATGCTTTATACATTGGATTGTTCCAGTTTTTGGGAGCAGTAAGATATTAGGTATTTGTTTGGATATTGTAAAATTTTGGAGCAGTTAGATACCAGTAGGCGTATTCTAACTGTCTATATTTTGCTCTATTTGAGTGGTATTAATTTATCTGATTAGTTGTTGTAGCATCTTTGGGCAGTTAGATAGCTTTTGGAATATTGTGACAGTATATATTTTTTTACTACAAGTGTAATTAAAGTTTAAGTACAGTTTAGTTATCAAATTTTGGTTTTAAGAACATTAAATAAGCATTTGTAAGATTTGCTGGTAATCTCTGCTTTAGAGTAACGGTACTATCATTACATTCAAACCATACACATTTCTTTTTTATATATGCAGTGTAGTGCCCTGAGTTGGTTGTGGCTCCTGCGTGGTAGATTATACCTATTGTTGTGAAGGTTTTCCTACCAAGTGATATTTGACCATGTGTGAATCCAGTCAGCTTGCAGTTCTTTTCGGTACCATCTGCATTGTAACGTAGAAGCATTAGTATTACGTATTTACTATGTGTTTGTATTACTAACCTGGAGCGATTATCTGAATTGCAGGTCGAACATAATCTACCATGGTTTGCATTTTGTACAAGTTGCTGAAATGGAACGGATTTACAATTGGGTATTGATATATACACAAAGCGCTCATTGGGGATTTGTTCTTGTGTCACATTGTTGAAGAGAGTGCATGTATGTTTCCACATGTATGAAATCTGGAAGATTTCATTTATAGGTATGTTTTTGTTTTCCACTACTAATAGTAAGTACATTAGACATTCTTGTGGATCTTCCTGTGAGTTTACAGTGAATTTCACCATTCCAGCACAGTAGTCCAATTGTTGTCTTATCCCATAAACACTATACGTGTTGTCAGGATTGTTTGCTGCATTTCTGTGAAGTACTAACATTTGCAAACACAATGGGTCTGTACTGTGTAAGTAAATGTTCTCAACAATTGGTGGTAATTGAAATAGAATATTCATTGCTACATTTGCGTAGCAACTTACACCAACTATATTTGAGAGTTTAAATGGACCAGGTAGTTCTGTATCTGACTGCTTTTTTTGGAGTTTGTCTTTCTTCTTTGAAGAAGTACCTGGTTTACTTTCCCTAATTGATTCTTTTTTGCTTGTGGCACTTGATGAAGTATTACTTTCTTTTACTCTCTTTGGAGGATTTGCAGTGACATCCTGTTGCTTTTCTGTTTGATTTATTTTTCTTTTATAATCTTTTACTTTTTGTGGAACAGAATATGTGTTTAGATGGGGAGTGTATAGTGAACAAAGACTATTGTATTCTAAAATGCAAAGAATATCAGCGTTTATTTTACTTGCATCAAAGTTGATTAGAAATAGACTGTCAAGTGTACGTAAGCATGATAGTGCTACGTAGCTCATGCCTTCTTTAAAGACTGTTACCAATGTCTATCATTGCTTTGTCTAGGGTAAGACCTTGTGATTTATGAATGGTGACTGCGTATGCAAGAGTTAGAGAAAATTGTTCTCTGCGTACACACATGTCTTTGAAGAGAAGGAATCGAGCTGTTGAGCATCCTATTCTTTTTACTTCTGAAAGTTTGTCAAAGAGAATATTGACAAACTGAATTTTGTTGTCACGTGGGTATGTTTGAAAGCCAACAACTGTACCCAGTGCTCCATTAACTAGTCCTTGGTCCACGTCAAGGTTACGTTTCAGCATTACTCTGCAATTTAAGGATAATTTTAATATCTTTTCCAAGCCTGCTGTGTTTGAGATTGATTTTTCTAAACTATTTACAGGCCGATTCATGGAATAATTAGTGCGGCGCAAGTGGCCAAAAACGTGCGATTCGCAGTGGAATAGCGAAAATCGCAGTGCAAGTGCGAAAATCGCATGAAAAGCAGCGCACATTGATTCATGGAAGGCCGTGCACGAGAAAACCATCGGATGTGCGCTAAAAAAGTGCGCGACGCACGTTGGCGCACAGGCCATCTAACGGCGTGCGCCAGGTCACAGCGAAAATCGCACAGGCCACAGCGAAAATCGCACATAGCGCGGCGCACACAACAAAAGTAGGCGGAACAAGGGGCGTAACACTCGGAATGGGGAACAACTTGCCAAAATGTGGTCGTCACGGGGGAAGTACAGGGTGCAAGTGCGCGGAACGCCCACACGCTCACCTACAACACGTATTCATGGAATCGAATAGGGCAAAAAAGCGCACGGTCAAACCAGCGCACAGGCACAAACACGACCGCCACAAGAAAGCAGGCGGTAGCGTCTCTGCGCCTGTAATAAATGTGCGCCAAAAGGTGCGCCAAAAGGTGCGCCAACAAATAGCACCTATATACAGCTATGATGAATGTCCTATACTGTGGCCCTCCAGGACAAATGATGTGCAAAGGGGTACCCACAAACACGGACACCCGCTGACTGAAAAATAACATGTGCGTGTATTCCGGGGTGTGCGGGAAGTTTCACACGCGATTTGGCAGGTACGTGGATTTCAGGGGTGCGCAGGAAGTTCCACACACGATTTGGCCGGGTACGTGCGCGGGAATTTCCACACGCGACTTGGCTGGGTACGTGAATCTCAGGGGTGCACGGGAAGTCTCACACGCGATTTGGGAAGGTACGTGAATTTCAGGGGTGTTAGGGAAGTTCCACACGCGATTTGGCAGGGTACGTGCGCAGGAATTTCCACACGCGATTTGGCCGGGTACGTGCGCGGGAATTTCCACACGCGACTTGGCTGGGTACGTGGATCTCAGGGGTGCGCGGGAAGTCTCACACGCGATTTGGCAGGGTACGTGGATTTCAGGGGTGCGCGGGAAGTTCCACACGCGATTTGGCCGGGTACGTGCGCAGGAATTTCCACACGCGACTTGGCTGGGTACGTGGATCTCAGGGGTGCGTGGGAAGTTTCACACGCAATTTGGCATGGTACGTGGATTTCAGGGATGCGCGGGAAGTCCCACACGCGATTTTGGCCGGGTACGTGCGCGGGAATTTCCACACGCGATTTGGCTGGGTACGTGTATTTCAGGGGTACGTGGGAAATTCTACACGCGATTTGGCTGTGTGCTCATAGGTATTCCCTGTACACCCTCCACGGCCCCTCCAGGCAGCCGACACCACAGGGGACTACCCTGCACACCTACTCATGTCTCCCACCACCCCCACCCCCCAGCACTGTGGGGCACCCTCCACCAGGCCCCCACTCATGTCCCCTATCACCCCCAGCATCCAGGGGCCCCCTGCACCCCCACCCCCCAGCATCCAGGGGCACCCTCCACCAGGCCCCCACTCATGTCTCCCATCACCCCCACCCCCCAGCATTGCAGGGCACCCTCCACCAGGCCCCCACTCATGTCCCCCTGCACCCCCACCCCCCAATATCCAGGGGCACCCTCCACCAGGCCCCCACTCATGTCTCCCACCACCCCCACCCCCCAGCAGTGCAGGGCACCCTCCACCAGGCCCCCACTCATGTCTCCCACCACCCCCACCCCCCAGCAGTGCAGGGGCACCCTCCACCAGGCCCCCACTCATGTCCCCCTGCACCCCCACCCCCCAATATCCAGGGGCACCCTCCACCAGGCCCCCACTCATGTCTCCCACCACCCCCACCCCCCAGCAGTGCAGGGCACCCTCCACCAGGCCCCCACTCATGTCTCCCATCACCCCCACCCCCCAGCATTGCAGGGCACCCTCCACCAGGCCCCCACTCATGTCCAGCTCATGTCTCCCACCACCCCCACCCCCCAGCAGTGCAGGGGCACCCTCCACCAGGCCCCCACTCATGTCTCCCACCACCCCCACCCCCCAGCAGTGCAGGGCACCCTCCACCAGGCCCCCACTCATGTCTCCCATCACCCCCACCCCCCAGCTTTGCAGGGCACTCTCCACCAGGCCCCCACTCATGTCTCCCATCACCCCCACCCCCCAGCATTGCAGGGCACCCTCCACCAGGCCCCCACTCATGTCTCCCACCACCCCCACCCCCCAGCATTGCAGGGCACCCTCCACCAGGCCCCCACTCATGTCCAACTCATGTCCCCCTGCACCCCCACCCCCCAGCATCCAGGGGCACCCTCCACCAGGCCCCCACTCATGTCTCCCACCACCCCCACCCCCCAGCATTGCAGGGCACCCTCCACCAGGCCCCCACTCATGTCCAACTCATGTCCCCCTGCACCCCCACCCCCCAGCATCCAGGGGCACCCTCCACCAGGCCCCCACTCATGTCTCCCACCACCCCCACCCCCTAGCAGTGCAGGGGCAGCACCACCAGGCCCCCACTCATGTCTCCCATCAACCCCACCCCCCAGCAGTGCAGGGCACCCTCCACCAGGCCCCCACTCATGTCCAACTCATGTCTCCCATCACCCACACCCCCCAGCAGTGCAGGGGTACCCTCCACCAGGCCCCCACTCATGTCACCCACCACCCCCGCCCCCCAGCATTGCAGGGCACCCTCTACCAGGCCCCCACTCATGTCCCCCTGCACCCAGGTCCTCACAATCCCCAATCATGTGCGTTATGGTCAGCCTCCACAGCCAAAAGGCCCTACCAAGTAACCCATTCACCCACATGGAAATGGAAATTACATGTTACACCTCCAATGTTCATAAAGCAAATGAACCCATGTCCGTCACACACAATGGTTGCAATTGAATGGGAAAACACCCAACATGACATGCATGAAACCAATGAGATGATACCACACAGTGAAGTATGAAAACAAAATTGTATTAAAAAAAATTGAATGCAAATGAAATGAAACAAACTACAATGGCAATGAAAAAAAGATAAGCTGCATGTCCGTCAAAAAAAATTAAAACTACCAATCCAAATTCAAAAAAATGTTGTCCAAAGTCACATTAAAAATAAAATCAATCCGAGAGAGAAAAAGAAATGCAAAGACTATTGCTCCATGGTGAATAAATAAAAAAAAAAAATCAAACAATCCAATGAAGAACTATGTACAAAACATCCAAGGGTCCATGAGCCCAACTGAACAAAGGAAACCTACAAAAAACCCTAACTAAAATGCAACTAGATACAAAAAGTGGAGCAGTGTCCATGGACTCCCAATCATAAGAAGAAACAAAGGAAACCTAAAACTAAAGAACTATATACAAAGGCGGCAGGCAAGTCCAGCGGCTCACTCCGTGGTGTTCCGGGCCAGGGCATCATCAAACTCCTCTTCGATGTCCCGGAGGCGGTCCTGTTCCATGACCCAGAGGGTCCGCAGGGACGACGCCATCTGCTCCTCCAACCCCCTGCGGATTGCCTCGAGGCACTCGGCCCGCCTCAGGGCCCTCCGCATGGAGTTCTCCGCCCTGACCATCGTGAGCCGCGCCTCTTCCGCCCACCGCCGCTCCGCACCTATCTGCTGGCCCAACCGCAGCCACACGGAAGACACTTCCCGTCCTGGGTCCTCCTGCCCTCCGGCCGATGCCTGCCCCTCCGATGTTGATGGCCCCGAGCCATGATGCATCCCACGTTGACTCTGCTGCTGCCTCCGACGCTACTGCCTCTGCCAGCACGACGGCATCCAGACTGATGGAATCCACCGACGCCGTCGTGCACGTGCCCTGCCTGATGATGCCGGCACATCCTCCATCTGCTGGGGTACAGTTGCTGTGGTGTCCACCCCTGCTGGACCTCCGACTCCCGACTGTGGGAGGAATGGGATCCCCACCGAGCTGGCTGCATTGGTCAGGGCAGGTCCACAGGGGGCCCTGGTGGCATCTCGGCCGGAAGACGGCAAGGAGAACGACCGGCGTATAGCCTCCACAGAGGAGGAGAGGGCCGCCAGATTGGCCGACACATGCAGGAAACCCCCGAACATGGAAGATCCCAATTGGGCCACGTCGGCACGGTGCTCTTCGTGATGACGTGCGTGCTGCTCCCGGGAAGCACGCACGTCATCACGAATTGCACCCGCGCGCATCGCGACCCCAATCAGGACCTTCTCCATACGGCCACGGGTCCCCTCGTCCACAGGTGGAGGGGAGTCAGGTGATATGGACATCCCCTCTACCTGTGGACGGGCCTGGGACGGGGCATCCCTGCTGGTGCATGGTGGTGCACTCACAGGGTCAGGGACAGCGACATGCACAGGCCCCTCCACGTTGACCTGTGCTGCCTCCTGCCCCTGGACTGCACCACTTGCACCAGCAGGGATGCCCCCATCATGCCCCATGTGTGCCTCAGTGGCAGCCGCCTCCTCTGTGGAAACCACCAACCTGGATGGCTCCTCACCGTCTTCCGCCGTAGCAGGCCCCTGTGGGGGCTCACCCACCCCTTCCGCTGCAGCCGTGGGTGCATCCCCGCCGCCTTGCTCCACAGCGCCGTCTCCGCCCTCTTCTTCACTAGCCGCTGCGTAGAGGGAGACATAGAACACAAGCATCAGGGTACTGTACAATGGTCCCCTAGACAGGAAGCAATAGCAGATGAGTACCACTGTCAAAGTACACTTCCATCATGTCCCTCCACAACACATGGGTCAGTCCAGGCAAAACACACAGTAACAGGCATGGTGCATGCCATGGACATTTCCATACATGTCCAATGGACTCTTGAAACATACAATGATATGGAACTCACATGCATCATGGGTCATGCCTATCACATGCACACACTTCACCTCAGTCACATCCATCTGGCCTCATACACCCCAAACACAGCGGATACAAGGATAACTAGGCTGCATCAGTGAATCTGTGCATTGTCACAGACATGTGTCATGCATCCATGGCATTCACAAGTCAGACACGCAGGTCAGGCACTCGGACATGGCTACCATATATGTACCTGGCATCAGCACCCATCCCTCACCCCCACCCATGTCCAGGAACAGAGACTGGCATGCTCTCATGTGTAAAATCTGCATAGGGCTCCCCATGTCGCATTTAAACACATGCAACGACCATGTGGTTCACACATCACTGGTCGCACATGCATTACCATGATGTCCCTGCACACATACATGCGTACATGGCCTATGTCACACATACAGGCAAGTATCAGACAACCAGCACACCGCAACATGCCCTGTCTCACACAGCAATGCTTGGCCACTTACCGCTCAACTCCAGATGGGTCTCCCTCTCAAGGATCTGGGCGTGGAGCGCTGGGCGTACGCGTTCCAGGATCCTCATCTGGGTGGAACTCATGCGGCCCCGGCCCCCCTCCACGAGGCGCCGGGCCTTCACGAGGATCCTGGACCTCAAGTCCTCCCAGCGCTTCTTGATCTTCTGGACATCGCGGGTTGCCACCCCCTCCGCGTTGATGGCAACCACACAGTCGGCCCAGATCCTCTCCCGTCCTTCCTTGCTGGCGCGGGACGATCCAAAGAGGGCATCATACTGCCCCAGGACATGCTCCACCAGGACACCAACTTCGGTAGCAGTGAAGCTGGTGCCCCTCTGCCCCTCTGGCCTGGGGTTGCCACTGGTGCCAGATGTCGAAGTGCCCGACATGGCAACCCCAGAGGCAGGAGTGGGTGGGCAACTGGGTCATGGGGCTGGGCTGTGGAGCGATGTTATCCCAGTCGGGAGTCTTCTGTTCCAGCAGGGGTGGACACAGCAACTGGACCCCTGCAGATGGCTGATGTGCAGGCACCAAATGGCAGGGCACGGTGGCAGCAGGCAGGCAGCAGCAGATGGCACGTGGGAGGCTGCTCGGGGCACTGGGGGGCAGTAATTCGGCCTTCTGGGCAGGAGCGTGGTCTTCCGTGTGTTTTCGCGTGGCCAGCTTGATACGGAGTGATTTGGCACTTGAAAATCCTGCACGTCAGCGTGAAATTCGAGGAAAGGCCCTTAGCGCGTAAGCACGCATACGCGATTCTATTGGACCAAAGGCCCTCAGCGCGTAAGCGCGTCTGTGACGTGACCCGCACGGGTGTTTCCCTCATAGGACGTGATGACGGAGCACACGTGGAAAGACTGCACGTCAGAGTGTCATCGCGTGTAATTGGACAAAAGTGCGCGTACATGCGATTGGCCTATGTACGTGTATTTCAGGGGTGCGCGGGCACTTACACACGCGAGTACATCAGCGCACGTGTATTCCGGGGTGCGCTGGAATTTCCACACGCTATTGGCCTGGGTACTGGATTTCAGGGGTGCGCGGGAAGTTTCACACGCTCGCCTACAACACGCGCAAAGAAACACGTACACCAGTAGGAAGCAGGCATACGTCGACCCGCGACGCATAAATTTGCGCGCAAAAAACTAACAAGCTCAGACGCCAGGATGAATATACCGTTCCTAGAAGCAGTGGCCGTGAGCTACCAAAGGAGGAGGAGGAGGAGGATAGTCAGGGCCAGAATTTTCACACCCAGAACCAGCCTTTTCGGGATGCCTGATGACCAGGTGTATGGGAGGTACAGGTTTCCACCACACATAATACTGAACCTGGTGAGTGAGTGGGAGGATGACCTCGCATCACCCACCCTGTGCTCCCAAGCACTCAGCCCCCTGGAGAAGGTCCTCAATGTACTGCACTTCTTAGCCACTGGATCATTTCAGCGGACAAGTGCCATAGTGGGTGGGGTGTCACAGGCCACGCAGTCACGCTGCCTACACCAGGTCTTGAACATCATCACTGCACGCCCATCAGTCCGCAGGCACATATACCTGCCCAGAACACCTGCAGAAAGGCATGCTGCCGCCCTGGATTTTTACGGTGTGGCACGATTCCCCAAAGTGCTAGGTGCCATCGACTGCACCCATGTGGCTCTACGTCCCCCCAGGGCATCTGAGCACATCTATAGGAACCGCAAGCACTGGCATTCCATCAACGTGCAGGTAGTATGTAATGCCAAGGGAATCATCACCTCAGTATATGCCAACTATCCCGGGTCCACCCACGACAGCTTCATTTACCGAATGTCCACCCTAAGCCGGGACCTAGAAGCTGGACGGCATGGCGATACATGGCTGCTTGGTGAGTATGAATGCCACTGCACATGCATGCATGTCAGATACTGAGCAAGGTCACAACCCCACCAATGATACCAATCACCACCTCCACAGGGGACAGTGCCTACCCTCTCAGCCCCCACATGATGACGCCAATTCGGGACCCCACCACGCCACCCGAGGTAAGATATAACACAGCCCACATTGCAACCCGGGGCATAGTGGAGCGCACATTTGGAGTGCTTAAGTCACGCTTTCGCTCCCTTGACCGTTCTGGCGGGCAGCTGTTATACGCTCCCCCAGTAGTGTGCAGGATCATAGTGGCAGCATGTGTCCTGCACAACGTTGCAACACGCCAGGGCCTGGCCGTGGACATGGTGGTGCCCCCACATCCCCAACCACATGCACGCCCGCTGCACATGGGAGGGGAAAGGGCACGGGGGGAGGCAGCCCGTACACATCTAGTGGCTAATTACTTCACATAGAAATCACACCCCTGTGGAGTGCACACTGCCCTGGCACATACCATCTGACAATCAATGATGACTCAACCTGACACTGATCATGAATGTCTGGAGAATCAACCGTCAAAACCATATCAGCCTGAGATTGTTCACCTGGAAGTGTTACAATGTGTGCATCCCTACCTACACAGACACCACCAATGCAGTTTCGTGAAAAAACACATTCATGCAGCTAAAATGAATACCCACTTGCAAAATGCAACATGAGGACAGTGCCATGTCCCCCAACCCATCCCCAGCACCGCCACACGACACACCATGCCATGTCATGCTATGTGCAGGTAAACAAAGTAATCCCCACAACATGACACAAGTGTCACAAAGTACAGTGTCCCTAATTGAAACTCGCGACACCTGAAATGCTCACAGTAATGCAGGACCAACAACACACTTGAGCAGGTATTTAGCAATAACACTTATCAGCTACTGACCCTCAAAACTACCATTAACATGTCATTACGAATGTAAGGAATTAGTAGTCTCACCACTTGGAAATGCCTGCACTCCCACCACTTCCAACTGTACAGTGTTGCCGCCATATAGAGTTGTAGGTGCACTGCTGCCAACATGGACCCCATCTCCAAAGTAGAGGGCCTTGTGTAGACATGAGTAAAGGACCTGCAAATTAGGAGGTAGACATGGATGATGAGTTACACATCAATGCAACATGCAGTGTACAACACAACAGCAATATGCACTAGGAATGTATACACAGTATACACTAGACTACCCACACATGTAGTGGGAGTCCAATGTCACCATGTACGTCGATGTCACTTGGGCACACCCTTTGCAAGCCCATGGAAACGGGAAGCAGGAGGGGTGTGTGTGACAAAAACCCAAGCTTCTGAACCAAATACATGACAAGCCTGCATGTGCCCAGCCACAATGCAGCGTATGCCCACGGGAGCCACACAAGGCAACGCACTGTCCCAAAAAAAAAAAAGTAAAAAAAAAAAAAAATGGCCATTAATCGGCCCGGGGGGTTGGGGAGGCCACCCAGGAGGTCCGAGGACAGGGTGCACACCAAAACCCACCTGTGTGGATCTTGCGTAAAAAAATACACCTCCATGGGCTCATGGCCCACACGGCTACCCTATTGTGGGAGTATCACTGCTGTCGCTATTATCACCCTGTGCAGCTGCATCCGGAGGTGGTGGCACTATGGGAGGCAGCCCACGCAAGGCCCTAGTCTGTTCCTCCATGGCTGCAAGCATGCGGGTGTGGTAGGTCTCGTTCTGGAGGATGAGTGTGCGGAGGTCCCCATGCAACAACTCACGAGATGTCCGGACCTCCGCCCTAGTTGCCTGCATCTCAGCTGAGAGCGTACGGGGGAGACGCTCTAGCTGCTGTTCTGTCCTTCGGTTTGTTGAATCCTCAAGCTCAACAATAGTCGTCCTGAGGTGAAGGAGTTCCAGCCTCAGGGCTTCCCTGTGGCCCTGGGACTCTATGGAGATGGCTTCCTGCAGAGTCGCTAGTGCCGCCCGCCTGTCCCTGTTGGACGCCAACATGTCCTCCCTGTGTGACTGGCAGATGGAGTCGGTTGCCTGCTGTAGTCGCTCCATCAGCCTTTCGGGGGGGACAATGGAAGTGGCCACCCTATCCATAGCCTGAGCCATCATCTCTGATGATGCTGCCTGTTGGGTTGCCATACCGTAAATGGATTGCTCCCATGCGGTATTGCCAGGTGGCGTACGGCCACCACATCGGCGGGCACCACACCTATCTGGGGCAAGGCGAACTGCGCCTTGCTGTGCCGGCACTGCCTGAGGCTGCAGGACTGCATTCCCCCTCTGATCTGCTGGCCCAGGAACAGGATCAGATGTCGCGGAGTGTGACCCTGCATCCGTAACCACCAAAGGCGTAGCTGCCAACACTGACATCCCCATTGAGGCTTCTGACCCTGGTGCAGGTGGGTCGGACAGAACAGAATCCCTCCCAGGAACAATCACCTGCGACGGCACGTAGGTCTCATCCAAATCAACACCTGAGTACAGCTCGGGGGAGATGCAGCCAGAGACACCCCTTGAGAGCACGACTTGCAGCAGTTGTGGGTTCTCACCCACCACCACACCACGTCCCTCACTGGTGGTCGGTCGGCCCTCAGACCCCTCCTGGGTCTGCACCATCTCCACAACCCCAGCAGTATCAGGTGCGTCTTCCCCTGCAAAGACATAAAAGCAAACAAATCGAAACAGGCATTTGCACCATGGCACACAATGAGGGCTGAGAAGCAACAGAACCAGTACTTGATTGACACATGTCCCACATGACTAAAACCCTCCCATGCATGCACCCTCACTGCGTATGAAGGGTAGGCAAATGGCACACACTGATGACACCAAGATGGAAGATGAACACATTTTCTGCATGCTGCCTGGCAGTGGCATCACACATTGGCCTGTGATTGCCAGGTGAAATACACATGCCATCACACAGATGGCATGTACCATTGCTATTGAGTGAAGATGGAGAGGAGGGCAGCACTTATTCATTCAGTCCAGTTCCCTCATGAAATAGCTTTTCTAATTCAAACAGGTCTGATTTTTCACCTGGAGCTGCCAGTCCAAAATGGTCCAATTGCACAGGGACATGTCTAAACAAATGATATCCAGGTAACAAAGTCACTCCACTTTACCATAGCCATGTCAGACATGTGACTAGAGGACTGAGAAATGCCTAGTAAAGGTGGTGGAATGCAAACAATCTGCCTGAATGAACAGAGAAAAATAAGCAACAATGTTGTGGCAAGGTGACACTTCAAGGGCAACTGGCGTGCTGCTGGGCTAGATGTCTACTGTTGGCAGAAGGGATACTGCTATGGCCAAATGCTGCTGCGCAGAATGTATTGCATGAAGCACATGGGTGACCCAAACGACTCAGGCGCACACACCCTCACCTGGCACACAAACAGAAGCCCTCACACACACACCATGCACATGGATGACACACACATGCATGTGCACTCACCGGACAATGCCTCATAATCAGGCAGATCTCCCACGCCTTGGATCTGTTCCTCCGTGACGTAGGTCCCAGCGACTGACTCATGTGGAGTGAGTTCCATGTCTTCTACTGGAGACCTACCTCCAGTCACTAGAGTTGCGGCATGACTTGAGGCCAGCTTATTCTTTGCCCTGCGCTTTAGGTCATTCCAGCGCTTATAGCAATCATTGGCTGTGCGCCTCACGATTCCAAGGGCACTTACGATGTCCGCAACGGTCTGCCAGTGTGCCTGGCGTTGTGCAGGTGTGGTCTTGGATCCTGCACCAATGACCATTTCGTTATCATGTGCGGACACATACTCGACAAGTGCATTCAGTTCGGCATCCGTGATGCTGGGCTTCCTCGACGGGGCGGACTGTGTAGCCGTGTCTGGGGCATCAGCCCATGCCGGACGAGCACTCTTCCTCTTGGAAGGTGGTGGTGATCCTGAGTGTCCTACGCCGCTCTGGACACTAGGGGCAGGAGCCCTGGTGGACTCTGTATCAGGAGTGTGGGATTGCACACTCCGCATGGGAGTTGGTGCAGGCATTGGCTCAAGTGTAATGGTGTCAGGGGGAATGTCAGCAGGATGGACTAGGACCGACACTGTTCTGGCTGGGTGTGTGAGAGCTGGGATGGATGGAGCCGCAGCTGCCCCTGCAGCCTCTCCACCCTGCCTACTTGGGGCAGCAGATGACCTTGCTGCCCCTGATTCACGTGGCCTGATGACATCAACGTGCACCAGCACACGTGTCATAGGCCTGCTGACCTGGAAGTCAGCCAGGTCTGGTGCCACAATGGGCTGGTCCAACAAGGGCTGAGCATGGATGGTGTCAGCCACATCAGCCTCAACCAGGGGGGTGGGGGGGGATTATGGGTGCCCTTGACTGGTCCTCCACACATGGGGGGGACACGGTCACCCTGCAAGTAACGACCACGTCCCCTACCGGATCCACCACGGCCACCACTTGTGGCTCGTCCACCTTTGCCACCCTTACGGATTCCTCACCTCCCAACCATGGCACTGATGTTAATGTGCGTATAGGAGTGGCTGTAAACTATTGTCCTGGGCAATTGGGGGTCAAAGGGGTTGGGTACCAGATGGTAATTGTACCCTAGTGCTCTAGCAAGGCTGAATGTGACCCCTGGGGAAAGATGACGGGTCACGCAACGCACAGGAAGCCCAAAAAAGGGAGATGACGTGCACGCAACCCATCCTAGTCCACGTGTGCGGAAAAAAAACCTGCACTACGCTGTGGCACCCAGTAACACAAGAATGAACGTATGCGTGTCACACGCAGCCTAGAATGACCTCTGAAGGGGTAGGCTACACACGAGGCAAGCACAGATGTTAGATATGTGCGTGACTCACCGTCTGCCAGGAAAAAGAGCGTGAAAAAGAAGCGCGTGTGCGCGTTGGCAACACCCCCGCCAAAAGAAGAATTGTACGCTGTCTGAGGAGACAGGACAACAGTAGAAGGGAACGCTGTTTGAGGGAACAGGCCCAGGAAAACCAGAAAAAGAGAAAAAAGCTAAAAAGCTGTCAGAGGTAACAGGGAGTACGAACTTGAAACGCCGTGAAGTAAATCGCGTGTGAAACGACAAGAAGTACAGATTTCACCCACTCGCTTTCCACGAAAAGCACGTACAAGGAAATGGTGTTCTACAAGTACCTTTTATGCAGGCCCACACGTCCAGCCTCACTTCAGCGTGTACGCGCTAGGGCCATTTCCACCAATTACACGCTTTGTCACTTCTGCGTGTACGCGCTAAGGCCATTTCCACCAATTACACGCTTTGTCACTTCCGCGTGTAGGGCCATTTCCACCAATTACACACTTTGTCACTTCCGCGTGTACGCGCTAAGGCCATTTCCACCAATTACACGATTTGACACTCGGACGTGTCTTTCATTTTTTTTAACACTCAACATTTCAAACGTGCGCCATATTCAACGTGCACGTGACTTCATAGACGCGCTTACGCGCTAAGGGCCTTTCCTCGAATTACACGCAGACGTGCTGGATTTTCACGTGCAAAATCACTCTGTATCAAGCTGGCCACGCGAAAACACACGGAAGACCACACTCCTGCCCAGAAGGCCGAATTACTGCCCCCCAGAGCCCTGAGCACGCTCCCACCTCCCATCTGCTGCTGCCTGACTGCCTGCTGCCCACGTGCCCTGCCATTTGCTGCCTGCACATCAGCCAGGGGTGCTGTTGCTGTGACCACCCCTGCTGGAAGCGAAGACTCCTGACTGCTTTTCCATCGCCCCACAGCCCAGCCCCAGGACCCAGTTGCCCACCCACTCCTGCCTCTGGGGTTGCCATGTCGGGCACTGCAACATCTGGCACCAGTGGCAACCCCCGGCCAAGGAGGCAGAGGGGCACCAGCTTCACTGCCACCGAAGTTGGTGTCCTGGTGGAGCATGTCCTGGGGCAGTATGATGCCCTCTTCGGAAGGTTGCGCGCCGACAAGGAAGAACGGACTCGGATCTGGATGGAGATCGTGACTGCCATCAACGCGGAGGAGGTGGCAGTCCGCGACTACGAACGTGTCAGGAAGCGCTGGGAGGACTTCAGGTACAGGATCCTCAACAAGGCCCGCCGCCTCCTGAAGGCAGCGGATGCTAAGGGGCGCCGGGGCCACTTGTCGGAAGATCAGATGAGGATCCTGGAACGCATATCCCCAGCGCTCCACATCCAGGTCCTTGAGAGGCAGACCCGTCTGGAGTCGAGCGGTAAGTGTACATGCATACTGATTGTAAGCTGTGCGTGTGGTGGTGTGCCAGGAGTGTGCAGGTTGAACATGTATTTTTATGAGGGCAAGTAGGGGGGGGTGTACAGGTTCGTGAGGGTGACACATGCGAGGGGTCTCATGTGTGACACATGGATGGTGCTTGTGTGTGTGGGCTTGCATGGCACAGGATGTGGAGGAATGATTGTCAGGTGTGACATGGATGTCGATCGGAACACTGCGACAGTTGGCGGAGGTGTACACATGCATGCAAGTTTGGTGGTGTGTGTGCATGTGTAGTGTACTCCCTATGTTGCATGTGATGTGTGGATGACCTTTGGCTGCTCATGCTGTTGTATGTGAATGGATGGTGGTGGCTGTTGCAATATGGCTGTGGTATGGCTCATGTGTGCAAGTTGAAATGACATGTGTGTTGGGGATTGTGATGCCATGTCTGAGGTTTACCAATGCCACTCATGTATAACTGTCGTGTGTATGAGTCCATTTTACAGTGCCCTGATGCCTGTGTTTTCTTTCTCCCTGTCTGCAGCGTCAACTGATGAAGAGGGCGGAGAAGGTGCTGTGGAGCACAGCGGCAGGGGTCGCACCACCAGCCGGAGGCGCAAGTCCCGGATCCCCTCCCAGGTTCTGATCTCGTCGGGGAGTGAGGAGTCCGGTGCCGTGTCCCAGGCCGCAGCTGCCTAGGGGAGGTCCAAGAGGCGGAGGTTGGAGTTGGACTCCTCGGCAGCAGAAGGGGCAGCTGGGACCCCACAGGGCCCAACGGAGGAAGATGGCACGGAGTCATCCAGGTTGGTGGGGGGTTTGGTGGAGGAGGAGGAGGCCGTGCAAGCGACAGAGGCGGGGTCTGGAGGTGGGGATTCCACTGGTGCTAGTGGTGCAGTGCAGGATCAGGGACAGGAGGCAGCACAGGCCGCCGCGGAGGTGCCTGTGTGCAATCCTGTCCCTGCTCCTGTCACTGCATTATCTTGCACCAGCGGGGATGCCTACCTCCAGACCCCTTCTCAGGGATGGGATTGGCTTACAACACCTGGCCTTCCTCTCCCTGCGGATGTGGCTATCCTGCACCAGGTTGAGCCTGTCCAGGGTGGGGTGGCGTTGCGTCAACGGGCCATGCGAGCTGACCTGCAGTCTTTTCATGATGAGTCTGCACGTCTTCTCGCATGGCTCGTTGACCGCGTTGACCCACTGGGACAGCTCACCAGGGCTGGATTCCTCCGTTTCCTGGACCTTGTTCCGACCCCCTTCTCCACAGAACCCCCTATGCCCCAGTCGACCTCCATGCCATATTCCCACCATGTGTCACCTGGGTGCCCTGTGGAGCTGCCTCCAACCGTGCTGCCAGGCTGGTGGACAACAGATCCCTGCCACAGTCGGGAGTCGGACGTCCAGCAGGGGTGGCCACATCGACTGCACCCCAGCTGGAGGAGGATGTGCAGGCACCATCGGACAGGGTACATGGACAGCAGCAGCTGCAGCAGCAGGAGGCTGTAGGTGGGAGCCACGATAGCTCGGGGCCTTCAACATCGGAGGGGCAGGCATCGGCCGGAGGGCAGGAGGACCCTGGACGGGCAGTGTCTTCCGTGTGGCAGCGGTTGGGCCACGCCATAGATGCGGAGCGGCGGCGGGCGGAAGAGGCGCGGCTCATGATGGTCAGGGCGGAGAACTCCATGCGGAGGGCCCTGAGGCAGGCCGAGTGCCTCGAGGCAATCCGCAGGGAGTTGGAGGTGAACATGTCGGCGTCCCTGCGGACCCTCTGGGCCATGGAACAGGACCGCCTCCGGGACATAGACGAGAAGTTCGATGATGCCCTGGCCCGGAACACCACTGAGTGAGCCGCTGGACTGACCTGCCGCCATTGTATATAGTTATTTAGTGATAGGTTTCCTTTATTGTTTATTTTTATTTGGAGTTGACGGACACTGCTCCACCTTTTGTATATACTTCCATTTTAGATAGGTTTTTTTGTAGGTTTCATTTCTTCTGTTGGGATGATGGACCCTGAATACTTTGTACATAGTTGGACTTTGCATTTGGATATTTTTTTTACTATGAATATTTTTTTCCATGGAGCAATGGTTTTCTATTTCTTTTTTCCCTTCATTTCCTTTTTTTGGAAAACATTTTTTTGGATTATCATTTATTGATTTTATTTTGAAAAGGGACAGCCATCTTAATTTTCTTTATTTTATACTTGTGTATATTGTTTAATTTTGATTGCCATTACTGTTGTTTTTAATACATTATTTTGATTTTTTAATTCTTCAATGTGTGGTTTCATCTCATTGTTTTCATGCATGTCATGATATGGGTTTTCAGGTTCACTTGCAACCAATGTGTGTGTGTGTGAGACACATGTGTTCATTTACATTGTTTCCATTGGAGTAGTATCATGGGCGCATGTAATACTTGGTTGTGTCTTTGGGCTGTGGTGGCTGGCCATGAGGCCCATGCTTGAGGATTGTCAGGGCCTGTGGGCAGGGGGACATGTGTGGGGGCCTGGTGGAGGGTGCCCCTGGTGGCTGGGGGGTGGGGGTGCAGGGGGACATGAGTGGGGGCCTAGTGGAGGGTGCCCTGCAATGCTGAGGGGTGGGGGTGATGGGAGACATGAGTGGGGGCCTGGTGGAGGGTGCCCCACAGTGCTGGGGGGGTGGGGGGTGGGAGACATAAGTGGGGGCCTGGTGGAGGCTCCCCCTGCACTGCTAGGGGTGGGGGTGGTGGGGGACATGAGTGGGGGCCTGGTGGAGGGTGCCCCACAGTGCTGGGGGGCATGGGGGGTGGTAGACATGAGTGGGGGCCTGGTGGAGGCTGCCCCTGCACTGCTAGGGGGTGGGGTGGTGGGAGACATGAGTGGGGGCCTGGTGGAGGCTGCCCCACAGTCCTGGGGGGTAGGGTGGGTGGGAGACATGAGTTGGGGGCCTGGTGGAGGCGGCCCCTGCACTGCTGGGGGGTGGGTGTGATAGGGGACATGAGTGGGGGCCTGGTGGTGCTGCCCTTGCACTGCAAGGGGGTGGGGGAGGTGGGAGACATGAGTGGGGGCCTGGTGGAGGGTGCCCCTGGATGCTGGGGGGTGGGGGTGATGGGAGACATGAGTGGGGGCTTGGTGGAGGGTGCCCTGCAATGCTGGGGGATGGGGGTAATGGGAGACATGAGTGGGGGCCTGGTGGAGGGTGCCCTGCAATGCTGGGGGGTGGGGGTGATGGGAGACATGAGTGGGGGCCTGGTGGAGGCTGCCCCTGGTGGCTGGGGGGTGGGGGTGGTGGGAGACATGAGTGGGGGCATGGTGGAGGCTACCCCTGCACTGCTGGGGGGTGGGGTGGTGGGAGACATGAGTTGGACATGAGTGGGGGCCTGGTGGAGGGTGCCCCTGCACTGCTAGGGGGTTGGGGTGGTGGAGGGTGCCCCTGCACTGCTAGGGGGTGGGGGTGGTGGTAGACATGAGTGGGGGCCTGGTGGAGGCTGCCCCTGCACTGCGTGGGGGTGGGGGTGGTGGGAGACATGAGTGGGGGCCTGGTGGAGGCTGCCCCTGGTGGCTGGGGGTGCAGAGGGACATGAGTGGGGGCACGGTGAGGGTGCCCCTGCACTGCTGGGGGTGGTGGGCGACATGGTTGGACATGAGTGGGGGCCTGGTAGAGGGTGCCCCTGCACTGCTGGGGGGTGGGGGTGGTGGGAGACATGAGTGGGGGCCTGGTGGAGGGTGCCCTGCAATGCTGGGGGGTGGGGGTGCAGGGGGACATGACTGGGGGCCTGGTGGAGGGTGCCCCTGCACTGCTGGGGGGTGGGGGTGGTGGGAGACATGAGTGGGGGCCTGGTGGAGGGTGCCCTGCAATGCTGGGGGGTGGGGGTGCAGGGGGAAATGAGTGGGGGCCTAGTGGAGGGTGCCCCTGCACTGCTGGGGGGTGGGGGTGGTGGGAGACATGAGTGGGGGCCTGGTGGAGGGTGCCCCTGCACTGCTGGGGGGTGGGGGTGGTGGGAGACATGAGTGGGGGCCTGGTGGAGGCTGCCCCTGGTGGCTGGGGGTGCAGAGGGACATGAGTGGGGGCACGGTGAGGGTGCCCCTGCACTGCTGGGGGTGGTGGGCGACATGGTTGGACATGAGTGGGGGCCTGGTAGAGGGTGCCCATGCACTGCTGGGAGGTGGGGGTGGTGGGAGACATGAGTGGGGGCCTGGTGGAGGGTGCCCCTGGATGCTGGATGCTGGGGGGTGGCGGTGATGGGAGACATGAGTGGGGGCCTGGTGGAGGCTGCCCCTGGTGGCTGGGGGTGCAGAGGGACATGAGTGGGGGCCCGGTGAGGGTGCCCCTGCACTGCTGGGGGTGGTGGGCGACATGGTTGGACATGAGTGGGGGCCTGGTAAAGGGTGCCCTGCAATGCTGGGGGGTGGGGGTGATGGGAGACATGAGTGGGGGCCTGGTGGAGGCTGCCCCTGGTGGGTGGGGGGTGGGGGTGGTGGGACACATGAGTGGGGGCCTGGTGGAGGCTGCCCCACAGTCCTGGGGGGTGGGGTAGGTGGGAGACATGAGTGGGGGCCTGGTGGAGGCTGCCCCTTCCCATGCTGGGGGTGGGGGTGATAGGGGACATGAGTGGGGTCCTGGTGGTGCTGCCCCTGCACTGCAAGGGGGTGGGGGAGGTGGGAGACATGAGTGGGGGCCTGGTGGAGGGTGCCCCTGGATGCTGGGGGGTGGGGGTGATGGGAGACATGAGTGGGGGCCTGGTGGAGGGTGCCCTGCAATGCTGGGGGGTGGGGGTGGTGGGAGACATGAGTGGGGGCATGGTGGAGGCTACCCCTGCACTGCTGGGGGGTGGGGTGGTGGGAGACATGAGTTTGACATGAGTGGGGGCCTGGTGGAGGGTGCCCCTGCACTGCTAGGGGGTTGGGGTGGTGGAGGCTGCCCCTGCACTGCTGGGGGGTGGGGGTGGTGGTAGACATGAGTGGGGGCCTGGTGGAGGCTGCCCCTGCACTGCGTGGGGGTCGGGGTGGTGGGAGACATGAGTGGGGGCCTGGTGGAGGCTGCCCCTGGGGGCTGGGGGGTGGGGGTGCAGGGGGACATGAGTTGGACATGAGTGGGGGCCTGGTGGAGGGTTCCCTGCATTGCTGGGGGGTGGGGGTGATGGGAGACATGAGTGGGGCCTGGTGGAGGGTGCCCCTGGATGCTGGGTGGTGGGGGTGCAGGGGGCCATGAGTGGGGGCCTGGTGGAGGGTGCCCCTGGATGCTGGGGGGTGGGGGTGCAGGGGGGCCATGAGTGGGGGCTTGGTGGAGGGTGCCCCTGCACTGCTGGGGGGTGGGGGTGATGGGAGACATGAGTGGGGTCCTGGTGGAGGGTGCCCTGCAATGCTGGGGGGTGGGGGTGCAGGGGGACATGAGTGGGGGCCTGGTGGAGGGTGCCCCTGGATGCTGGGGGGTGGGGGTGCATGGGGACATGAGTGGGGGCCTGGTGGAGGGTGCCCCTGCACTGCTGGGGGGGTAGGGGTAGTGGGAGACTTGAGTGGGGGCCTGGTGGAGGCTGCCCCTAGTGGCTGGGGGTGCAGAGGGACATGAGTGGGGGCCCGGTGAGGGTGCCCCTGCACTGCTGGGGGTGGTGGGCGACATGGTTGGACATGAGTGGGGGCCTGGTAGAGGGTGCCCATGCACTGCTGGGAGGTGGGGGTGGTGGGAGACATGAGTGGGGGCCTGGTGGAGGGTGCCCCTGGATGCTGGATGCTGGGGGGTGGCGGTGATGGGAGACATGAGTGGGGGCCTGGTGGAGGCTGCCCCTGCACTGCTGGGAGGTGGGGGTGGTGGGAGACATGAGTGGGGGCCTGGTGGAGGGTGCCCCTGGATGCTGGATGCTGGGGGGTGGCGGTGATGGGACACATGAGTGGGGGCCTGGTGGAGGGTGCCCCACACTGCTGGGAGGGGGTGGGGGTGGGAGACATGAGCAGGTGTGCAGGGTAGTCCCCTGTTTTGTGGGCTGCCTGCAAGGGCCGTGGAGGGTGTACAGGGAACACCTGTGAGGACCCACCCAGCCTAATCGCGTGTGTAACTTCCCGCGCACCCCTGTAATACACGTACCCAGCCAAATCGCATGTGTAACTTCCCGGGCACCCCAGTAATACACGTACCCAGCCAAATCGCGTGTGATAATTCCCGCGTACCCCTGTAATACACGTACCCTGGCTAATCGCGTGTGATAATTCCCGAGTACCCCTGTAATACACGTACCCTGGCTAATCGCGTGTAAAACTTCCCGCGTACCCCTGATATGAACGTTACCCGCTTTGCGTTTCTTGTTTGGCAGCCCTGTAAACTGGTCCAGGGTTAGCACAGTCCTTTGCGATGATTTAGCGATTTTGATGGCTTTTCCTTGCGCGAGGGCGTTCTTGGGGGCGTTACTGGCGCTGCTGCAGGGTCGCTGCGATACTCTGCGCCACGGCTGGTTTGGGAGCCTAAAATCCATGAATACGCTGTGCGCGGAAATCGGTTTTGGGGCACGCGCCTGGCGCAGACAATCGCACGCGGACACTCTGCGCCAGCCGCTTGCGACACTTTTCTGCGAAATTCTATGAATTACCCTGTTAGTCTTGTTGTGGCTTGGTCACACATGGGTAGTGTCATTCCATGTACATCTAGTTTGCCTGTGGCGCTAATTTCCGTTATTGTTTGCATTTCTTTACTTAACATTATTTCATTGAATTTGAAACAGCTTGCAAGAGTTGGCATTAAGGCCATACAATTGACATTTTTGTGGGCTAATTGTTCCATAACATCTGTAGCACATGCATTATCACCATAAAGTGCATGAATGTGCTGGGTTTTCAATATTGCTTCTGCTTCTTTAGAAAGTATACCAACTCTGATACTTTTTAAGATGTTGGCATAAGTGAGAGCTGCAGATTGGCGCATGTTTTCTGTTAATTCTCTGTATTGGAAATGTTGCCAAAGGTTGACATTTCCAATGCTGCCAACAGTTTTACGGCAGAGTTTGTCTCCTAATGTTTTAAAAATGGGCTCACCTTTTACTGGTGTCAATTGAAGAACTCCGAAAACAATAATGTGTTTTCCTGCAAAGAGCTCCTCATAGTTTGTTTTGAGTACTTCTTGTATTCTGAGGTGAATCAAAGCCAACATTAGGTTGGACACCATGCTCACTTCATCTATTAGTAGCATTTTCATTTGTTTCAATACTCTGCATAGTTCCATTGCAGCTTCTGCATAAAGTTTGTAACAATCTAATTTGTTTTGTTGTTCTACTGGCAGGAATAGTAATCGGTGTAAAGTGACACCACCTATGTTGTAGGCAGCTAAACCTGTGGGGGCAGTGACAACAGCTGACAGTTTGTTGTTTGTCAATTGTTGAAGGAACTTACTGATGATTTTGATTAGGAATGTTTTGCTAGAACCAGCTTCACCACTGACATACAATAGTATAGGTTTGTTATTTTGACAGGTGCTACTTTGTTTTCATGTTGTACACCATGTGCAATTTCTTTTGTTACTTCTTGAAAAATGCTACGTTGCTCATTGTTTAGCTTTGATTGTAGTATAGTTGTCTTCTTTTTCTTCATACTGACACATGGTGTTTTCTACTTCTATCATAACTAATTCTGCCTCATTTGTTATTAGTGGGTCTCCCAGTGGTTCTTGGCTTCCTGTGACAGAATGTTGACTACTGTCAGGAGTGTCCTTATCTAGTTTTGCCTGGAGTTCTTCTTCGTGTTGCTGTTCATTGTGCAAAATTGTTTTGTACTGTGCAAAGTTTACATCAGTTATACTACTTTCATTTGCTTTGAAAGCATCTTCATATGAGTCATAGTCATCTATTATTTCTTCTTCTTTTCTCCATGGTTTAAAGAGTTGTAGCAGGCACATGTAATATACTTCTTTATGTTGAGGAGTCTTTAATGACAATTTGATATGATTAATTAAATTGTTTTTGGTACGTTTTACTAAGCTGCCTTCACAGTTTGTCACTTTGTATTTACGGATTTGTTCATCAGGTTTTATATTATTTTTGTATGTGTAGTTTTGGCCTATGTGGTATAGACTCATGGTTTCCAAAGTGGTTCTCCTGTTTGGGTAGTATGTGTCCAATAAATTGTTTTTTAAAATGTCTTGGCTGTTGGGATCATGTTTGGCTATTGTTTCTATATTTTCGTATGATTTTAGAACTCTTTTTCTAGATTTAGCGGGACCAAGACTTAGCCATACTATATTTGCAGATTTACCATACAATGCAGTACCGGTTAAACGATCAGCTGCTTCATAGGATCCACATTCTCTATGGGGCAGCATTTTTATGCCCAAGCTGTATAATTTCTGAGACACTGTTTTATCTGATGACCGGTCATTCCAGATGTCTTGGAGCTCTGTCTTTTCTGATTTGGTTAAGTATGCTGTGACATATCGTGCAACTGCAGTAGAATTGTCTGCAATGAACTGCATGTCTATGTTTGCATTCCATAAGTAGGAAATGATTGCATTGTAATCATTGATATATTTTTCTTCTTTTCTTTTTATGCAATATGTATTTTTAGGTGACTTACCTTTAACACTATGTCTAACTGAAGACATGAGGTTGTTCACTTGACCTGTATTTGTAACTGGTCTAGGGAAACCAAATCGGCATTTGGTGTAGTATTTCCCTTTGTTTTTGTATTTGCAATGACAATATTTGCCACATTTGTGTCTTTGGAATTGTAAAATTTGTGCATGAAGATCACTATTTGCGGATTCTGATGGAATTTCACAAGTGACATATTTTTCAATAAACTGTAAAACAGTGGCATCACTGTCTTGACCAAATTAGGGAGCATCTTTAATCCATAAAAGCATGTGGACATGTGGTGCTCCTCTGGCTTGGTATTCTTTTCTCCAAAAGAAGTGTTGCACTTCTCCAAGGGGAGGAACAGTGTTGTTACAAATAAAATGTAGCATAGCAATGAAGCGATGGTGAAAATATCTTGTAACATTAACAGGATCCTGTGAACAAAGTTATCCAGGTGTTAGTATATCTATCTATGTTTGTTTTGTTTTCCTTCCCGAGCCCTTCGCTCATCCGCCTCCAACTCCCTCAGGGTCAGCCGCTTCTCCAAGCAACGAGCTCGGGGTAGATCTCTCTCCGCGGCAGGGGCCTCCCTCTGGAACAGCCTTCCTGCCTCCCTGAAACTTGAGGAGAACCATCTCCGGTTCCGGAAGCACCTCAAAACCTTCCTCTTTGCTTCTGCTTTCTCTCTCCCTCTCCCCTGCTGAAAAGCTAATATTCTTCACTGAAACTGCACTGATTCTGCAACTGGACCACTCTTAACGGCCTCGGTCCTGGGCCCAGCCACTCTCCACTTGCACTGATGCCCTGGAACCCCTCTGCACTGCGGGACTGTCTCTGTATCCCTACAGCCCCCCCCCTTTTCCAGCACTTGTTCTGCACTTACCTTGCACTTGCCACCAGCTGGCCCTATTTATTTATTACTTTACGCCACTTACCTTGTACTGCACTTCCCCCCCCTCCCCTTCCCCTTGCACTTTTCCCCCCCTCCCACCCCTGCACTTGCGCGATCTGAATGACACCTGGCCTAGTAGGATCGTTGTCTGTCTCCCCTTGTTCCTCCCCCCCTGCCTCGTCGCGCCTTGAAACACCTGTGTATAGGCGCGTTACAAATGCCATATCATATCATTTGATATGCATAGGAAAGCATGTATATCTTCCCATACATATTCTGCACAACTTAATGTAAAAAACCAAGTGGGTGGGCCAAGGTTTCTGATCATACAACGTACATCTCCATGATGTCAAACAGTACTCTTTAGTACCACGCATATTTGCTAATAGATTTGTAAGATTTGCTTGTAAAACCTCATCTTTTTGTTGAACTTTTTGTAATAATTGTGTAGCTGTCATATTTTGAAAGTGTGATCCTGATTTTAATAGGTGTGCAACTCCGTAACATAAAGTTGCTAGTTCACTTTCAAAGAGTAGGTGGAATATGTATTCCCAGATTTCGACAAAATGTGTATCTTCAGAATACATTCGTAATGAACGATATTCTGGTGCTGATATTTGAATAGGTCTATCATCGTATCTTCCTCCTTTTCTAGTAGGAAAGAGTAGAGGAAAAGCACGTGCTTCTATACTTTTTTCCCATATGCCGATTGGTGATCCTTTTGTTTGACTTCTATGGTGTCATTAGAGTGCAATGGATAAATTGTATAATGGTCTAAAGTGTTTGATATTGTTGCAGGATCTAGGAGTTCAAATTGAATTGACCAGCTTCTTGTGTCTCTTGAATTATTTCAGTTGTATCTTTCAAGTTTTCTTCAATATTAATTTCTTTGTAATATTCATTATTCTCTTTAAGATATTGCAGGGCTTCTCTAACTTTATGTACATCTACCAGTTGTTGCCAAATTATGTTGTCTTTTGTAGGTACTCCATTTACCAAGATAATTAAAGATTGCTGCATTGGGCGTTGCACTCCTAGAGTGTGCACATTTTCTTTTAGATCTAATGGTAAATACACTACTTTTCCATGAATACCTTTTACTAATTCAGAGGGAGGTCATTTTGCAGTTTTTGGTTGAAGGTGTATTATTGCTTGAAATGGGTGCACTGTTTGAATTATGATGCTCTCATATAAATTAAGTTGTTGAAGGGGTTTTGGTAGTGGATATAATTCCAAGTTATTTGTGATAGCACATGAAGGAGTTTGGTTGTTTAGTTTTGTAGTGCAGTAACTGCAAAGTATCATGGGGTCAGTTATTTCGTATTTGTTTTCTGCTATAAGGTAGAGAGCAAATTCAAACCATTTAGAATATTCATTGTCTTCTATTTTGTATGATAGGTCTACAGTTTTTGTGTTACTTTTATAAAAAGTTCTGCGGCACCATACACACACGTGGTTTGGTACTTCAGCTGAAGTACTTTCAAATTTTAGTATTTCTTTTTTGCATGTGTGTAGTGAAAGGTTGCCATGTGCAGATTTGTTTCGAAGTTGGTTTACAGCTAATTCATCTTGTAAGTGGGTTTCACTTCCAAAATATTTTGTCTGGATAGAGTTGATTTCTTCTAGTAGGTCTTTTGCTGTACCATGTAGAAGAATGTTATTTAAATTGGCTAGTGCTAAAGCAGGACTTTTAGCATAGTACAGTTTGTAAACTAGATTTGTTATACTTGCATGATGTGTTGATATCCTTTTGATATCATGGAAGGGTATTTTGCAAGTAGGTCCTTTAATGCAGGCCAATGAATGTCCTTGTAGTCCTGTGTACTTGCGTACTGGACAAGCATCCATATTTTGCAGTAGTTTAATTTTGATTTTGTCTTTGCTTTTCACATATTGATTGAGGAATTGGCGGAAAGACTTGAACATTTTTTTGGGAATGTTACACATTGACGTGCATGGCCATTTGTACACTAGATGTTCTGATTCAGTTGAATGAAGGGGTAAATCTACGTTTTCAGGGCATATTTTTGTTTATTGAGAAGTCTTTTTTGTAATTTAGTTATTAGTTTTGTTAGTGGTTTAATTCTGTTTAACACTAAAATAAATAACTTTCTTTTGAGGAATTGCACTGTCTATCAACGCTTCTAAGATTACTTTCCTACGATAGGTTTGAAGTGTTGAACCTGGTTTCTCTCCTGTTTTTATAAGATTTTGAAGGACTTTGTGACTGAACATTTTGGCTAAAATACTTTTCTTGGTATGCTTTCTTTGTACTATATCAAGATATATAGAAGACGTTTTATTTGTAGTGATAGTTGATTTTCTGTTAATGGTTTTTGGGGTTGTTTTACTTTTTGATAGAGGAGGCAAAGTTTTTGTACTAGAAACTTCTTCTGTTTAGCTGTATTAGCTGTTGTGTTTCAACTTTTTTTTACAATTTCTGCTATAGATGGATGTTTATGTCAGACACTTTTCTTTTCATTTGCTCTACTTCTGCGTTCATTTCTACGGAGTTGCTTTTTGGTAGGCATCCTTTAGGGTCTGTTGAAAAAAATACAGAAGGTATGGGTTGGGGTGTTCTGCAATGCATGTGTGTTGTGTGCATGAGTGTTTGAGTGAGATGATAAAGATGCATGTAATGGTGTGTGATTGTGCATTGGGAAGTACAACTACTAGGGATGGGTATTCTTGAATAAATGTGTTAATAAACTGGGGTTAAGATAACAGAAAAAAGTAAGCCAGTGGTGTGGAGAAGTATAAATAGTATATTTAAAGCTATACAATTAAAACGGTTGTTTCTTCTACAACATCTAAATTCTAGCGGCTGAGTTGGGTAATTTGTGTGGCGAAAAATAGGAATTTGTGGGCAGAAAGCCAGTAAATCACGGTTTAAGACGGGAGGATTTTTTGTCAGAATGTTGCAGAATCTCTATTTCTAGACACATAAGTAGCATGAATTAACCTTAGAGTGTGTTTGAGTAATAATTCAAATATTATGGTAACAATCTACTTACTTTTTTTCTAAAATGAGCAGTTTGCTTCTTAGTTCTTTGTAATTCAAATTTGGCTGCTTATTTTCAGGAGAATGGTCTTCACTGCAATTGTAAAAGAAAGAAATTAGTAATTCGGTTTGTATATAGCACTGTTTTTAATTTAGACCGTTTTTTAAATTGAAATGCTCAGCGCCTTCCTCAAAACCATTAAAACTATCTTATGACTAACTGTAGGGAAGAAAATATCTTTACTATGGCTTGTCAAAATCATAATGTACCACTGTATACCACTATTCCTGTAACTAAGCTTTTCCACGTAATAGTGAGTCCATGTGATAGCCTTCTTTTCCACGTAAGAGGGAGGCAATGTCATAGCCTGCTTGTCCTATATAAATGTAAGTAATTATATAAAGTAAAAAAATTAAAACCAAGTATGTGTTTGTACAAATATTATTCTTTGAGATTTGATGATAGAGTGTGCATGTAATTTTGTTTGATCATATGTATTTTATTTCAAAAATGTTAGTTTAACATTATTTGCGTGTGTGTGTGTACGAAGAAATTAAATGGTATAAAGGTTTGTAAGTCACAGTTCATTTTAGGAGAATGAAAAAATGATCGTAGATTCATTTTACAGATTATACAAGGTAAAAGTCGGTTAGAAAATGTGTTCATGTACTGTATAGAAAATATGCATACCTGTAGTTTGTGTTCATGCATATGGATATGGACGAAGCTGCAAGTAGAAATCTTGGAGACTTGTCTAGTATTTCTCGTAGATTGTGCTTGCCAATGGTATCAGACTTGTAGTCCGAGAGATTCACCGTACATTTACAGAGCTGATCTATGATGATGCAGTTACATGTAGAGGTCTTGGATTTGATTGGTGGATGGTCATGTGATTTCTTAGCTACATCCAATGAGGGAATGGCACAGAGAGTGAAGTGGAAAAGGTAGAAGGGCTGTTCATGTTACGATATGTTCGCAGACATGGCGGTAGTTCTAGTACGCTGCGTATTACATCCGGGGAATTTGGGGTGGGGAGGCATGCAAATGAGATAGAATGTAGAAAGGGATTGGTCAGTAAAGTTTAGTGAGTATGTTGTGCTAGGACAGGTTTTCTCAGATATTCTTTTTGCTGAGAGAAGAACAGATAGCTATGGCTGAGTGTTTTAAAACACAGATTGTGTGGATTTTGGGAGACTCGTGGATACATTGGTTGAAGGTGCATGCAGAAAGCTGTGGAGTATCTATAGATCTTGGATTCCCACATGTGGAAGTGCACTGGCATGGAATGCGTGGAATGAAGTGGCTGGACTTGCTACCTCGTGCAACTTTGAAGATAGAGGAACATCCAGACATAATTGTAATTCATCGTGGAGGGAACAGTTTAGGACATGTGTCTGGAATTTCTTTGCAATTTGCAATGAAAGAAGGACTTCAGAAGATCATGGACATGTTTCCAAAGTAATTTTTTCACGGATTGCGCAGAGACAAATGTGGCTTTGTTCTGTCTCATGTGGTCCACAAATGGAGAAAGCAAGGCATAATGTCAATAAGGCTGTTTGTGCCTTCCTAAGAGATTTTGGCATGTCCTCTTTTCACAATGAAAATATTATGTTTCGTAGTACATACATTTTTCGCAGAGATGGAGTCCATCTTACCTATGCTGGCAATCAGATTTTTCTGAGAAATGTACAAAATGCATTGCGACCTTTTTTAGAAATGCAGCATCCATTTCGAAGTAGGTGTTAAGTATTTATAATTTTTGACATACAAACACCTCCCAAAGGCTCTTTTCAGAGCCACCACTTCCTCCCAGAGAAAAATGCAATGGTTACAATAGGGTAGCATCCCAATTTTTTTTATGTTCGCGAACTGTCCGCGGACTTTCAAGAAATAGAAAGGGCCCTGCGTTATGCGTTATTTATCTTTACTTCTGTTTTTTAACTGTGAAAGGCGGCTCTGAAAAGAGCCTTATTTTTTTTTTTGATTTTTGTTATTTTGTATTTTTTTTGTTTTTTTACACACGACACACTAGGAGAGGAGGGGAAAGGAGGGTAAAGGGGGGACACCAACTACAGGGATAAGAGAGGGCGAGCTGAGAGAGGAAGATGTAGAGTGGGTTTTATTTGGGTGGTGAGCAGGTCTTCTCGTGCTCTGAGACGATAGTCTCAAAAGCACTGCGAAGTCGCTCCCCCCTGCAGAGTACTGTGTCACAGTACATACATACAACTGTGACCCTCGAAAGGTAAGGGTCATCAGAATTCTGTATGGCCTGTGAGGCAGCTTGAGGAAGACGCTGTCCCAGAGAGGTGTTCCTTGTGGTGACAGGATCAGAACGGATGATGGAGAGGCAATCAACCTACTACGCTCTTCACAAGGTACAACCTTGTGAATGGCCCCAGTGTGGAATTTCAGGTGTCGCTTCATGGTCGTAGCCCCAAAGCTATACGAACCATGCCACCCGTGACTGAATACCATTTTGCACTCATTGCAGGTGACACTGTTCGCACGAGCCTTAGGACCATTCCCATGAATGGTAAACAACCGCCACACCCAAGAATCACACCGAGGGCGGGTAGTAGGGTTTTCCTCTACCTCATTCTCGTCATCCTCTTCTTCCTCCTCTGTATCCTCACTCCTGTTCCCTCTTCAGGCCCTTGGGAAGGTGGTGGTGGTGGAGGGGCTGGGGGTGGCGCTGAGGCAGATACAGCACCAGGTGGCAGCAGTGGAGCCACAGAAGCCATCAAGTTGAAGATGGAAATCTGTGGGTTGCAACAAAAATCTCTGTGCTCTGTTAAATAGCCAGAAACACAATGAGAATGATTTCTAGGGCGTGGTCTTTTATAGGGGTGCTTGTGCGCGGTTCGCTGACATGCACGCTGTCTGCAAGACAGATCGAACACCACAAAAAGGTTCAAAAAGTCACAAAAACTATGTGGAAACTTAGGATTAGTATGTGGGATTTGTGGTATGTTGAGTTTTTAATGAGAAATATTGTTGATTACTTGGAAATGTACTTTTAAAGTGTTCGGGGACACGAACAGTGTCCGCATTCAGAACACGCGATCAGTGTGGGTGCGGTCACATGATTGTTTCATGAGCATGTTCAATAAGGTAGCAGCCGTCCGCAGGACACCCAATGTACGGACATTGTTTTGCGCATGCGTGTTGATGTTCTACGGACAGTGTTCGGGTCCTGAACTAATTAAAAGTGCGTCACACGTAAAACGAAGAGTTACGGACAGCCGTTTGTTCTTAGCACAGTTTATTTACGAACAATTCAGGACACCACGAGTGTTCTTAGAACAGTATCAACTTGCTAGAGAACACTACGAACAGGCATAGTGTTCTTAAGGACACCTCCATTTTCGTTTATTTATGAACATTTCAGGACACTACGAGTGTTGTTAGAACATTTTGAACTTGCATGAGAACATTACGGACAGATAGTGTCCTGAGGACACTTCAATTTTCGTTTATTTACGAACATTTCCGAACAACCGCGCTGTCCGTGGACACCTAAATTGGTTTTACCACAAAGAACTGAAAGTAATTACAACACAATATAAAAAAGTAAACTTTAGTTAACATATATAAACAACTTATGACGGAGAAGGTGGGGCAGAAACGGAAACAAAAACATGAGAATTAGGGTTTTCAATATAAGTGGGATCAGGTGAAGAAGGGATGGAAATCTCATCAAAACGTTGTGGTCCATGGAGAGAGTTTGGGGTTAAATGAATGGGATATGGTGAGGGGGGACAAGTACAGGTGGGACAATGGTATGTTGTTGGTGGTTTTAGGTAATCTTCCACAAAGTTCTTTAAATCCGTAAAATTTGCCATAAGTTGGTCCATTTTGTGGGTAATGTGTTCAAGAGTGTTATCCACTGCTTCTTTTTCTTTGGAAGTTGCAATTTTTGTATTGTCTGTAAAAAGAAAAATGTATATGTTGAATGTATACAATATAATATTTAATAATTGGTTTATATAGTAAAGTGTGTACCATTATCTTCTAACATTTCGTCTCGTGGGAAATGCTCCTCTAACCAGTCCAGAGTACTACACATTTCTGTGAGAAAACAAAAAAGTAATATGTTTTTTTTTCTAATATAGAAAGTGTATAAATATATGAGTAAAATGAAGTACACTTACTATTTCTGGTAAGATATGTAATCAGTAGTCTATACGTCTGGTCTTGCTGTTAGTTGTGGAGTGTCTGTGAGGTAATTATGTTGGAAGCCACTTTATCTTCTTTTGGTATATTCCATTTTAGAACATATTTTATTTAAATGAATGGTTAGTGTGTTACATATATGGGTTACATTTCTTAAGTATTACTACATATACTTTGTATGTGTGCTGCTTTGTGAATTTGTTAAATGTTCCTATGTTATGATATAACAATTACACATACCCCCCCAGAGTTTTTAGGTGGTGGTACTGTTGTCCGAACATGTCCGCGGACCGTCAAATTCAGTAGAAAGGGTTCATTATGTTCCATATTACATGTACATAAAGTCAAAGTTATTATTGTTAAGTTGTGCTACTAAAAAACTATGAAATTCAGTAAAAAAACGTTGTTAAAGGGACGTTATGGTTAAGTTGCGCTACTAAAAACCTATGAAATTCAGTGAAAAAACTTTGTTAAAAGGGACGTTATGGTTAAGTTGCGCTACTAAAAACCTATCAAATTCAGTAAAAAAACTTTGTTAAAGGGACGTTATGGTTCAAAGTAAAACCGAAAACCCCCTGAAATTCGGCAGTTATGGTAAGATAAGCAACCATAACTCGCACCACCGTGCACTGCTAACACTAACACCTAGGACATCAAAGATGACATCACAAATGTCATTGATGACATCACTGATGACATCACATGGCTGGCTCTCCCTTTTTTCTCTTTACTGACATATCTAAGCCACATAGTTTTCTTCAGTAACAGTCAGGAAGTAAAAACTGAAAAGGTACTATATTTGTAGACTTAGGGTCAAGTCATATCATATGAAACATATATAGCGGAAGACACAGGCTTGAAAGAGAGCAATCCTTTCTGTGCATGAAAATAATCATTAGAGTTATCAGCACTTTCTCATAGTTTTATTTTTATTACTATACCTTCCCTGTATATGCTCATATTTGTATACGTTGTGCGCACACTCCTTTCCTTAGGGTTCACCGACATCATTTGATACACATACATACAGTAAATAGCAGCTTTGAAACAGAGCAATCATTTCTCTGCATAAAGATAATTAGTTAGGTTATGAACTCTTTCTGCTACTACCTCTGCTTTTTTCCTTAATTCTCTGTCTCTGTATATACTCATATTTGTATGTGTTGTTGTCTCTTTGTGTTTTGTCTGTATTAAGTGTAACTATGTATTAAGTGGGTTTTATTAGCTACTTATTACATGTTTCACAGTACGCAAAACTCTAATAGGAAAGCAGCTATCATTTCATTATTCTACATGGCAAGATTATGAATATTGCACCTTCATCATGTATACTGCACACACTGCCTAAGTTTCTGCATGAGTTGCTTAGTATACTGGATAGAAATTCATAATAGAATGCAATTTATATCCATGCATTTCTTAATGCACTAATTAGCTCATGATATTTATTCAAATGATCCTTCACACTTTTTGGTCAACATTATAAGAATCCCTCCTACAGACTTTTCATGAAAAGTAAATGCACATGTGATGTCATCAGTGATGTCATCAATGACATTTGTGATGTCATCTTTGATTTCCTGGGTGTCAGTGTTAGCAGTGCATGGTGGCGCGGGCTATGGTTGCTTATCTTACCATAACTGCCGAATTTCAGGGGGTTTTCGGTTTTACTTTGAACCATAACGTGCCTTTAAAAAAAGTTTTTTTTACTGAATTTGATAGATTTTTAGTAGCGCAACTTAACCATAACGTCCTTTTTAACAAAGTTTTTTCACTGAATATATATAGTGTGAAATCACAAAGTGGCAATTAAAATTAAGGTGAATTAATAAGATTGAACTGTTTGAATCTTGTTATATTGGCCAAGAGTGATTGATTAGCTCTGGTTAGTATGTTCTAATGCGCCTGGCAGTGTCTATTGCGGCATATTGATTTAATTAGTGGTGGATCAATTACAGCTTGATAGTGATCAAGGAAAATAACTAAGAGCAAATCAAATTGACGCTATTGTTTGCCCGCAGAATGCCGACTAGTAAGAAGAGTGTCCAGTCCAAATATAATCTAGAGAAGAAAAAAACTAAAGCGAAAGTGCAATCACAAAAAGGAGCTATAACATCTCCTTTTCCTACTAACGGTCAGCCCACCATAAACTCCACAGTATTGGAGGAAATAGAGCTGCCAGGACAAAATGGCACCAATCCTCAAGAGGAAACTTTGTATGGGGACATAGATAACAATTAATTGCTTGACCTCTGCCTTAAAATGCAAAAGGCAATGACGCCTGCTCCTGTGAAAGCTACTGAACCCTTAAAGGACATCCAAGAAATACACGCACATATGTCCCCACAGACAGCTAGATTATCAGCATCACCAAATCTATCTATTAGTATGACCGGAGAGGTTGCAGCAAATACAACAGTATGCAGTGAAGATACATTCCCATGTAATGCGGAGATATTGGAACTGCAATCATCAATGGCTGCAATGCAATTTGTAATGAAGATCTTGCTCAAGATGTGTGGCCAGATTTTGGACAATCCGAGGTATACAGCTGTAGTGGGCGACTGTAACAATAGTACCAAAGAGGAAGCTGAGGGTGATTTGTCAGAAGTAATCCTTATATTAGAAGAACCTGCAGCAATCCAGGCAAATTATCTGAATGTTGGGGATGACTCAGTAGTTTATTATTCAAGGCAACAACGTAGAATGGCAAGGAGGGAGGCAATGAATAAGCACCCATGTGCTGTTGCTTCCCCACTCCCTGCAAACAGCTAATGAAGTAAAAAGGAGTAAAAGAGCAAAGATAAGAGCAGCGAGCCAAGAAAAGTACAGCCAACAGTGAGGATTGTCTCACAAGTTGGCTTATAACGGACAAAGACAATGTACCTTTAGGAGAAGAAAGTATTGTGTCAGTGTCGCCCCAAGTGAGAGATGATCCGGGCTCAAATTTGCGCCCACCTAATAAAGGTACTGAACTGGTTCCCCAGAAAGGAACTTGGTTTTGCCTATACAGGAAAAGAAAATAATTCCAGTTGACCAATTGGGCAATCGCATCTGTATAATCAAAAATGTATATCAAGAAAATTCACCCAGATGGCTAACAAAATCTGAACTGCTCATCAGACTGCATTCATTGCTGCAACTCAGGGTATTTAAATTGGACAATTTTGAATATGTGGAGCCTCTGAAATGTCATAACCCAAATGTGTCTGCTATTCATTGTAAATTCCTGGTGACTGCAGAGTTGATACATAGCTACAAAGAGAGTCTGATGGTGGCAGATATTGAGTTGGATGCGGATCCAGAGAAAGAAGAACCAAACTGGCTCAAGAATGAGAATAATGAGATCAAAGAGGTGTAGTCCATTCCACAGTTGGTGCAAGGAAAAGAGCTCCAGATGACAGACATACAGAACGTCCTGAAATGGCCAACAGATTCGTTATCTGCTGTTGTGCATAACTTGAGATTATACCATCATCTCATGGAATTGCAGGGGCTTTACACATCTTCTTGCCCCTGATGGATCCCTTCCATATATAATGAGCCACACTTGTTTTTGTTTGCAGGAAACGTGGTTGACTATCCACATGATATTAGATGGGTTTCGGATCTTCCAATCAATGGCAAAAAAAGAGACACAAGGTCAACCAAATCGGGGGAGGGGGGGTTTGGTGAATGGCGTATCGCAAATGGTTAATTCATGTCTTAAAACCACAAGTTGTGATGACAATATGATGGCCATTGAGATTGAAGGGTGTATTGGTGGTGTGCTAGAGAACATTTTATTGATCAGCCTGTATAACCCTCCTGGGCCACTTGGAGAGAGTCTTTGCAAGACTGGCAGAGTGATCTTTAGTGCCTGGAAATAATGCTGTTATAATCCTGGGAGACTTTAACTGTCATATTAGTGAGATAAAGGAGTCTTCTTTGAATCCCTTCTTAAAAACCAAGAGTTTAATGACTCACTCCATAATTGACCCAGAGGGTCAGTGCTGGCTGAATTTCTTCCAAATATGGGGTCTGGAAGTTGTTAATGGGAGAACAATGAGTGACTATCCAGGGAACCATAGATGGAGAAATGTTAATTCTCAGAGTACTTTATTTTTTTATGGATAAGTCCTATTGTTGCCTCCTGTGTAAAGGACATGAAGGTCAATACGAATGTACGCATCTGGGGGAAGGTCTCGAGAAGGAAGCTATTTTGGAAGAGAGCATTGGATGTAGTGTGGGCCCCAATCCCAGAAAGCCTTGTGGACAATGCAAAGGGCCTTGAACTTGATCCTTGCAGCCACTGGGAGCCAATAAAGAGATTTCCGAGCTGGAGAGATATGATCCCTGGGCTTGAGGCCAAGGAGACGTCTCGCAGTCCTGTTCTGGATTAGTTGCAGAGGGCGGAGAGTAGAAGAAGGCAGATTTAGAAAGAGATTGTTGCAGTAGTCCAGCCTAGAGAGAAACCGGGCTCTGGAGACAGTGAGCCTCTGGGGGAAAGTGAGAAAGGGAATAGTCCCTTTGAGGAGGAGCTGATGGTAGTGGGACTTCTTGGTGACGTTCGAGATGTGAGGAGAGAATGGATTTTAAGATGACACCAAGGTTTTTTGCTTCACAGGAAGGTGAAGGAAGAGAGCACAAGGTAGGTGACGAGAGTGAGAGAGGGAAAGCAGGGGTAGGGTTTCCAATGAGAATGATCTCCATCTTACTGGCATTATGGCAGAGATTGTTGGGTGCGGACTAATCATGAATCGAGGATAGACAGTCGGGAATGAGCGAGAGAGGAGAGGAGCCTGGAAAGGAAAGCTGGGTGTCATCTGTATAACACTGAAAGTTAGAGAAGAATTTAGAGATCAGGTGGGCCAAAGGGGCCAAGTAGAGGTTGAAAAACTAGGGTGAGAGGATAGAGCCCTGGGGAATGGCAGAGGTAGAGAGATAGGTGGTGGAGAGAAAGGCGCCAAGTTTGACCAGTGAGGGGCAGCCCAAGAGGAAGGAGATCAAACACTCCAGGTCCTGATCCGGGATGCCCAAGTTCTCACATACTCGATTGACCAGGATATTGTGTTTGACTGTGTTGAAAGTAGAGGAAAGAACAAGGAGGATTAGAACAGAAGGAATGCTGGAATCAAGGTTAGAGAGCAGATCTTCACGGGTGTTCAGGAGAGTAGTTTCCATACCTCTGGCAGCTCTGAAGCCAGACCGATGGTCATGGAGACAACCAACAGATTCAGTGTGGAGAGTAAGCTGGGAGGTGGCCAAATGTTCCAAGTGTTTGCCCCGGAAAGTGGTGATGGAGATTGGGTGATAGTTTGCCGGGCAGGTAGGATCGGCAAATGGCTTCTTGAGGAGTGGGCGCACAAGGGAGTGCTTAGTGAAGAGGGGACTGTTCCAGTGGCAAAGGAGTGATTACAGAAATCGGCCAAGACTGGAGCGAGGGTGTCAATGTGGTCCTTGCTGGTTCTGGAGTAGAAGGGGAGCACCTGTTTGGACGACACTTTCATAGATCAGACTTGTTGTGAAACATTGTCAGGTGTTGTCAGAGAGAAAGAGGAGAACGGAGGAGGAAAGGTAGAAATGGCCAAAGGGTGCTGAGAGAGGAAGTGGGAGAGAAAGAGGAGATAGAGGACAGGATGTCCTGAGTTTTATTGCAGAAGTGAGAAAGTTTTAATGGAGAAGTGAGGGGCCAGAGCCATACAGAGGCCTGAGAGGGAACATGAGAGGGAAAGACTGCAACAGGATTGACCAGTTCCTTGCGGATTTCAAAGAGTTTGGCCGTGTTGTTAGAGGTCACAGAGACCCGGGCTTGAATTTGTGCTCTCTTCTTGATGAGTGCTATTGCTTCGACTGGCATTTTGTTGCAACTAGTCTAGGTATGTCTAAATGTGGACTGGCATGCTTTACTGTAATGTTATTAAGTGTCTACACTGGTCTACATTGTACAGCCAGTAGGACATGTTTTCAATGTGCATTAGATTGATTTAACCAATGTCAGTACGCCATACACCATACACTGTTGGTTAGTATGTTCAGTTGTACATCTTTTAATTATTTAACACATACAGCCTGACCTGAGTTTCGAGAATAGGCTCTTCTTCTGAGGCTCTGACATGGGGGATGAAGACCATTAGCAGCCTAGGTTCCCAAAGCGGGATCCCGTGGTAGTAAAAAAGAGGATTTTTTGTCCTACGCCTGTGGTGTCCCGGTTTAGGAAGGAAAATCCTTTTCCAAGATGGCCACCATCTGAAGTGAAGGCGGGGGTTGCATACAAGGCCCCACTTCACTTTCCATGGCAGCCTGCAAATGGCAAAAACACCCTATGACCATATTACCACGAGCACATTTTTCTTCTCTTTCAAATCGATCCTAATTTCGAATAACTTTACCACAAAGCCAGTCCCAGGTGGACATGATCACTTTAATCCTATGTTTTGTCCCTTCTGGTCATGGCCAGTAGCCAGATTGTCCGGATCATGACCTTATATCATGAACCAGACGTTCTGCCCACTGCCCATGGCCCAAGGCTACCCCTCAGTCAATAAAGCTATACCACTATTTTTTTAACTACTTTATGACACTCGTCAAATAAGAAAACACTGCCACATTTGCAAAACCATGCATGTAGATCCTTGCCAATGCGCCTTACGCAAGTTTGCTGGAAATCCACCCACGTTTTATTTTTGCAAAAGTGTCAAATAAATGCACATACAATCGTCATATAAGCTACCCCCTCTGCACAAAATCCCACCAAACTTTGTAAACTCATTCAAAATCAGGTCAGAAATATCCCACCCAATGTCATCACCCCACACCTCCACAGACATTATTTCATAAGTTTCACAAGTGCAATGCTCAGAAAATATTATTGTCCCGAGGGTTCGGCCATGTATTTTTATACATACGTTGATCTATCGCAAACATTTCCAATTCACTGTACCTCACTTTTCCTCTTTTAAAAACATATGAAATCTGGCAGCAGGGCGCATCCATCTTATGCTATTCTTATCCATTGCTGCATCTGCCTAAGGTAAACTGCCCTGATGTCACTAAATCATATGGCCCTGCCCCTGAACCTCACATCACCAAACCTAGTGATATTCTACACCTTTCTCGGTGACGTTCCTCGCCCATAATCACCTACGTGACATGATGAAGAACCCGAAAATCAACACACATCGACTAACAACACAGCACGTCACAATTCATAATATTAAACCGTACTTTAAAAGAAAACAATAACACTGTACAATTTTATTTCCCAATAAACGCTCCGAGAACATCCGACTATTGCCATATTCAATCAAATTGCAAATTTGTTTCTTCGCTTGCGATCCAAAATGTTTATCATGAGGCACATGTTGTTTTTTTGTGTACACAAGGTGTTCTTTGGTAAAAGAACCGCTTGGGTCGCACAGTGAATTCCAGGGCTTCTACATCAACTTGGGGTTAGACCACCATAAAGGATGTTATGTTACTCCTAATCGCTAATGCAGCGTAAGGGCATATGGGCACTGGGCGATCGTCCCAATAAAGAGTCATTGTGATCCAGGCGTTGACAGCTACGTTCAGCTGCTGATTGAAGAAGCCGTCAGTTGGCATCTGGAATATATAGCAATCGCAGAAAGGCAGAATATATCTGTTTCGAAAACATAACAGAAAATGTGTCTCAATACCCAAACTTTATTACAATGTATCTATTGACTTATTAATTCAGCATAGAGTTTAAACTAACAATTAGCACAGACATCAAACAATCTCAACAAAGAGAAAACAAAATGGAAACTGATACACAATTTGATATGGTCATACATGACATTTTAATGAAATATTAGCATTGAACCTGGGTGAACCTAGTGGTGGTCTACATGCACTTCGATGCTGCACTCCCCATAACCACGTAAAAAAGACAACAACACACAAAGATAGTACTTGCGCTTCATTGCAATAAGCAACATAGAACAGATGAATAGAATATAACCCAAAAATTATCTTCAGATAATAAGTTAATGCTTGTTCCGGTATACAATCGTTGAAAATCAAACTTACATTATATTCACCATTTCCATTCTCTTGGCGTAAGTCAGACCGTAACGTTCATTGCGTTTGCACCAAAGATTCTTCATGAACTGAATTGACATGTCCCTTACACACTTTTGGAATGCATAACCTTATCAAATCTTCATTATTAAAATCCTCCTCTCATGGCATTCCTTACGGAATGGTCCCTTTCTCTCAAGGTCAAAAAACAATTGAACCTTATACTGTTTGTCCCATGCATGGGCTTTCTTAGCTCGCAACCAAAAATGTAAAGCTGGTGACCTTCATTCAGAATCAAAATACATTCTCACTTTGCAACAACTTGGCTCACCGCATCCATGACAACTCTTATTCTCATCCACGTCCATCAGACACTGCAGGTGGCTGCCTCAGATGCCAGACTCTAGGGGGCGCCAGTCTGACTCCATTATTATTTTAATTACATTTTAACACAGACACATTAGTCCTTTATTTACTGCGCTCTGGTTGTACCACCAGCACATCAATTAATGAACATCAAGCGTTTTAATTAAGAGGGTAAAATAACCCGAAATTGCTTCTATTCAATATTAATAAATATTCGGCGACCAATATAGAGTAACAGGCATTCAGAATGTAGTATTACTCTGTAATACCACAAGATAAAGTTGGGGTTGCAGACTACAGAAGCAACAATCTATATTTCCAAGTCCACAATTCCATGATTATACATCTCCATCCCTTGAATGCCAAAATGCAATCTCTTCTGCCTGTACTTTAGGCACATTATGTTGTGGAACACCTCCAAATGTACAGTGAGACTTTCATGACAAAAAAACACCAGTTGTTTGCTTATTGCAGCCACATCCCATCCCATCCTCCTCAACCCTCACCTCCCCAGAGATTATTTGATAAGTTTAACAAGTGCAATGTTGTTTTTAATATGTTTTTGCTGCGATGTCCGCGAACACCAAAACACAGATCCAAGATGGCGGGCGCATCGAACAATCTGAAGCACTTCACGCTCTTCACCATCCAATCAGCGAACGCGTCACATGTCCGCGGACATGATGTAAGCCGATTAGCCAATCAGTGTCTGATCCGCGGCGCGAACAGGGAAGTGTGCCCGCAGAGCGGACATAGATAGCACTCATTTTTTGAGACCTAATTTTGATTGTTTTAAAAAAAAAAAACTACTGGATGGATTTTCACCAAATTTACAAAAGCACGCTTTTGGGACCAAGCCGCTGCTGCTGTCACATTTAGTGAAAATCCGTCCAGCGGTTTGGGCTGTAGGCATGCGCTCTATGGGGAAAAAAAAATGTTGGGACCCCCTATAACGTTGCCCCCCCCGGACCAAACATCACCAAACTTTGCAAAAAAATCAGAGTGGGCCATATACTTTTTATCAAAGTTTGGTGAGGATTCGTCCAGGGGGTGCGAAGTTATAAGCCGCCCAAAAAGTGCTCTTCCTATGGGATTAGCAACTTAACCACAACTACACAGCCACTAACGTGGTTGTGTAATACATTTGTAAACATAAATAACATTCATGTTAAGTCAATAATCATCAGAGGATACCCCATACAGGCATCAGATGCGAGGGTCACCAAAAAAAGAGTTATGCACAACACAGAAAAGCAATGCATATATAAAGACACATTATCACAAGACAAAAGAAAATTGTAGTATCAATCGAGTATACATAGTGATCACCAAAGCAAAACATTTAATGAAAGGTTGGGGGGAAAAAGAGAGTAGAGAAAACAAAAAATAGAAAAACCTGATTAGTCATGTTATAACTCATGCACCAATCAGTTACTTATGTCTGTGATCAGAAAGGTGTAGTGTCACATCACCATCACATCAAAAGAAAGTATAGTGCATAATCACCAGAAACAATTATTTTTAAAGCTCGAGTTGCTAAAAAACAAATAAGTGCAAATGCAGTTATGCCACTGTCGGCACCTTCTTGCCGATCTATGTGATTACTGTCCAAAAATCTTGTTCTTAGAATCAAGTCTCTGATTTACCAGTTAATAAGTTCACAGAAGATCTGATCACATAAGCATCTGTCAAATGTAAACAAAACCATACGACCAATTAGATCAAGCATAATAAACTAATCATCCATATTGCATGCACAACAATAATATAGATGAACACCTTATTCTCACTTCGCTGTTGCGATGAATCGTAATGATCACTATCTCTGATTCCCATCATCCCAACATTATCAATATGTTCGCAATCAGCTGACCATGCACAAATAAAGTGGTCCAATTTAACAAATGACCATTACCATTCAGGGAGACCAAGAAAAACACACCAAACCATGCAGATAATTGGTTGATAATCCAAATATAGTTAAGTTGTCAACCCAATCCGTCAATTAGGGGCCATGCCAAAAGTAACTGCGTTCCTGCTTACCTGCCTTTCGGTGGTTTACTGAATACAGGGAGAGCCGGCTGCCGCTTGCTAGCCTTGTATATATCGGCTCTATGCTGGTAGAACAACTATGGTTCACTCGGCCCCATACGACCGCAATCTTGCGTGAGTATCGCTTGCGATTTGATTCCCATTAAAACATGCATTGCAAATGCTGCGGATGGTGCGAAAATACAGAGATAGCCCTAATTATGTACTCCAAGTGCACCTGTTATAAAATGATTACCCTCTCTCTTAATTTTATGTGCTTAGCAAACTCGGCACCATGAGGATCATCTGCGTAGTCCATTGCGATCCAATGCACTCGCAGTCTAAGATCCACCTGTAATGGGCGCTGGGCTGCATTTGTTGAATGGAAACACTCCCAGTTGAAGTTAATAGTGTGTGGCACAAACCGCACAAAAAATCACAGCAAATACCCTAATTTGTGTTCCAACCAAACAGAATTCTTCCATTGATAACATACAAATAAGGAGCGTAACTTATTTAGTGCAGCATGAAGATTATCATGAAACATCATGGCGATTGTTCCCTGTCACCTAATATTATCCATTGGCATGATCTGACTTTTTAAATTTTAAAGAATGCATTACAACAACTTGAAATCTGTGCCAGTGTGGCAATGAAAATAGAACGTTTCCTATTATTCCAAGCAACTTAACCCTCAATATATGACTCATCAAAGTGAACAGTAGTTAACTACCTGCCCTGCTCAATTATTGTAGTTTGTGTTTGATACAAAAGACTCGATTGTAACCAACGTACAACAGTTTGTTACCAGTTGAATATTACTCATTTGCGCATGTCCAAAGACCATCATGCTTAAAACATCTATTATTCAGCTAATTGCATTAATTAATGACACATTTTAGTTCAGAGAAATACATGGAAACCATGGTCTGTGTTAAGGCCCCTAGAGACTGTTCTATATTTGCAAATTAATCTTGACTTCAGTTGACATAATTTAAGTTCGGCCATGCACCCACGCCCCTGGCCACAACCACTGCAGCATAACACACCCATAGAATCAAACATCCATGAAATATCCACAACCCAAAAGTTTGTGTACTGTTTGATTTGAAGAGTTTGTATTCGAAGTTTTGTCTAAGTCATGCAATTAAGATTGTAGAGTTTGGTAACAAGTACTGCAGTATAACATACCCATGGAAGTAAACATTTTGGATTGTGGTGCATGGTTAGATGTTTGCTTCAATGGTTGTGTTATGCAGCACTATTTGTGAGTTGAATTATTATATACTTACTGTTTGACTTTTTGTGATTGGATATATTTCTTTCATGACATGGGTAACTGGAGCAGATATTCTTTTTCAATCTCTGTGATAAAAGAAAAGATCATATTTTAGTGTTGGTAGTTCATAATGAGTTATTGCATTGCATAATAGACATTTCTGAATTATTTTGACCCTCATATTTAGTACTTTAGAATTACTATATTTCAAATCAGTGTACTGTGCAATTTGCTCAGTTTCTGTGTTTGTTTACTAAATCATTGGGTCTGTGGAAAAAAATCCATGCTGGATTAAAATAAAACCCCTTTTTTGTTATGGTACAATATATTGCTCTCTTTGTTTTCAGTGTTTATTTCTTGCTAATCTTCTATCTGTTGGCTTGTTGCCGATATTTTGGGGCAGTTAGACACCTGTTGGCATATTCTAACTGGTTATAGTTTTCTATTTATACTTTCAAGTTATTCATCTATCTGTTGGGTTGTTGCAGATTTTTGGGTTAGTTAGAAAACTGTTGACATATTCTAACTGTTTATTTCTTGTTATATTTTAGTGGTATTGATTTATCTGTTTGGGTGTTGCAGAATCCTGGGGCAGTTAGATACCTGTTGGCGTATTCTAACTGTTTATTGTTTTGTAATTAACATTTTGTTAATGTTTATGCACCGATTAGTTATTCAATTTTGGTTTTAAGAATATTAAATAAACATTTACATTTGCTGGTAATCTTTGCTTTGGAGTAATGGTAGTATAATTACATTCAAACCATCTGCATTTCATTTTTATATATGCAGTGTAGTGACCTGCATTGGTTGTGGCTCGTGCGTGGTAGATCATACCTATTGTTGTGAAGGTTTTCTTACCAAGTGATACTTGACCATGTGTGAATCCAGTCAGCTTGCAGTTGTTTTTGGTACCATCTGCATTGTAACGTAAAAGCATTACTATTACCTATGTACTGTGTGTCTGCATTTGTAAAGTGGAGCAATTATCTGAATTGCAGGTAGTACATAATCTGCCATGGTTTGCATTTTGTACAAGTTTCTGAAATGGAATGGATTCACAGTTAGGTATGGATACATATATGATGTGTTCATTGGGGATTTGTTCCTGTGCCGCATAGCTGCAGAGATTGCATGTATGTTTCCATATGTATGAAATCTGGAAGATTTCATTTATAGGTATGTTTTTGTTTTCCAGTACTTGTAGTAAGTACATTAAACATTCTTATGGATTTTCTTGTGAGTTTATAGTGAATTTGACCATTCCAGTACAGTAGTCTAATTCTTGTCTTGTTCCAGAAACACTGTAGGTGGTGTAAGGATTGTTGGTTGCATTTCTATGAAGGACTAACATTTGCGAACACAATTGGTCTGTATTATGTAAGTAAATGTCAAAAATGTGTGGCAATTGGAATAGAATATTTATTGCTACATTTGTGTAGCAATTTACACCAGTTGTATTTGAACATTTGAATTGACCTGACAGTTCTGTGTCCAAGTCATTTGTTCAGAGTGTGTGTTGCTTCTTTGAAAAAGTACTCAAGATACTTTGAGCAGTAGATTCTTCTTTGGTTTTGGTACTTGATGAAGTATTAGCTTCTTTTACTTTCTTTGGAGGAATTGCAGTGAGATCCTGTATCGTTTCTGTTTGAAGTAATTTTCTTTTACACCATTTTTCTTTTTGTGGAACAGGATAGGTTTTTAGATGGGGTGTACAGTGAACGTAGTCTATTGTATTCTAGAATGCAAGGAATATCAGCATTTACTTTTACCTGCACCAAAGTTGATTAGAAATAGTCTGTCAAGTGTATGTAAGCGTGATAGTGCTACATAGCTCATGCCTTCTTTAAAGACTGTGCTTCCAATATCTTTCAATGCTTTATCTAGAGTAAGATCTTGTGATTTGTGAATGGTGACTGCGTATGCTAGAGTTGGAGAAAATTGTTCTCTGCGTACATACATGTCTTTGAAAAGAAGGAAGCGGGATGTTGAGCATTCTATCCTTTTAACTTCTGATAGTTTGTCAAAGAAAATATTGACAAACTGAATGTTGTCATGTGGGTATCTTTGAAAGCCAACAACTGTACCAAGTACTCCATTAACTAGTCCTTGCTCCACATCAAGGTTATGTTTAAGCATTACTCTACAGTTTAAAGATAATTTTAATATTTTCTCCAAACCACCTGTGTTGGAGATAGTTTTCTAAGGTATTTAGTCTTGTTGTGGATTGTTGACGCATAGGTAGTGTCATACCATGTACGTTCAGTTTGTCTGTGGTGCAAATTTCAATTATTGGTTGCATTTCTTTTTTCAACATCGTTTCATTGAATTTTGAACAGCTTGAAAGAGTTGGCATCAAGGACATACAATTGACATTTTTGTGTGCTAATTGTTGAATGACATCTGTAGCACATGGGTTATGACCATAGAGTGCATGGATGTGCCTGGTTTTTAATATTGCTTGTGCTTCGTGAGATAGTACACCAACTCTAATACTTTTTCAAAGGTTGGCGTATGTGAGGTCTGCAGACTGGCACATGTTTTCTGTTAATTCTCGGTATTGGAAATTTTGCCAAAGTTTGACATTTCCTATGCTGCAAAGAGTTTTACAGCAGAGCTTGTGCCCTAAGGTTTCAAAAATAGGTTCACATTTCACTGGTGTTAATTGAAGAAGATCTCCAAAAACAATGTGTTTTCCTCCAAAGAGCTCTTGGTATTCTTTTTTGAGTACCTCTTGTAATCTGTGGTGAATTAAAGCCAACATTAGGTTGGAGACCATGCTCACCTCATCTATTAGTAGCATCTTCATATGTTTCAAAACTCTACGTAGTTCCATTGCAGCTTCTGTAGAAAGTTTTTAATAATCTAATTTGTTTTGCTGTTCTACTGGAAGGAGTAGTAATCGTTGTAAAGTGACACAGCCTATGTTGTAGGCAGATAAACTTGTGGGGGCAGTTACAACAGCTGACAGTTTGTTGTTTGTGTTGAAGGAACTTGCTGATGATTTTGATTAAGAATGTTTTACCTGAACCAGCTTGACCACTCACGTATAGCAGTATAGGTTTGTATTTTTGCAGGTACAGTTTTTATTTTCATGTTGTACACCATGTTCAATTTGTTTTGTTACTTCTTGGAGAATCCTATCCTGCTCATTGTTCAGTTTTGATTTCAGTATAGTGAAGTCTTCTGTAGCTTGTTCATACTGACACATGGTGTTTTCTACTTCTGTCATAGCTAATTCTGCCGCATTTGCTGTAAGTGGCTGTCCCAGTGGTTCTTGGCTTCCTGTTACAGAAGGTTGACTATTGTCGGGAGTATCCTCATCTAGTTGGGCCTGGAGTTATTCTTTGTGTTGCTGTTCATTGCGCAACATTATTTTGTACTGTGTAAAGTTTACATCTGATATAGTACTTTCATTTGCTTTGAAAGCACCGTCATAGGACTCATAGGTATCTAGTAACTCTTCTTTTCTCCCTGGTTTAAAAAGTTGTAGCAGGGACATATAATATAATTCTTTATATTGAAGTGTTTTTAATGACGATTTGATATGATTAATTAAGCTTCGTTTGGTAAGTTTCACTAAACTGCCTTCACAATGTGTCACTCTGTATCTACCTTTCTTTTCATCTGGTTTTATATTTGTATTATATTTATATTATTTTTGTATGTGGTTTTGGGCTATGTGGTATAGACACATGGTTTCCAAAGTCGTACTCCTGTTTGGGTAGTATGTGTCCAGTAAATTGTTTTTCAAAATGTCTTGGCTGTTGGGATAATTTTTGGCTATTGTTTCTATGTCCTCATATGATTTGAGAACTCTTTTTTCTAGATTTAGCAGGACCAAGTCTAAGCCATACTATATTTTCAGATTTTCCATACAAAGCAGTACCGGTTAAACTGTCTGCAGCTTCATAGCAGCCACATTCTCTATGAGAGAACATTTTTATGCCCAAGCTGTACAATTTCTGTGACAGTGTTTTGTCAGATAAGTCATCCCAGTGGTCTTGAAGCTCCGTTTTTTCTGCTTTGGTTAAGTAGGCTGTGACATATTGTGCAACTGAGGTAGAATTGATTGCAATGTACTGCACATCTTTGTTTGCATTCCATAAGAGGGCAATGTTTGCATTGTAATTATTGATACATTTTGCTTCTTCTGCCCTTTTTATGTAATATGTGTTCTTAGGTGATTTACCTTTGACACTATGTCTAACAGAAGACATGAAGTTGTTTACTTGACCTGTTGTTGTAACTGGTCTAGGGAAACTAAAGCAGCATTTGGTGTAGTATTTCCCTTTGTTTTTATATTTGCAACGACAATATTTCCCACATTTGTGTCTTTAGAAATTGTAAAATTTGTGCATGAGGGTCAGTATGTGTTGTTTGTGAAGGAATTTCACAAGTGACATATTTTTCGATAAACAGTAAAACAGTGGCATCACTGTCTTGACCAAATTTAGAAGCATCTGTAATCCCTAAAAGCATGTGGATATGTTGTGCTCCTCTGGCTTGGTATTCTTTTCTCCAAAAAAAGTGTTTACGAGGGGAGGAACAGTTTTATTACAAATAAAGTGTAGCATAGCAATGAAGCGATGATGGAAATATCTTGAAACATTAACAGGATCCAAAGAACAAAGTTCTCCAGGTGTTAGCATGTCTATATTTGTTTTGTTTTTGTTTGCTATGCGTATGAAATCATGTAAATCTTCCCATGCATATTCTGCACAACTTAATTTAACAAACCAAGTGGGTGGGCCAATGTTTCTTATCATACAGCGTACATCTCCATGACATCGGAACCAGTATTCTTTTGTACCACTCATGTTTGCTTAACGATTTACAATTCTTGACTCTAGAACCTCATATTTTTCTTGCACTTTTTGTAGTAATTGCATAGCTGACATATTTTGAAATTGGGTACCTGATTTCAATGTGTGTGCCACTCTGTAGCATAGAGTTGCTAGTTCACTTTCAAAGAGAAGGTGGAGTATGTATTAAACATTTTGTCTAAATCTGGGATCTTCAGAAGACATTTGTAAAGAGCAGCATTCTGATGCTGTTATTTGTGTGGGTCTATCATCGTACCTTCCTCCTTTTCCAGCGGAAAGAGTAGAGGAAAGGCACGTGCTTATATACTTTTTTCCCATATGCTGATTGGTTGTCCTTTGGCTTTTCGCATTTGGTGCATTTCCAGTACATCATCTACGGTGTCTTTCTAGTATAATAGATGAATTGTATAATGGTCTAACATATTGGATATTATAGCAGGATCAAGAAGTTGAAATTGACCAGTTTCTTGTGACTCTTGAATTATTTCATTGGTTTCTCACAGGTTTTCTTCAATATTAATTTCTTTGTAGTATTCATTGTTGTCTTTTAGATATTGCAAGGCGTGTTTAACTTTATGTAAGTCCACAAGTTGTTGCCAAAGTTTTTTTCTAGGTACACCATTTACTAAGCCAATTAAAGATTGATCTATTGGACGTTTCACTCTGAGTGTGTACATTTTCTTTCAGATCTAATGGTAAATAAACTACTTTGCCATCAGTGCCTTTCACTAATTCAGAGGGAGGTAATTTTGCTGTTTTTGGTTGAAGTCATATTATTGCTTGAAATGGGTGCACTGTTTTAATTATGATGCTCTCATATTAATTGAGTTGTTGCAGGGGCTTTGGTAGTGGGAATAATTCCAAGTTATTTGTGATAGCATGTGAGAGAGTTTGGTTGTTGTCAAGTTTCACAGTGCAGTAACTGCAAAGTATTAAGGGGTCAGTAATTTTGTATTTGTTTTCTGCTATAAGGTAGAGACCTAATTTAAACCATTTGGAATCTTCATTGTCTTCTATTCTGTATGTTATATCTACAGTTTTTGTGCTACTTTTATAAAAAGTTCTGCAGCAACACACATGGTTTGGTACTTCAGCGGATGTACTTTTAAATGTTAGTATTTTTTTTTTGTATCTGTGTAGTAGAAGTTTGCCATCTGTACAATTGTTGCTAGTCTATTGTAAATCTATTGCATTTTGTAAGTGGCTTTCACTTCCAAAATATTTTCTCTGGATATGCTCTATTTCTTCGAGTAGTTCTTTGACTGTACCATATAGAAGATTGTTATTTAAATTGGCTAGTGCTAAAGCAGGACTTTTAGCATAGTACAGTTTATGGACCAGATTTTTTATAGTTGAATGATGTGTTGATATAATTTTGATATGATGGGAGGTACTTTTGCAAATAGGTCCTGAAATGCAGGCTAATGAATGTCCTTGTAGTCCTGTGTATTTGCGGAATGGACAGGTATCAATATTTTGTAGTAGTTTCATTTTGAATTTGTCTTTGCCTTTCACATACTGATTGAGGAACTGGCATAAAGTTTTGAAAGATTTTTTGGCAATGTTGCACATTGACGTGCAGAGCCATTTGTACACTGGACGTTTTTGTTCAGTGGAATGGAGAGGTGATCCTGAGTTTTCTGGGAGTATTTTTGTGAGCAGTATTTCTTGTTCCATTATGGTATTATTAAATTGTGCATACCATTGTCCACTGATATGTTTGGCAATTGTGTTTGTATGCTTGTTCGTTAAAATATGGTTCTGTGCTCGTGACTCCATTCACCTCCACATATATTTAAGAAGTTGACATTCCATTTATTGAGAAGTCTTTTTTGTAGTTTATTAGTTAGTTTTAGTTAGTGGTTTCATTCTGTTTAAAACTAAAATAAATAACTTCCTTTTGAGAAGGATTACACTGTCTGAGAGCTTCTAAGATTAATTTTCAACGGTAGGTTTTAAGGGTTGTGCATGATTCCTCTCCGTTTTTATAAGGTTCTGAAGGACTCTGTGGAGGAACATTTTTTGTAAAATACTTTTTTTGGTATGGTTACTTGCCACTACATAAAAATGTATAGGCGCTGTTTTAGCAGTAGCGGTAGATGAATTCTTGTTAATCATTTTCTGTTTTGTTTTACATTTTCAAAGAGGAGGCACAGTTCTGTACTGGAAGCTTGTTTTGTTTCGCTTAATGACTGTAACAGGTGTTTTGTTTCAACTTTTTGTACAATTTCTACTAGAGATGGATGCTTATTTTGGACACTTTTATTTTGATTTGCTCTACTTCTGCATTGCTTTCTATGGAGTTGCTTTTTGGTAGGCATTCTTTGGGGTCTGTTGGAGAAAAAAAGAAAGTGCGAGTATGATTGTAAGGATGTATGTGGAGGTGTGCGATTGTGCAATGGCCAGCTACAACAAGTTGGGAAGGCCATTCTTGTATTTGTGTGTTACTATACTGGGGTTCAGATGACAATACAAAGTAAGCTAGTGGTGAGGGGAAGTACTAATACTAAATCTAATGTTATAGAATTAAAACAGTTATTTGTTCTGCAATATTAACATTCTAGTGTGTTTGAGTAACAGAACATTATGGTAGTATTGTAGTTAGATTTTTGTATGGAAAGAATAGGTTTCTTCTGAGTTGCAGTTTGTACTTCAGATGCTGCTGCTTTTCAGGAGAGTGGTCTTCACTGCAATTGTAAAATAAAGAAGTTAGTAAATTTGTGTGTTTATAGCACTGTTGTTTATTTGTTTTGTAGTAGTAGTGTTTTTTGATAATTGAACATAGTGTGTACATGCAGTTTCCTTTGTCTATGTGCAGCCTGTATATTTTACTTAGAATTTGTTAATTGAACATGCTTTACAAATGAGTATAATACGAAGCGTATGAAGCCCACTTGGCTTCTTAAGACTGTTATTGGATGTTAGGAGATAAAAATAATTATATACTTATTTTGCTATTTTTATAGGTTAAATGGCAGAAACTGTATAGGAAAGCATGGGATGTATGCATTTGTGAAGGTGTGTTTAATAAAGCAGAAGGATTTGATGTAGAGGCAGGGATGTTATTTCAGCTGGGAGCCTTTCTAATGATAGTGTCTATCTGTGTGAGTGTTTAAAGATGCATGCACTCATCCTGGCTGCGTGTAAATTTATAATACACTACAAAGTCGTTTTCAACAATTCTACTGTTATTTCTCCCATCTTTCAAAATGAAATTACACTTTTTAGATAGCTGCGATTGTAAGAAATAATTTGGAGAGCAGACAGGTTTGCAAGTGACAGTTGATTATAGCAGATGGGAGAAATGACAGTAAGTTCATTTTTTAGGTTATACAGGTTAAGTGACAGTTGCCCTGTTTATATGCATTTATACAAGAGCTGTACTTGTACCGTGCAGAAAATATGCATAGCTGTAGTTTGTATTCATGCATGTGGATATGCATGAAGCTACAAGTAGAAATATTGGAGACTGTTACCATAGTTTCTGTAGTAGGTGCTTTCCAATGACATGAGACGTGTACTCAGAGTGATCAACAGTACATATGAAGTGCTGAACTATGATGATGGAGTTAAATGTAGAGTTCTTGGATGTGATTGTTGGATGGTTGTGTGACTGCTTAGCTGTAGCCAATGAGGGAATGGTGCAGAGAGTGAAGTGGAAAGGGTCGAAGGGCTGCCCAAGTGTTAGGCGCTCCAGGTACACCGCGAAAGTCCGTGGACAGGACGTGCCACATACAGGACTTCTGAACATATTTGGCATAAAATAGGACTGTAGGGTTTAGCCAAGCAGGTGTTGAGGTTGTGAATTTATGTTGAAAGAGGCTGTGTGTAGTGAAGATGGCAGAGGTGGAGAAGGTCAGTGTGTTGGTGGTTGGAGATATGTTTGTGCATGGTTTGGAGCGGTATGCTAAATGCAGGAATGTTGCAAACAATTTTGATGTTAAAGGAGTGGAGGGGGTGTGGAGCACTGTTCCTGATTTCAATGTGCAGGTAATTGTACAAGTTTGTGAAGATATGGGCAGGGTGAACAGTCCCCATGTGGTAGTTTTGCACTGTGGTGCTTTGCATTTGGTCTATGTCAGTGCCCCTACTTTGTTGGCAGATTTGGAACACTTGGTTCAAGCAGTAATGAAAGTGCAATATGGGACAATAGTTCTGTTTTTTGTCCTCAGCAAAACATTTCTAGGTGTGCAATCAAGCAAGGCATGTTTGCTTCCATGCGAGCTTGTATGTTCTTTTATAATAATGAGAACATTGATTCTGGTAATGTTGTTTATTTTAAAGAAGATAGTATTTCTTTATCTTTTATGGGAAATGCCATGCTGTTTCGGAACATAAGGGTTGCTTTGGAGAAGCTAATGTGGTGATTTTCTGAGAAAAATAAGGAAAGAAGAGCCAATCTCAAAGGGGAAATGGGACACGCTATTTAAATTTACATTCACCACGCTTAGATTTTTCAATTTGTCCGCAGACATTGCAGTTGTCCGCAGACACCGGGTATTACATACAGATATTTTGGGGTTGAGAGGCATGCAAAAGAGACTGAGCAGAGCAAGCAATTGGTCAATAAGGTTTACTGGGTGTGTTGTGTAAGGAGAGAGTTTGTCAGAAGCTCTTTTTCCTGAGAGAAGAACAGATAGCTATGACTGTGTGTTTCAGAAAACAGATAACCTGGATTTTGCGAGACTCATGGATAAATTGGTTGGCGGTGCATGCAGAATGCTGTGTAGTGGCTGCACATCTTGGATTCCCTCATGTGGAAGTGCACTGGCATGGAGTGCGTGGAATTAAGTGGCTGGATTTGGTACCTCTTTGTGCTACTTTGGTGACAGTGTCATCTAGACATTATTATTATTCATTGTGGAGGGAACAGTTTAGGACATGTGTCTGGAATTTCTTTGCAATTTGCAATAAAAGAAGGACTTGGTAATTTGTTCCCGTATTGCGCAGAGACAAATGTGGCTGCGTTCTTCTTCATTTGGTCCACAAATGGACATTTGGTCCACAAATGGAGAAAGTGAGGCGCGATGTCAAGAAGGCTGTTTGTGCCTTTTTAAGAGATGTTGGCATGTCCTCTTTTCACAATGAAAATATTATGTTTCGTAGCAAATACATTTTTCGCAGAGATGGAGTATATCTTATGCTGGCAATCAGATTTTTCTGCAAAATATACGAAATGCATTGTGACCTTTTTTGGAATTGCATTCATAAATTTTGCAGTAGGTGTTAATGATTTGAAGTTTTTGAAACACAAAAACACACCACCAAAAGGCTCTTTTCAGAGCCACCACTTCCTTTCAGAGAAAAGTGCAATAGTTCTAATAGGGCAGCCCCTCAAAAATGTTAATGTCTGCGGACTGTCCGCAGACATCTAAACAAAAAATTCACATGGCCCTGCACTATTTATATGTCTTCTTCTATTTTTATTCAAGTAGTGGGGAGTTCTTCTTGTGATCCTTGACCACAGTCTTGAAAGCACTCCGAAGATTCTCCCCCCTGCAGAGTATTGCGTCGCAGTACATGCACAATATTGTGACGCTTGAAAGATTAGGGTCAACAGAATCATGAATGGCCTCAAAGGCATCTGGAGGGATGCGCTGTCCCAGAGGAGTGTCTCTTGTGGTGGCAGGAGTGGAAATGGAGGATGCTGCAGGGGAACTCAACCTACTATGTTTATCGCAAGGTACAACCTTATGAATAGCCCCACCGTGGAACGACCTCAGGTGTCGCTTCATTGATGCCATACTAAAGCTCTACGAACTAGGCCTTCCATGACTCAGCACCATGCGGCACTGAGTGCAGATTACCTTATTCGCATGAGTTTTTGGCACTCCATCAAGAGTGGTAAATAACCGCCACACCCAAGACTCACGATGATTGCTGGTTGTAGGGATTTCCACTACCTCATCCTTTTCAACGTCTTCATCACTCTCCTCTGCATCCTCACACCTGTTCCCCTCTGCAGGCCCTTGGGGAGGTGGTGGTGGTGGAGGGGGTGTCGGTGGGGATGAAGCTGAAGCAGCCATGGTTGCCATCTGGAGGATAGCAGGCAGAAGTCACCAGCAATGCAGTGATTGCAGGTCAGAAGCAATGCTATGTCAGCTAGTCTGAAGCACAATGTGGATGATCTCTGGAGTGTGGCCTTTTATAGGGGAGCTGGTGCTAACTTCATGAACACCTGCGCTGTCCGCGAACATGTCGAACACCAAAAAAAGGCTCAAAAAAGTTCCAAAAAGTATGTAGATTGCCAGCGACATTGTCTGGGACATGTTCAATGGTGAACTTTTACTGCAAAATACCTTTGATTGTTTAAAAAAGCACATTAAAATGTTCGGGGCCCGGACAGTGTCCGCAAATAAGGACACACACTCAGCATGGGTGCGGTCACATGATGATGTCGCGGACACGTTTGTGAATGGGACGGCTGTCCGTAGTACACCGAATGTGCAGGATCAGTTGCGTGCATTTGTGCGGGTGTTCTACAGACAGTGGTCTAGTCCCCAAACTAACTAAAAGTGTGACACATGTGCGGCGGACAGTTATGGACAGGCGTGATATTCGTAGGACCCATGGGTGTGGTGCGCATGTGCACAGGTGTTCTACGGACAGTATAGAAGACCCCGAATAAAATAAATGTGTGTCATAACATTTCGGACAGGTGGACAGGATACGTTTTCTATGGACATATCCATTCTGGTTGCAGACATTGCAAACAGGTCCATGTTCTTAGGACAACTTAATTTAAATAATTACGGACATGCGAACGGCTGTCATGTCCTGTGGACAATCCCATTTTAATTATAAACAGTAAGAACAGGCATAGTGTCCTTAGGACACCCCTGTTTTGGGTAATTACGGACATCCCGGACATCGAGTGTGTTTCAAGAAAAGTTCTTTTGATTGTAGACAGTATGGACAGGCATAGTGTCCTTAGGACACCCCCATTTTGATTAATTGCAGATATCCCGGACATCAAGAGTGTTCTAAGAACGCCCCCATTTTGATTGCGTACAGTACTAACAGGTATAGTGTCCTTAGGACATCCCCATTTTGGTTAATTGAGGACATCCCAGACATCGAGTGTGTTCTAAGGGCAGTTCCATTTTGATTGCGGACAGTACGGACAGGTGTAGTGTCCTTTGGACAACCCCATTTTGGTTAATTAAGGACATTCCGGACACCCGCACTGTCCGCAGTCACTCTAACTGCCTTTTTAAATTAAATAAGACACAGAGGAATAAAGTAACAACACACATACTATTTTATTATTGTAACACATATTACATTTATGAAAGATAGGGGGAAGCAGAAACTGAAACAAATACAGGACAATTAGGGGTTTGGAGATGATGGATGGGAGGGGATGAAGGGATGGACGGTTCATAACGTTTTTCTTGGTGGGGGGTTTGGGGATTGTTGACTGGGACATGGAGAGACATGTGGGACAGTGATATTTAATGTTTTCTTTTAAGTGGTCCACCACAAAATGTTTTAAAAGATTGAAATTTGTCATTAGCATATCCATTTTTGTTCCATTCGCTGCAGAGCATTTTCTAATGTCTCTCTTGGTATATTATTTTCACTGTTTGTATTGTTTGTTAAAAAAAATGTGTTAAGTACACATAAAGTAATGGTTATTAATTGGCATATATAGAGAAGTGTTGTGTCTACCATTAGTATCATTGTCTTCACTCATTTCATCCCATTGGAAATTTTCTTCCAGCCATTCCAAAATAATGGACATTTCTGTGTAAAAAACATATATTACTTTTAGTGTACCTAATACAGAAAGTTTAGAAATATATAAGAAAACATACTAGTTTTTGGTAAGTTTTGTTGTTACTGCTGTGTAGGTCTGATGTTGCTTTTTGCTGTGCATTTTCTGTAAGCTAATTATGTTGGAGTCATATATATTTTGTTTTGGTATATTCCATCCTGGTGCATATGTTATTTAAATGGACGGTTGATTGCTTACATACATAGTTTCCACTTCTTATTTATTATTACATATAATGTGTTTATGTGCTGCTTTTTAAACTTGTTCAGTGTTTCTATTGCATGATACAATAATGTAAGATACCCCTGAGTGAGTTTTTGGATAGTGTTGATGTTGACTGCGTCCATCCGTACACATACGCACAGTCCGTGTACATCAAAATCACTAGCTGGGGGTTCAGTATGTTCTACGTTACAGGTATATAAACTAAGGGAATCCTAGCAAACACCTATCAAATTCACACTATCTATATTGATATCCAGTAAAACAAACTTTGTTAAAGGGACGTTATGGTTCTAAGTAAAACCGAAAACCCCCTGAAATTCTCCAGTTATGGTATGCTAAGCAACCATAACTCGTGCCATCGCTGTGCACTGCTAAGACTAACACCCAGGACATCAAAGATGACATCAGAAATGTCATTGATGACATCACATGTCTGGCTCACTCCTTTTTCCTTTACTGATTTGTGTAGGCCAGTAACAGTCAGGAACTAAACATTCAAAAAGTACTATATTTGTAGACTTCTACTTCAAACATTTTCTTAAAGTAATTCACTTAGGGTCCACTCACATCATATGAAACATATACATCGAGGAAAACATAGAGGAAAACACAGACTTGAATGCTTTGTGTGTATGAAGATAATCATTAAGGTTATCACCACTTCCTTATAGTTCTGTTGTTTTTGTATTACTGTACTTTCCCTGGACATACTCATATGTGTATGTGTATGTGTTGTTGTCTGTGTTTGTGTGCAATAATGTAATAATGTACTAAATGGGTTTTATTGCGTACTTTTTAAATGTTTACAGTATGCAAAACTCTAAAAAGAAAGCATTTATAATTTTAGTATTTAACATGGCAAGATTATTAATATTGAATCTCCATCATGTTTGCTGCACACTATGCCTATTTTAGTACATGTATACCTTAGTATATTGGAAAAAATTTCATAATGCAATGCTATTTGGATTAATGCATTGCTTAATGCACTTTGTTCCTCATGATGTTTATTCCAATGATCCTTTACACTTTTTTAATAACATTACAATGAGAATCCCTTGTACAGACTTTTCATGAAAAGTAAATGTACATGTGATGTCATCAATGACATTTGTGATGTCATCTTTGATGTCCTGGGTGTTAGTCTTAGCAGTGCACAGCGGTGGCGCGAGTTATGGTTGCATAGCCTACCATAACTGGCAAATTTCAGGTGGTTTTCGGTTTTACTTGGACCATAACGTCCCTTTAACAAAGTTTTTTTCACTGAATATATATATGTCACAGCCTCAGAAGAAGAGCCAAGTCTCAAAACACATGTCAGGCTGTCTGTGTTTAATAATTAAAAATGTACAACTGTAAATACTAACCAACAGTGTATGGCGCAGTGTGATTGGTTAAATCAATCTAATGTTCAATTCTAACTCTGGCGTGTAGGGTAATACACACACAAAGCACCAATTACCTGCAGCCTTTTATACACCAACCTCACACCAGGGCAAGTGCTAGGTATGTCTGTTCTTCCCTTGCCTGCTCTCTGGAATGTTTTCAATGTGACATGGCATTTTTAATAGCAAAGCATAAATGTTCCTGTGCAGTGTTGGTGACTTGATGTATTGGATTGTTGTTACCCTACAAAACAATTGCAAACATGCTGGCTTTTTATCCAATTTTTCTCAGAAAGTGTGCTGTATGTTGCATTAAAACACATATGTATATCTTTCAGCTAGTAAAATGTGTGGCATACCCCTTCAGCTGCGCGTTTATGCATATTGTGCAAGCGTGATAATCTAGGCTGGCCCAAAGTGTGGCACGACCCGTGATTTGTTACTGAGTTGGGGGGCCCCCTCAGCATGGCTCACAGGGAGGGCCCACACTTTGTGTTATGCCACTGGCTGCATCATGTATACGATGGTCAGAAGCAAATATAACTAAGGCAGCAACTGCAGTGTCACCCGAGAACATTCCTACCTATGATGTATTTGGAACTATGTCGGTAGCTGACATTGAACATTGGATCTCGTTATTTACGAGTACACATGCCACCACAGTTGCAAGGAAGATAGGTAATGATCTCTGCAAAGATAAACCTTATGACCGATATATTAGAGATGCCAAAAGAGAGCGAAGAGCTGAAATTCTTATGGCAAAGAAATCATGTCTCACACTGAAGCGCTTCCATACTGTCTGTCATTCTATTAAAAAGAAATGTAGATCCCGAATTAAAGAGCGGGATTGTTAAAAAACCTTTTTGATAATGATTTACCTGAAGGTATAATACCACCATCATGGCAGATTGCCTTCTTTATAACTATCTTTAAGAAAGGCGATAAGATGGATCCTAGCAGTTACCGACTGCTGTCCATGCTTGACTGCACAGGCAAGTTAGTTGCATCAATATTGCTCAATGAGCTTCAGGCATGGGTGGACAAGACGGGCCTTCTCTGTCAATTTCAATCGGGATTTAGGCGTGGGTACTGAACTGCACATAACTTGGCCATTATGCATACACTACTTAAAAGAGTTGGATCTAAGGGCAATCCACCTCTACATGCCCTTTTTGTGGATTTCAAAGCAGCGTTCTATCTTATACCCAGAGAAAAGCTGTGGGCAAAACTCAAGTTAGTGGGTTGCCCTGATGGTCTGTTATATTAACTAAGGCTATTGCACAATAACACCAGTGCTTCCCTGAAATTAGACTTGCAAGGGAACATGACTAAGTCAATAATTCAAAATAGAGGGGTTAAGCAGGGTTGTGTTACAGCTACTCTAGTATACAACCTGTTAGTCTATGATCTACTGATTGCTGTTACGTCCTTTCACAATTGCCCGCCAATGATAGGTTTGGCTCAATGCCCAGTCTTTGCCTATGTGGACGATCTGGTGATCTTAGATCATACATTTAGTGGACTACGGAGATCTATGGAAGCACTTTGGTCATTCACAGACTGTAATGGTTTAATTATTAACCGTGATGAAACACAATTGATGGTCTATACCAACAGGAAGATTGCTCTCCGTAGGTTGACGATAAAAGAACTAGAGATTTCTTATACGCCTCAGAATAAATAACTGGGAATTGAAATTGATGATAAGGGAGATTATCCCTCATGCAAACAAGCGTGTATTACTAGAGCTGCGCACATTACAACTATGGGGTATCATTTTACCGTTAACTATGGGGGATACACTATTTGGGCAGCCCATCAGTTATATACCCAGGTATTGGCCCTGATGATAACATATGGACTGGAATCACTATTGTCTATTGATTTAAGGTGGCTACAGACCATAGAGGCCATATTTTGGAGGAGTATTTTAGGTCTCCCGGATTGTATCGCAATGGCGAGAATTAGGTTGGAGTTAGGCCTTATGTCATTTAAATCAATGGTGTTGAAAAAACAGGCAGAAATGTACATCACAATGAGTAATTACCCTACTAACAGCCTGCTAACGGCCTTGTATCAGGAAATACTTAAAGAGTCCATGACTTGACAACTAAAAAAAAGCATGGAAATGTTTTTTGAGGAGATATGTTGAATACAGAGAAAGGGGAACGACATCATTAAAGTGAAACACACTCTTATTAGACATGTAGAGTTGTGGGACTGACTCCAAAACTATGCTCACTTGAATACTTTAAAAAAGTATCAGTCTGGTCCCACCTATTTTATTTGTTTAACAAACTGCAGTTTTACTTAAATCTTTCCCCTTCTCCTAGACTCAGACGTTTCATTTTGCTTTTGAGATTGGATCGTCTGCCTGTATTGTCAGTTACTGGGACTATTCGTCATATACAATGGGTTGATTGATGGTGTAGGATATGTAAGAACAGGGATGCTATTGCAACTGCCAAGCACGTACTATCAGAATGCCCTAACCTAATTGAGATATACCTTAGCTCATAGGGTAGGTATGTGCATAACCCAGAATCAATAAAATATATGACATTCTAGTCACAGTATATCAATACAAGGAATATGAATGTATACATTTCAATGTATAATGTCTGGCAAAAGGTAGAAAGGATTCTGGGAATAACTATATTGAATCAGATGTGTATGACCATCCTCTATTCTCTAAAACTACAGATATGCAGGGAAGCTATGAGTTTGGTGAGAAGTATGAATAATTGTAAAATGTTTTCCTGCAATGATGAGTAAATTAGAGTGTGATATAAATGCATTGTAAAGTGAACAAGATTAGATTGTTACATACATGTAGTATTGATATTGATTTGCTTTGAAGTTGATGAATTGGATAGTTGTTTAAACAATGTGAATGTATGTTTTTTATGATATTTTATTTATAATTTACATTTATATTGTGCATTTGTGACATTACTTTTGATGAGATTCCTGATTGAGTTTTATTGTATGTATGGAATGTGAACATTGCTGTAATACATTAAATGAAATTATTATTACAATGTGAAAATACATCAGAACTCCTTATAATTATCAGGAAATAAAATAAACACACAGACCTCACATCTATCACATTCCACATCCTCTTGTTCTGTTAAATGTCAGAACATCACTGAAGTGCAAAATGTAACAATCAAACTGCTGTCCCAATTGTCACCACTTATGAGCAATTTCTATGTGCAGTACTCAGAGCAGCTTTGTTTGCAACCCCTTCTTCTGCACAGAAACTGTACAAACAATCCTGACACAATCTACATTGTATGAGATATAAGACAGGTATGTGCAAGAATTGTTAAATTCAGCCTATGTCCACATGAGGATCCACAATAATTCCTCATGTATTTACAAGAAGGTGTAGGGAGGTAAACTATACCTGTAAATGAAATCCTATTGCTTCCATGGAATTGGAAAATATGTGAAGTCTCTTGAAACATGTGTTACCAGATCATGTTCCAAATGAACAATCTGTTAATTTATCTATACAACATTGTGAATGTGTAACATTTCAACAATTTCTAAATAATATAAAACATGGCATGTTCCACTCATTTTAAAATTCAGACATTTGCTAACATGTTTGAACCCTTCCAAAATGGCCACCATGGTTTTCTTGTTGTGTAGGCAGGCTGCCTGAACTTCTGCTCCTTGTGCAGCAGTCCCATTGGTTGCTGACTGTTTTCTTCCATCCAACCCGGTACTGGCAGGCTTTAGCCGGACCTCTCCGCAAGGCCCACTTGCTGGATCTGGTTTCTTTCATCTGCTTTGCACTGAGAGTGAGGCCCTGTTACCACCCTCCTGGCCAGCTTTTGTTTCCTGCATATGTGGAGTTTGGGCCTGGCTGCTTACCCCTCCATTAGGTAGGTGTACTTTCTGTGCATTACTGTACCTCCAGGGGAATTACTGAACCTGAAAAATTGAAAAATTGAAAAAAATAAGAAAAACTAAAATTGCTTAAAATTGTTGGAGAAACACTTTTTTTATTGGGCATTGTCATCGTTCTGCCTTTTTTAAACCTTTTTAATACCTGAAGCTGCCTTGCTAATTAGAAGGCATACGTTTTCCCGCTATTGTGTGCTTATTTGACCGATTTCTGGCCCTTCCAAGATGGCCACTTGGTTTTCTTTGTTGTGTAGGAAGGCTGCCTGAACTACCTCTCCCTGTGCAGCACTCCTATTGGTTGATTGTTTTCTTCCATCCAACCAGGGACTTTAGCCGGCCCTCTCATCAAAGGGCTTCAAAGGCCCCTGTCTGCTCCCTGTCCACTTCCAGAACGCTAATTGGGGTCCTCCCTGCACCTTAACCACCTTAACCACAATGATGCTGCCACCTCACTCCTCTAAGAAATACAGACTGCCTTGACATTGTCCCCTCCAGAACAATGGGTTAGTTCCCTCCTTCTGGACTCACTCCTACCATCGTTTACTATCACTGTTCTTTCTGATTGTTACTCCCATGTCGTCATCCTAAAGCACAGTGCTTCTTAAAACACTTTGCTAACATCGGAATCCCTGATTGGAAAGTGAAATCTTGCTGTTTTGCTTCTTGCTGGAAAGTCAAATCTTGCTCTTTTGCTTCTTGCTTCTATACTGTTGCTTCTCTGTAACCTGCCAGCCCAGTGACCTCAACACTGTCTTTCGTCCCACACCTACCTGCTTTAGCCACCCCAGTTTTTCCATCCTCTCCTCGCTTCCAACCCCATGGCACTTTCAGTTTTTCCTATTTTTTCCAAATGCTTTTCCATTGACTATCCTTCCCTTCTCACTAAGTCTGTTAGGGAGAAGTTCAAAAAGGATATCTTAGCCTCTAACCCTGGTCTTCCTATCACCGAAACCTGCTCCAATACTTACTCCAGACAGACCCTCACTGATATCCTCTTTGTCATTCCTTCACCCGATCTATGGACTCTTCATATGATCTCTGTTCTCTGTCCTCTCTCCTCCTCTCCCATTAATGGTGGCACTCGCTGGGAAGTACTCATGGCTTCCTTCGACTCCTCTAAAGTCATCATTAATGTCTACCTTAATAGCACTGTCATGGTCCAAGGCCCTCAGGCCAATCTCCTCCTCTTTGATAGGCGCTTCCCTCGCCTCATCAATTTCCTCATCTCCTGCTGTTCCCCTCCTCTCCCCCCTTGGCTACGTTGCCCTCTCTCTCCCCTCCTCTGCCCCTCCTAGGGCTCTTTCTCCTCTGCAGGACGTACCTCTGATCTGTACCCCTCCCTGGAAGGTCTTTAAAGCTGGCAACCTTCTTCATCTTGCCACTCTCAACTCTTGCTCTGCTGCCAAACACTCCCCTGACATCTGCCACCTCCTTGAAGAGCTAGACTTTGATGTCTTTGGTCTTACTTAGACATGGTTCATGGCCAGCTCTGTCACAAGCTTTGACACTCTCCTCCCTGATGGCTACAATATCCTCTCTGCACCCAGATCCTCCCGGTCTGGTGTCGGGGGGGGGGGGGGGGGGGGTGGCCCTGATCTTTCCTGAGTGGATTCCTGCCTCTATCTTTCCCACTCAGACCTACTCCTCTTTTGAATGATTTGTCTGTACGCTCTCTCGCTTACTCATTTTCTTACTGTGGCTACCATCTACTGGCTTCCCTCCTGGCCTCTACCTCTCAACCCCTCCTCCTCGGTGACTTCAATATCCATTTAGAGTCTCCTTATTCTTCCTCTGTACTCTTCAGTGACCTCTGTGACTCCCTCTCCCTGTCCATCCTCCCCTCTGGCCAAACTCACTCTGCAGGGCACACACTTGATGTCTTGATCTCCTCTGACCTCCCCCTCTCCATCCCTCTGACCACTCCTCTCTCCTGGAGCGATCACTCCGTCCTCTCCTTTGATCTCTCCCTCTCTTCCCCCCAAGCAAAGCCTACCCCAACACTCTCGGACATCCGGTCCATGAAGCATGTGTCAATTGAGTCTTTTCCCACCACCTTCTCCCCCCACATAACCTCTCGCTGTCTCACATCCTGACACAGGCCTGTCTCTGCTCTACTCTTCAATTTCTTATACTCTTGATGCTCTTGCCCCTGTCATGAGGATTTGTTTGAAGTCCAAAGCCAAGTGCAATTCCTGGTATGACTCCGACCTAGCTACACTTAAACGTAAGTGTAGGGCGGCTGAGAGGAAATGGAGGGCTCCTCTGACAAACTGGCCAGTCGCCTGCTCCAAAGGCAATACCGACTCTCTGTCCTCACCAAGAGGAGAGTCCTCATTGAAGCTTGTGTCTCTGCGGCATCTAACAACTTGGCCGAACACTTTAAAATCTGCAAGGAGCTGGCCAACCCTACTGCAGTCTCTACCCCTCCTGTTGCCTCTAAGGCTCTTTGCAATGCCCTTGCCTCTCACTTTATCTAAAAAACAGGACATCCTGTCCACTCTCTCCACCTCTTCCCCTCTCCCCTCTTCGTCTGTGCTTGCTGAACCTCCTTCAGCCACCCCTCGCCCTCCTTATCGTCATTTCCTCTTCTCTCCCCGATGAGGTCGCTAGGCTAGCCTGATCTATGAAAGCCTTGTCAAAACAGGTTGATCCCTTTTCCTCTAAAACCATCAAGGACCACATTGACATCCGCGCTCTGGCCCCTGCTGATTTTTGCAACCACCCCTTTGCCTCAGGATCCTTTCCCTCTCCTCTGAAGGATTCCCTTGTGCATCCTCTTCTCAAGAAACCCACAGCTAATCCTTCTTGTCCGGCTAACTATCACCCAATTTCCATTACTCCCTTTCTGGGCAAACTCCTGCAAAAGTTGTCCATCCCTCAGCTTAACCTTCATTCCAATTCTGTTGGCTGTCTCCATGACCACCAGTCTGATCTCCTGAACATCCGTGAAGATCTGCTCTACAACCTTGACTCTAACATTCCCTCTGTCCTCATCCTCCTCGATCTCTCTTCTGCCTTTGACACTATCAACCATACCATCATGCTCAACGTCTCCGTGATGACCTGGTTATCACTGATCAGGCTCTGGGCTGGATGACCTCTTTCCTCTCTGATCGACCCTCACAGGTCCAACTTGGGTCCTTCCTATCATCTATATTCCTTTCTACCTGTGGTGTTCCCCAGGGGTATAATCTCTCGCCCTGGATTTTCAACCAATACCTGGCAACTCTCGCCCACTGCGTTGTTATTTTCTGCCCAAATTTCCAGTGCAACGCTAATGACACTCAACTCATTTTCAGGCTGCCCTCGGCCACCTCCTCTCCCTCTCTCATCTCTGATTCCCTAACTGCCATTCAAGATTGGTGTGCCGCCAATGATCTTCATCTGAATGCCAGCAAGACGGAGATCCTCCTCATCGGCACACCTTCACCATCCTTTCCGCTCACTCTCTGGCCGGCCTCCCTTGGCTCTCCTCCTACCCTCACCTACGAGGCTATGAACCTTTGACTTCACACTTTCCTTCTACGCCCACATCTCTGATCTTTCTAATAAGTCAAACTTCCTACTGAACCTCCTCAGAGGTACTCTGCCCTTTCTCTCCTTCCCCCAGAAGATCATGGTCTCCCAAGCTCTGGTTCTCTCTAGGTTGGACTATTGTAACAGCCTCTTTCTAAATCTACCAGCCTCTACTGTCCGCCCTCTGCAACTAATCCAGAACAGGACTGCAAGACTTGTCCTTGGCCTCAAGCCCTGGGATCATATCTCTACAGTTCTGAAATCTCTCCATTGGCTCCCAGTGGATCCAAGGATTACATTTAAAACCCTCTGCATTGTCCACAAGGCTTTCTGGGGCCTGGGTCCAAAATACCTTCAGCTATCCCTCCGCAAATACCTCCTCTCTCGAGCTCTTTGCTCCTCTACCTCTAATTCCCTCAGGGTCGGTCGTTTTTCAAAGAAACAAGCTGGGCTTAGATCTCCGTCTTCGCTTGCGACCGCCCCCTGGAACAGCCTCATGTCACGCTAAAACTCTAATCCAAGGTTCCGGAAGCACCTCATGACCTTCCTCTTTGCTTCTGCCTTCACTTCCCCTCTCCCCTGCTGATCTTTTCTCTCTTGGCACCATCCAAATGGCCACCCTCTGCCCTTTGGTCCCAGGTACCTGCTCACCCTGCCACCCTCCCGCACTGCCTCCAGGCCACCCTTTGAACTGGGGTCTGTATCTGTACCCATACAGCCCCCCTTTTTTCTTCCTGCACTTAACAGACCTACCCTCTCTGCTGCCTTAAACCCAGCATTTGCCAATTGCTGGCTGCACTACCACTGTTTGTTGCCTTTATTATGTAATTATGATAATTTATCTGTTTCTCCTTTCCTCCGCACTCTCCACTTCCCCCCCTTCCAAGCACTTCCCCCTCCCCCTATCCCATGCACTTGAGTGTTATCAATGTCACTGGGCCTATTAAGATTGTTGTTTTGTTCTCCCCTGTTTCCCTCCCTTGCCTTGTCGCGCTCTGAAACACTTGTGTACGAGCGCGATATAAATAAAATATCAATATCAATAAAATATAAGAATAGACACACATGTCTAACATGTCATATCAATGCTTCTAAGATACATAGCAGATGTATCAAAAATACTGAAAACTCACTAATTTCACATATGGACATGTCTGCTTGTGGGGAAACATTCCCCACAGTAGGCATAGCAAACCACACAGGTGCTATGATGGCTTCAGGCCACCATACTCCATATGTAAAACCTACAATTGGTTGGTTTAAACGTACTAATAGTTCTTTCTGTCACTCAAATGATACATGAAATATATATTCTCTAAAATGTTAACGTTTAAATATGCCATTGTGTTTCTAACTACTTTAAAACATAAAACTAACAAAGTAAAACAATTATTCAATAAAGTAAACATATTACCGTTTACATATAAAACATATTTCTTAAACAAATTACAGTTACAATATGCAATCGGGAATATTACTACTATAACACAAAACACATAGCTACCCGTCTCGAAAAAATGCATTATGTCCCAAAGTAAATTATTAGAAATGTGTTAATGTACTACACATAAATGGTGCACAAAGCATGATAAATATAATGTGGTATCTCTGAGGGTAAAAACATAAAATATTGTTTCTTATATTTTCCACATCATGTTGTACAATTAATTATGCTGTATTGTCTTTACAGACCTACTGAACTTTGTGTTACCATTTCACCATTATCAACTTCAAGATGTATACAGACAGCAATCAACCTTCCAACCGAGAACTTCACAATTGCACTAAACGCAAAACAAAACAGGACCAGGCAATGGACTGACCAGCACCTGCCCTGTAATTACACCCGAAGCCCACTATTCAATGGTCCTGATTATAACAAACTCACATTAAAACCGGAGCACAGAAAAAAGGTTCAATGTCTTTCATGGATATGTGTTCATTGCCACGTTTATGTACCTTGTTCTCTGCTTCATCAGTTATAACCTGTCCCTAATAACCACCACCAGGGAACACCAAGCATATATTCACTACAGAAACATTACTTTATCATGTATCACATATGCAAACTTCCTTTCAAAGTCATGTTCTGCTGTCCTGCTTAAGCACACAATCGCATCTGCTACACCACCCTCACAATGCACCCGTTAACATATATGCAGGTACTGCTCATGATGCATTACAAGAACAGCAGCAGCACCACCTCTCAAGTTCCCAACCCACCTACAGATCACCTATGCATGTCAAGAAGAAAACGAGATAAAAAATACCCAGGCCCAACAGCCATGCTCCAAGTCCAATGTGTTCTATATGTCATAACAAATACCACAGCATACACCAACTCATAAAAAACAGGTCCAACACATTGTGCTTATTTAAACATGCATCTCATCTGCTCTCCGATTCCCCAATCACATCCTATACCTATCTATTCAGCACCACGAGCCAACGGCTAATAGTATCTACATATTATCTACAAAAACCCCAACCTATTTACTACCAGCAATAAATACACATTTCTTTTGGAAGTCAGGTATTGGCTATCCTGCTTAAGCAGACAGAACATTTGCAGCACCAAATGACATCAACAGCACCACTAACATAATAGAATATGCTACTCATATTAGATTGTGGAAACTGCCCCATAATTCCATATCAAAGTTGCCAGACCAGCTAAAGATCATGTCTTCTCAAATGTTAGTTATATTAATGCTTCAATGCACATACAATAAATAATAAAAGTACAGAAATGAAATCACCACAGATGGCTCACCCTTTCATTCAAACAAATACTTTGCTCTCAGCACCCTGTATTAAGTACCTGGAGTGCAAATAGTTAAAAAGCACTCACTGCCCAGCTGGATCAGGCAGTAATGGTGCCAGGGCCCATCGTTAAGGCCCTCACATTGCTCACACCTATATGCTGGTCCCTGGGCCATTACTGCCCAATTCAACACACCGGCTTGGGTATTCTTGCTATAATAAAAATAAAAGGGGATGTACAGATGACTAGTCGAGCTCTATAATGCATCACAGATAAAAAGGTTGGTAGATTTCCAGTCTAAATCTACATGATTTTCCCCAGAGGACAGATGTAAACTATTTATTGACCATGCCAGGCAGCCAGACATATCTTCTTTATTCTATCAATAATTATCTGGTTCTAAATGATGTAAACAGTGCCTGAAACAAACCAGCAACAGCAGTGATCTGTCACAGTCAAACTGTTATAATACATTGATACTTGCAAGTAAGCACATGTTTGCCCCCTCAATTCTTCTTAATATCATACTGTTAGACTTTTATAATTGGGTACAGACACATGGTGGCTGCCTTGTTCTGAATTTTTAAGATCAAAAGCACAGTAGTAATGGTCAACATTCAATGCTCAAGCTAGAATTCCATGAAGCCATAGGTGGCCACTGCGAGTGGTGCATCTTGATGACAGTGCATAGTTAGGTCCTTTTCTTATGCTCTTACATCCACTGACCGTGCCTAGAGGTTTTGTGGAGAGGAGTATGGAGTAGGCGTGGAGTGGTACCCTGGAAACGTTGTTGGGCTTCAGAGAAGTTGTGAGTGTATGAGAGTGGCCCTGACAGTTGCACGCCATTGGAGGCCCTGCAATGGGAAAGGGGTGAATCTGGCTGACTTGACTTGGCTAGTATAGTACTTTCTCATTGAAGAGACTGTTATGGAATGATGGTACTAGTACTCAGTATCAACCCAACCTGTGTCTTCCCTGTATTCTTAGACATTATTGGTCTGTGGACCATCTACCATTAGTACTATCAGTATTTATATTAATTAATCTAATTGCCCATCGAATGACAATGGGGAACCCTTGAGGTTTGAACTGCCGCACAAATGCAGGGGGGAGCAGGGAGACAGATGTGAAAGTTCTGAGTGCAACGCCCAACAGTATTCAAGCAGGCAGAATTTTTTTTACTGTGAGGATCTCGCACTGCATGTTGCGCAAGTCATCTGTTGGTCATCTGTCACTCAGCAGTTACGTCAACATCGGGCTTCCCTGTGATGGTCAAGTGGAAAACCTCAATGTGACTTTCTTCAACCTCATTGGTGAAAAAGAAAAGAAAGATGGCAGCAGATCAGTAAATGATACCCCGAAATAATGGGCTACACTGGTTTTACCTGAAATCTCTGCAATAGGAGGCAAACTAGTTAGCCAAGATATGAAACAGGTGAAACGTAAGGTGGCAGTGACGGATTCCTCCGTCTTTGAAGTTGAGGGATCAGAGACCCCCTTGTTTGAGACATGCGCTGATGAAGTGCAAACTGATGGACCTAGATCAAAAGCATGCATTGAATTGGAACATTAACTGATACAGTAAGGCAGCCCCATCAGGTTGGAGGATGAAACCTGGTAGCTAAAGCTGTGGTTCATTAGCACCTTCAACCTGCCTCTGAAATAGCAGTGAGAGTCTTTGTTTTAATATTTACAGAAATATATGCATTTGCAGTTCATGTACCTGAAACCGATAGGTTCTATGAGTGATCAAATAGTAAAAGACAAGGGTCCCTCCCCCTCAGTGGTAAACCATATGGGAACGTATCATTATATAACCGAGTTGACCAGCTGTATGCTGGAGGTTGAGGGCATACCATCTGACAACAGAAGTCCACCTATGGTGCAAGGTGAGACTATCAATAATCGATGAGGTGTGTGAAAATGCTATTCTGTTTGGCCATGGAAAGTTGGGGTTTATGCACATCTCAATTAAGTCTGATGCAAGTAGTAATTGACATATTTAAGGAAGCCCTAGACAAGGCCAGAACCTCAATAAGAGCAATTCAGGAGGAGTGTGCAGGTCTTAACGCCAGATGTAATTCTCTGGAAGGAGCTGCTTATAGGCATAATTTGAATGGACAAAAGGCTGTTGAGTCATACGAGAATTTTGCAATGCAAGAAAACAGCCCAGCAATGTGGACTGAACAGATACTACTTAGATTTAAATCAGCTGAATGCCAAGCCTGGGGCATGGGGCTTTCTGGGACCTTAAGCCAAGATCCCCGAGCCAGCCTTTGGGGTGGCAAAGTTTGGTGGAATAATGATACTTCTGGGAGGTTAACCAAAGCTCTACCAAATAAAGATCTGCTAATTTCAGCTCCCTAATCTAGCATCCTGAATTTAAACCTGAGGCAACCCCTCTTGTAATTGTGCTAGCTAAAGTTCCACTACTTCGAAGGTGTTTGAAGAAACCTACTTCATCTCTTATAGCAAAGTCTACAGTACTTGCAGACAAGAGCTGGTTTGTCTGGAACCTGCCTGACATGTTATTATGGCAAGACGAGTGAGTTAGGTCGGGAGTCGTGAGAAGAGCTTGGAAGTAGAATGCATAGTCAATACATGAAGTACTCTTCCTCTTGCTTTAAGGATTGCTCACATATTGAGGGTGTAGGCGGAGACACATCCATCTTACTACCTTGCGGCCCCATTGGGCTCCCCTTGCTTTTCTGCAAACCAGATCACATTCCAATTCTAAAAGCAGGATGGTCTAGTTTATCTCAAAACATCATGACACCTTTCTCATGTGATCTCCCAGTAATATCTGTGGAATCTAAAAGGTAAAGGCTTGGCAAGAGGGAGGTTGGTGCCCCCTGATACCTTCCAATGGCCCACATGTATGGATTTCACAAACAGGTGAACTGGAGGATATGGATTGATATAACTGCCATCATATTGACTATCTGAATAACATTGCCCCAGAAACAAAGATGAGGCCAAATCGAAGAGGCAAATCCCTGCAAAGTCTATATATATCCCATCTTAATATATATATTCGGCTGACATTCTGGATGTAGAGAAAGGTGCCACAAAGATCATTAATGAGGATTCTCGTCAAAGTGAAAAGTATGGTACAGACTCTCTGCTGGCTAATGGCTTTGCAAAATGTCAAGAATTATGTGTTTGCAAATTATGTAGTTTTATCCTCTAAGGTTTTCAAGGTTTTGCTGTATTAAATACATTGAGGAATCTTCACAATGGTATGGGTAGGGGAAATTGTAACCAAAAGTGATGGAGAGGGTGTTGAACTGCCTGGAAAATGGACTCTGCCCACCATAATTTGAGCCAACCCAAGGTTTAGTGTAGCTTTTTTCATGGAATGTAGCAAGCGTAGGATCTTAGATACATTATGCTAATTGGCTCAATTTGGTGAAGAACCATGATATTCTCATGTTTCAAGAAACTTCGGGCCCAATTCATGGAATTATTTGCATGGTTTAAAATGACTTTGCACTGCTGAAAAGTGACTTTGCACTGCCGACTGTTAGGGAGAATTCTCCAGAATGGCTGATTTCCCTTACCTACTGAGTCCCTAAGCAGCTTTGCAGGATTTCTAGGATTTATTTTGTTCACCTGGTAAGTGTGTGAGCCTTTTTTCCCACTCATACATGTGATTTGCTGTGTGTGTTTAACATTTTTGTGTTCATAGACTGTTGAGCCTCACCTACTCCATAGGCATCATATTTTTGCTGTGTGTTAAACAGCACCTTCAGTGCAGTAACACAGGGTTGTCTTTTTAGACTTCCCAACTAAGAATTCATTTTCTGGGACTGACTACTGTCTCCCTAAACATGTAAAGTTGCCATTGACTTTATTAGTCTTTTTAAAACCACAGACCCAGTGCAAACTATCTTATATAGAGTACTGGAAAGTGTTCATAGTTATCCCTTTTTGTCTATCTGTCATGGAATTTATTCCCTTTTCATTAAGAATTGGCTGGTGGCAGTGGTATCTACCCTATTTATTCTACCGTGGTTATTTTATATAGCCTTGGTATTGTTTAGGCTATCTTGGTAGCCTTGAACTTAATCCCGCTGGACCATATACATTGTTATACGGTTCCGGCTGGGTTTATTTGCCATTTCTTTTTGTAAAGGTCTTTCTTGTGTTTTACTCTGCGCGCCAAACCAGGTTTGGTCCCTTTGATCGCCGATATTTGGCGGGCTTCTGCACAGAAGCCCTCCTTAGAAGCCTGAAATTAAGGGTAGGCAGGATGTGAGTGAGGGGTTTTAGGAGCCCTGCCATTTGGTTCCCTTGGTACCCCAAGTCGCACTCCTGTTTGATTGGCTAGGTAACTGTCCCGCCAGGACAGCCAACCTGCTGTGTGATTGATAGCCAGGCTGCGTGAATGGGGGAAAACTGCATAAAAAGCAGGTCTCTGGGACTGAGAAGGCTGAGTGGCCAGTGGATGGAGAGAACCAAAGAGAAGCTAACAGAAGAGGACCTCTACCACGACTGAACCTCCTGGTGAAGCCCTGCTGTGGGTCTGAATCTCCAAACTTCAGCAACAGGGAAGATCTGCAAGGAATCTTCTCCCCTTGAGCTGGTGGAACAATCAGTTCGCCAAACTGCTTGCCAGGCCTCCTCTGGTCAAATTTGCTGTGCACAGCTACAGTGAACCAGATAGCCAAGAGGAACGGACCCTGTTTGCGTTTTAAGGAGCACACCTTTTATTCGTCGCTTTGCTCCGCTGCTGGTTTATTCCCTGGACAGTGCAGGACCCTCCAGTCTTCCTCCTTCTTGTCACTCTGACAGTCGCTTCAGGAACCGTGAGCCTGCAGGACCCCCAGGAACGTCTGCCTCAGCCTCAGCATTCTTCTGTTCTAAAGGTACTGTCCTAACCCGGTTGTTCGTTTCGTCCAGCTGCAGTGAAAGTGTGTGAAATCGTTTGCCAATCGGAGGGCTTGTCCTTCTCTATTCTTTAAAGTAACTTTTTGTCTGACCAAATTCATTCTGAACTCTTGGCAAAGACTTAACCGTGAACTACCCTGAACTGTGTGATCCTTCGCAAAGACTTTGGTCCATTGACTTGGGTCCTGGCCTCTTGATTTGATTTCCTCACTGTAGCTCCTTTTTCTAGATTGCCCTGCTTACTTACTTGTTGGTGCTGCTCAACTTCTCTCTAACTTTGTTTTACCCTCCCTTTTTATTATTGGGGTGCCATTTTGCTCAGACTTCATTTTGAGCCTAACTTGTCCAGAATCTATTGGGTGTGGTGTAGTGTATTAGAAACATGATTTTTCAACTGCTAGATAATAGTGAAATGTTTAATAAATGATGTGTACATAAATGTATATTCTTTTACTCAGAAACCTTGAGTCAGTGTTTGTTTCAATCATAGTATTTGCTGTGCATTGTGTAACTATTGATACTGCTCACTTTACTCTTGAGATAAGTCTGTCTGCTCAGCCATCGCTACCACTTTACTGTGTAGTACAGGCTTGTACCAAAGGTGAATTTGTACTGTCACTTGTAGTCCTAATTGTGTGTGGTGTTCCCAAAGGGTACTGCATATAATTCTGCCTAACATCGACGCAAACCCTGATTCATGTAACTGTGCAAAGTGTATTTTTTCAGTGCAAAGTAATTTTTGCAGTACAAAATGGGAGTAAATGGCAGGATGCCATCAGATTCCCCTGTGAATTGAATATTAATAGGTCATCAGGGTGTTTCACTGATAGATTACTTTTTAATTGATCTTCCCCATTGGCACAGACTGGTAGATATGTTAGTCATAAAGCAGATGAGAGACTCGATTGTGTTTACAAGACTCACTATAATCAAATCATATAATGATTTGTTGGGACAAGATGGATATCAAATCCCTTTAGGAGAATGGTTTGAGGGGAGCAAAACCATGCATTGTTCAAAGCCTAAGGAAAGGAAATTTGCCAACAGGTTGATTGCTGCACATGAAGACGTAGCCAGGGCTATCACCAAAAGGCTGACAAAAAAGGCGGCCCAGAACCATGAACAACGGTGTAAGGGCTGGTTTGATAGTAAATGTAAATTAGCAAGGAACGCTCTCTAGCATGCACTTAGAACCCAACCTACTAATTGAAGGTGGATTGTTGGAAAAATAAATGAGTATAAAAGGATTCATACTTTGCATAAACATGAATTCGAACATGTTGCATGAGAGGAACCTCTGGAGTTAGAATTGGAGGGATTTTTTGAAACCAGTGGAAAAAGAAACCAACTCTACTGTTAATTACTCTTTAGAGACAAATGTACAAGCTTTGTTGTGGGTTTCATATTTTGGGGACATATTTTCAGAAGAAAAAGAGCACAACATTTAGGGTGTAATAGTAACTTGTTTGGATGTCTTGAAAGCAATCAAAGATTTGAAGCCTAACGCATCCCTGGCCCGAACATTATACCCTCTGACCTGTTCAAAACCAACATTGACTTATGGGCTCCCATTCGTTCCAATCTCTTCAGTATGGTTGATTAAAGTGATATATCCAAAAATAACTCACAGATACTGTGCAATGCTGTATGAAATGACCAACGCTTAGGCCACCGAGAAGGGTGGGAATCATGTATGTAATCCCTCAATCCACTCGAGTTTTCTTAGGTCAATTAAGTAAATAACACCATCTCTCATAATTGTTAGATAATCTGTAATTGGGGAAAGTCTCGATCATATACAAGAGAATTCCTGCATCCAATTATCTATAATCTTTGACTGTCATAAATTTGATTTCTCTAATGGGATTTTCTCACTATTGTTGGTAGATGCAGAGAGAGCAAAGGTTTTTGAATGTGCATGTGGACAAAACAAATGTGTAATGTATTTTTATTGTCGGGTTGAAAAACAGCATTGAAATTCAACAAACATCTTAAGAGAAGTCGATGGTTTAACCAATTGAGGAGTATGTCTCTTTTAAAGGTTTTTGACAATGCATATTTATTGTGTGAGCCGTTTCTCATTGCGAATGTGTAACCATGTTGTGAGGCACAGGGGTTGTTTTGGAATCTCAATTTAAGTTAAGTATTTGTTCAACAACTGTCGAAACCATGAAGTACTAAAAAACGAATGATGCATGGAGTTAAAAGCGCATCGGGCAAGCTAACATACAAATTAGAAAGTACGAACGCAGTTATATGGCGCCTAATCAACAATTCCAAACTCAATAGTTCATTAGCCGTTACAATCAGGATCATTTTATTAATTACATTTGACAGCACACAGACACCATTCGAAAGCGTGCTTAATAATTAACTTAATCAGGACTACTTCATTTGCTGAAATGCAACAAGAAATCAACATGCTCCTATTAGCAAATCACGGCAGTCATCCTGACCTGAACCTCGCTATATTCTTTCATACGTTTTCACAATTTTATTTTATAATGTTATTAATTCTACGCTTGAGAAAACTGCACCAACTATCCATGCTCTCATTGATAAATTAATGGTCACAATTTTAAACTGCATGAAGGAGACCACCAATCTGTGCACTGCAGTGCAGCCCTCTTCCAGATATATGCACTAGTTGCACCATAGTTAGGCATTTACAATGGATTTCTGAAGAGTGTGTTAAGTTACAAGCCCGTCTGGATTCATGTGTTTCTTCGGCACACTCCTCAGGAACAATTTAAAATTGCACAGAGGGGAATGTAGTGCACCTAAGTGCACAATTCGTGGATTCTCTTTGTGTATTTACCACGTTTAAACAAATGAATGACAGTGATGCTTACAATAAATCAAGAGAAAAGCATTTCTTTAAATTCTCATGGCCTTTCCAATCATTTGTTTCATACGATGATGTTGAATTTCTTAAATTATGTGCATACTTTGAAACGCGATCACAACTAGGAGACTAGCCAGGTCACAGATCTATTGGATCATGACATTGAGCCTCATTACAAGTTTGCTGGTCCAGTAACTATGGTACTTGGCGGGCAGACTGACACCCACGAGCAGAGCAGGTCGGATGCCCCGGCACCATTCTGAATGGTGCCTATGCATCCAGCCTCACCATTCCCACTGAGCCCTATAGGGCTCAAGTTGGAATGGGGAGCATTTTCTACTGACGCACGGGAATGGGCAAATACCGGGTCCGGCGGGGACGTAATGACCCAGTAATTGCCCATTCTCAGGCGCTGGTAAAATTTGCAAGTTCGGCGGAAGCCATCTGGTTTTACCGGCAAGGCTACTACCGAACTTGTAATGAGGTCCATGATTTTAGTCATCGGATGAGTGGTTTCAATACAGTGACTCACTGTAGTGACTACCTTACTCCTAGCCCATAGTCCCCTTTCCTCCATACTTGTGGGACATTCCGTCCTTCGGGACGGGACCAGAGCACTTTTGTAAAAAGCATCAAACATTTAAAATGTTTGTCCTTCTATTTTTCTGCAGCGTACCGTACATGGCCGTAACTCAATGTGCGGTACGCCCTCGTCACCTCTGCCCCGCGCATCACCCTTCAGTCCTTTTCTATCACCAGGTCGGAGACCATTTAAGTAATAATAGAGGATACTTTACATATGGAGGAAAGTGGACTATGGACTAGGAGTAAGGTGGTCACTACGGTGAGTAACTTTATTATACTTCCACGTCCCGTCCCTTTCCTCCATACTTGTGGGAGATTCCGAAGCAAGCACCACAGTTAATTTGGGTGGATTGAAAACCCCCTTACTGGAATAAATTCTTAAGGACAGCCTGACCAAACTGGGCATCAGCCCTGGAGCTCAGGTCCAAACAGTAATGCTTACAAAAAGCTGATGGGGAAGCCCATGTAGCCGCCTTGGTGATGGGTTTTCCAAGGGACATACTTTTGCAAGGCAACAGCAGCCGCTTTGCCATGTACAGGATGGGCATGGGTGCCCTTTGGAGGTTGAAGGCCCTGAATGGTATATGCTTCAGAAATGCAGAGGCAATCCATCGGGAGATAATTGCCTTTGAAGCAGGTTTCCTTTTCAGGTCTCTGAATGTGACAAAGAGTTGTGAGGAGCCCTTGAGTTCACAAGTTCTATCGAGGTAAAACTTCAGATCTTGCCTGACATCTAAATTGTGTAAGACTCTCTCTGCATCTGAGGCCGGATTCTGAAGAAAGATAGGTAATGAGATTGATTCAAATGAAAATCAGTACCCACTTTAGGTAGGAAAGAAGGATGAGTGTGGAGCACAACCTTATCCTAATGGAAGGTGAGGAACAGATGTTCCACAGACAGAGCTTGGAGCTTGCTCATTCGCCTTGCCAAAGTCACTGCGATCAGAAAGGCAACTTTCCATGAAAGGTATTTGAGATTGGTAGTGGCCATAGGATCAAATGGTTTATGGCACAACGCAGTAAGTACCACATTCAAATCCCACTTGGGGTGAGGAGTACACACCGGCAGAAAAAGATGCAGAAGAGCCACAAAATGCCTTTTAATGATGGAATTAGTCAAAGAAAAGGAACAGCTGTCTGTGGACAGGTAGGCCGCAATGGCAGATAAGTAAGTTCTGCAAGACAAGACATGAATGGTGGGACACAAAAGATAGGACTGTGTCAACTGTAGCATGCCTAGGGTCAATTTGCTTAGCTAAGCACCAGTGGCAAAAACGGAGCCATTTTCTCCTATAATGAGACCTCATAGAAGGTTTTCTGACCACTTGGATAATGCGCGTATTGTCCTCGGACAATTTAAACTGCACTAATGATCTGGATTCAGGCACCAGGCCACCAAGCTAAACAATTGTGGGGACGGGTGACACATCTGGTGATCGCACTGGTGAAGCAGGTCGGGAATCAACAGCAATCTCATCAGAGGAAGAATCGACAGATGCTGACGTTCAGATAACCAGAATCTGGCTGGCCACCAAGGAGCTATGAACAGGAAAGCGCAATTCGATGTATCCCTGAACTTGCAGAGTGACCGATGAATCAGAGGCAGTGGTGGGAAAGCATAGGCCTTTATGTTGTGCCACAGGATCTCAAGAGCGTCCCTAAGGAAGATACTCCAAGACCATTCCTGGATGCCTAAAGAGGAATGCTCCTGTTTTTAAAAGTCACAAAAAGGTCCACTTCTCGAGTGCCCCATTGGCAAAAAATAGTTCAGAGAACATCCGTGTTCAGTTCCCACTCGTAGCTGCCTGCTGACTGGCGGCTGAGAGAGTTTGCAGTTACATTGATGTGACCCGGAATATGCACAGCCAGCAGCCTAATGTCGTGCTGGATGGTCCATTCCCAAATTTGAATGGCAAGGTCCACAAGTAAAATTGACTTGGTGCCACCCAGGTTGTTGATATAGAAGTGCCCATGCGAATATGGACCACCTTGTTCATGATGGAAGGCAGAAAAGCTTTTAGCGCCAGAAAAACAGCCATGAGTTCCAGATAATTGATATGAAACTTCCTGTCCTGAAGTGTCCACAAATCGAATACCTGGAGATGATCCAACGTCACGCCACACCCCACCCCACCTTACAAGGGAGGAGTTTGTGGTAAACGTCACTTGTGGGACGGGCTCCTGAAAGGAGACTCCAATGGAAAGGTTGGTGGTCCAGGCCCATCATAGTAGATCCGTCGTAATGCAGGATGGGACTGGCATCATCTTGGAATCCGAGTCCGAAGCCTGAGACCAATTGCTCTGAAGACCCAGCTGAGTATGTCTAATTTTCAGACATGCAAGAGTAAGGGCCAGCACGCAAGAAGCCATGAGGCCCAAAAGTCTCTGAAACCACCAAGCCATCATGTGCAAAGACTGGAGGAAGAGCTGACATGTTGTAGATAGATCAGCAATCCTGTCCACCGTTAGGAACACCCTGGTATTGATCGCATTGCAACAGAAACCCAGGAAAATGAGGTCTTGGGAGACCGTCATGGAAGATTTCCGCCAGTTCACTGACAGCCCAAGGTGGAACAGGAGCTGGAGGAGACACTAAAGATTGTTCAGTGCCATCTGTGGACAAGGACTGTGTAGGAGCCAGTCGGCCAAATGAGAATACACATGAACGCCCTGTAGCTTCAGGAAAGCTGCGATGGCCAACATCATCTTTGTAAAGACATGCAACACTGAGCTGAGACCAAAAGGGAGCACACAGAACTGAAAATATTCTCCTCTCAGATAGAACCGCAGATATTTCCCCTGCAGCCCCCCATATCAGGATGTGCATGTAAGCGTCCTGAAGGTCCACTACACTGAGCCAGTCGCCCTTCCGAAGAGAGGACTTTTTTTGGGAAAAGCGTGATCATCTTGAATTTCTCTTGGGGGTGAGAAAGATTGAACTGGGAAAGATTGTGTGTAGGCCTGCCTGGTTGGGTTTGGGGACTGTGAAGAGACAAGAGATTAAGACCTCCCTTTGCTCATCAGAGTTTCTGTACCTCAGCTCTGAGGGAGGGTGTCCCAATCTGCTGGAAGGGAGGGTTGAAGGGTAGGGTAAGAGTGAGGGGCAAGTGAAAGCCCGCACGAGTGATGGACAAAACTCACCAGGCTTCGGTGATGGTCTTCCACGCCTCCAGATGAGACGAGATCCGTCCTCACACCAGAGTCTCATGCGACCGACAAAAAATATAATTTTGAGAGAAAAAACGACCACCTTGCCATTGTTGTTTTCGGCAGGTCCCGCCGACCGGATCTTCAGTTCACGACGATCCTGAAACCCACTGAACCCAGAGAAGGATTGAGTCTGGGACCCCGACCTCTGTGAAGAGAGGCCTTAGCAGGAGCTTTCACCAATACCGATAAAGATTTGGGGGTTTGGGTACTCTGTTTGGTCTTTGTGAGCTCCTCATTGGTAGAAAAATGAAACAATTCCTTGCGATCAAAAGGAAGGTCCAGTACTTTGTCTTGTACTTCCTTTGAAAACTTTGTCTTGTGGTGCCATGCCTGGCGGGAGGTGTCAACCCCTACCATAAGGCCTCGAGCTGAGGTATCTGTGGTGTGCCGCAGCTTCCAATAGATCCTGTGCCAACGCTCTGGTGTAAGACAAACTGGCTTTAAAGTCATCTAGCCTATCTAGCCTAGTTTCCTAACACCTGGAAATCAGCTAACTCTTTCCACAGCCTCAGATTGGCTGCCGCCAGGATGAGCTTGGTGTTTGTCTGGAGAGCCGACTTGGCAAAAACCTTCTTGGCCAAGGAGTCCAAAAGTGTATCCTCCTTGGATAGATTTGGGCCGCTGCAATTGAAGATGCAGAGGCCAGCTTGGACTGGAGGGTGGCCGCAGCCACCACCGTTGAGGATGGGAGTGTACAAGCCGATAAAGCTATCTCCTCAGAAGGGTGAAGCTTGTATCGAGTGTCAATTCTCTTGTTGATGTGTAGCCCAGTGTGGGGTTTATCCCAGACTTTGCGGGTCTCAGCCAAGATGTCCTTCTGAAGGAACAGGCTGGTGCGCTCTTGAGGAGTGGGGGCCTCAGGTACTGGAATGTCAAGGAGGACCATCATATCCAGGACCCGGTCATGGAATGCTCTCACCCAGTGGAGCTGCTCATCGTAAGTGTTGTCCCGGTCAGCCAGCGTCTTCTCTATAGGAGACAATGGGGGCAGAGGAGGAAGAGATGGAGGAGGTCCAGAAGGAAGCGGTTGAGGGAGTGGAACAACCGGAACCTGCATCGGAACAGTTGGGGCCAAAGGTCAGACAGGAGGCTCAGGGTACATTTCCCTGAACAGACGCTTGAAATGCACCTTCATAGGGTCAGAGTGCATGAGCATCTGAAACTTCCCAAATAACTCGTCCTCAGCCGAAGGCTTTGGTATAGCTACAGCCAGATGCTGCTCGTGAGGGGCATACCCCCATTAATGCAAGGAGGATGGTTGCCATGAAGGCCCACCACTGGCCGGGTCCACGTAAATCAGTGGAGCTGAAGCAGGAGGTAGCAAGACTATATGCGGCAGTGGTTTCCGAGCATGCCAGTCAAATGAAGGACAGAACGGATTTCTGTTGTCCACATGGCATAGAAAAGGCTGCTCAGCACCAAATGAATGCTCCCAGCACCAGATGGCGTGAACATCGGTGTAAGAGAGGTATGCAAAATGGCTGCCGTGGACCATGGACGTTGGGCAGCCTTTTTGTCGACACCTGAGGAGAACTGCATCACATGTGGATATGAGGCAATTGTCTCCGCAGGGAGTAAGGGGACTTAAGCAACACCTTAACCTTGACACAAGGATCCTCGGCAGAGCCAGTAATGGGTGGTCTTGGATGGATACTGGACATCTTAGAACTAGCCACAAACTTAGCCTCCAGTGGAGGAACATTGGCAGAGCCGGTAATGAAGTGGTTTATGGTCCGTGACTGCCCTCTTTTCTCCCTCAACATAACCGGTACCACCACAACTCTGAGCATGGGACGGTTGAGGGATATACCTCACTGACAAGACCTTCAAAGAGGGTCTCTCAGATCAGTCGGTGCTGACCTTAGCCTCAACAAGAGGAACCTCAGGTTTTAACCCGGTACGTAAAGTTCCCTCATGAGATGCCTCAAGCCGTGACTTGGCATGGAAAGCTACAGAAACTGAGACCTCAGGGCGTACCCCAGTGTCCAGAACCACAGACGAGCTGGGCTTAATCTTAGCACCCAAATGGTGAACCGTGGAACGATGTCCGGTACTGGCAGGTTTGTAGTGGGAACCCTCGGAGAACACTCCGGTAAGCTTATTTGGCACCTCAGGGGAACCCCTGGTGACAGAGCTACACAAACCCCTCCCAGACCTGTAAGACCCCGGGAAGGGGTTCCCTGGCCAAGGCGCCCGTAATAATTAAAGAATTTACCGGGCATTTCCTCTTTCCGTCGATGAAAAGCTAGAAATGAGGTGGAAGAACGTGCTGAAACACCTCCTCCCACCTCAGAAGACAACGCTGGAGTGCCCGGACGGAGAGGGTGTCGCCGTAGAAGCAAGAATCCCAACGATGTTCCGGGCCCAGGCACTCCAAGCAAAGAGAGTGGGGATCCAGCCTAGCAAAGCGGTGTTCGCATGAAGAATAGGACACAAATCCCCAGTGCTCCGGGATAGACGGAGGGCAAGATGACCGAGGAACCGGAGCAGGAAGGAAGGACAAAGGGAATAAAAATGAAATTCCCAGTGATGCCAGTGCGGCCAGCCCCGACCGCGTGGAAAAAAGGACTGAAGGGCGATGCACGGGCAGAGCTCAGGAGGGCAGGGTTGCAGCCATGTGCGGTAACCCCGCATAAAAATAGAAGGACAAACATTTTCAATGTTTGATTCTTTTTACAAAAGTGCTCCGGTCCCGTCATGAAGGACGGAATGTCCCACAAGTATGGAGGAAAGGGGACGGGACATAGGAGTAAAACATTTTCACATGAGTATCTTTGTCTTTCACAAACAGTCAGGGCTACCCTTTTCCATTATATACTGCACACGTGAAAAAGTCTGTACTGCTTTAAATAGAATAGAAACAGCTTGGGATGTTGAATAAGGGCTGTACTCTCTTGTCTATATTCCCCTGGAATATCAGCACCAACCCTACATGGTCAGGGACAGAGAACAATGTGTATTAGCACCCAGGGCAAGGGGAGCAGCCAATCAGATTCTGCAGAACGTGGGCTGAATTCTCTGATCTCAGCTTGTGTTCTACGGAACCCGCAGGGTGCCTTTCTGCCGCCGGCTGCCATTTTTATTTACATTAAAAGAATATTCCCCAATGCTGCCTCCCTCCACTTACCTTTTGGCGGAGGGTGCACTGGCTGCTGCCCGCAGCTGCTCCCTGCTATCCTGAGCACTCTGGTTAATGTGCGAGTGGGTTGGGAAGCACTTCAATCAGCGAGATCAGTGCTGCTCCTGCTTGCTATGTCTGGATTGGGGGCACCGGGGCCAGACACGTAGGTGCCAAGGGGCACCCAGCAAGGACCGTTTATGCCGCAGTAAGCGGCATCAGTATAACAGGGGAGACACCCTGTTATGATTGGGATCACCCAAATGTGCACATATCCAGAGGTCACCCAGCACAACTAATCCTTGGCTCCTTGGGCACACAGGCCAAGGCAACTTCAGAAGCTGTGATCACACAGAGGACACATCTCCACAAATAAAAGCATAGACACCTGGTGACACTCTAGGATTCTTGCACTGCACTGCCACAAGTTCGAGCAGAGGCCCCTTTTATTAACTGCAGTCATGACAGAGTCATGACTCATATTCTTAAATGGGCGATACATTTATTTTAAAGGGGCCATACCACACTTCTTTTTTATAACCAAACAAAAACATTAACCATATAACTCAGCACATCAACAATGGATGTATTCCACTCTGCACCCCACTACATTACTTGAGGCAGGTGGCCCTTTCAGCACATGGAAATCCTAGATTCCAGGATCAAACTCTTTACCCTTCTGAACCACGGTCCATTCTTCCCACACTTGCTGGAGACGCCCCTTGGCACTTTCTCCGGTGCATGATAGGAAAAACACATCCTTGTCCTCATTGTCTTCACAAAAGGTGTGTCTTCCCTCTGGTAACACCAACAGAGCCATGGATGATCTGGGTGGTCTCCTTCCTGTGTCTTGTCGAGTGTCTTCGTTTGAGGCAGTCACTTCTGCTGGTGCAACTGGGGCAGCTGGCGATGGGGCTGGGCAGACCCTTGTGAAATGGTCTTCTTTTCAAAACTTACCGCACATGTGTCCTTTCGCTGGACATTCATGTGCGTGTGGCACACGCCTTCAACAGTGTGGGCATAGCACTCTGCCCGCCTCTTCCCACGGCCATTCCCCTTTTCTCACTGGCTTACTTCCTTGCCATTTTCCAATGACGCACACATCCTCCAGCTTCACCCGCTGCATGGGACCCCCCAGGTTTAACTGCTGCCTGGACACATCCATGGCGGACGCTCGAGCCTCTGCTAGCTCCTGGGAGCGGCCCAATTCCAGGATCCTCTCAAAAGTTATATCAGGCTCTCTGAGGACCTGCTTCCTCAATTTGAACAAGCGGCAGGCATAGAAGATTTGTGCCCTAATCTTGTTGTCTTCATAGTTGCTCATTGCGCAGGATAGCCTGATGTGCCATAACCTGCAATTAAATGCATTCAAGCTCTCTCCTTCCTACTGTCTTGCAGATCCCATCCTGAACCCTTCATAGTCACGGTTGATCATGGGAGTGAAATAGTCATTCAGCGCCTCAACAGCAGCGGCCTATGCTAGGTCCCTGGGCCGCAGTGTTTTGAATAACTTTTGAACAGCGGGACCAGCTGAATATAGCAAACTTAGCCATTTCACCCACTCATTAATCGCCACAGCCGCAAAGTAAAGTTTCAGATTTTCTACCTATGCAGCCCATCAAGGTACTAAAGTGGCAAGTGCTCTAACCACGACAAAACCACACAGTGGCGCTAAATGTCTGTGTTGACGGTATGGCCTACCAACCGCCTGGGCGCATCTCTATTATCACTTTGATGTACGTTAGAGGTTTGTGTAGCCAGCGCCCACGGGTGTGCCACCGTGAAAAAGATTGTGTATTGGCAAGTGGGCACAAATGCAGCCACTGGGAGCCGCAACCCTCTGGTATCCTCGCTGCCACCAGACAGTGTAGTAGAGAAATCTATGTTTCTCCTTCAGTGAGCGCCAGGGCCCTTTTGTTTGCTATATATGTCCAAACTGCCTGTAATGCTCACCAATGCGCCCAGAGCACACAAAAAATCCTAATCCCTCTACATAGAAGACACTGATCATGGGTGTTGCAGAATGTTTGACTGCAGTTTCCTCATTCACTTTTGTCCCTTAATACCAGAGTGTACACTGCACCCAACAAGAACCAAATCAAGTACTGTTCTAAATGTTAACAGATAACTGTTTTTTTTTTTCTTTAAAGAGCCTCACGTCGTATCTGGGAAAGCATCCCTGGTGCAGCATAGTGTCAGAATGCAAAAAGGATTTGGAAGCAGGTGCAGATGGTTGCGCCACACGACCTTCCTTTCTGTTTAGTTTTTTTAAAATCAAATTGGCACTGTTCTGACTGATGACAGAGCTGAGGACCGCTCAATGCCGCAGAACAAACTCTGATCATGGAGTGTGAGACACTCACCGCTGCAGCCTGGGAACTGATGGGCCCTTCATTGGGCAGAGCCGCTGGCACAGGCTCGTCCAATGTGCTGCGGGCCAAGCGGTGGCCCGATCACTGCAGGGTCTTCCTCACCAGCAGCAACTCCTGTTGCAGCAACACCACCATCCACAACAGGCACAGGCGAGCAGACATGGACCTGCAAAGTGGGGGTTTGTCCCCTTGTCGCCAATGTTATGTCTGGCTAAGGGGCACGCAGACCAGAGACATAGATGGTAGTGGCACCCAGCTAAGACTGTTTATGTTGCAGTCTGCGGCATCAGTATAAGAGGGGAAACACATGTTACGATCGGGATCATCCGCTCGTGCACATGTGCCAGCGTCACCCAACACAAGCAATCCCTGGCTATGTGGGCATATGGGCCAAGGAAACTTCAGGAGCTGTGATCACATGGCAGACACAACTCCAAAAACAAAAGCACAGACACCAGGTGTGACTCTGAGTCTTCTGCTGCACTGCCGCATGTGCGAGCATAGGTGCCCATTTATTGATATGATATGGCATTTATAACGCACCTATACACAAGTGTTTGACAGAGTCATGACTCATATTCGTAAATGGGTAATACATTTATTTTAAAGGTGCTAATGTAAAATAACTGACCAATTGAAGTCGCAAATAATATAACCAGTAAACAATCAACCAACTCACAACTGTGCATAATTCATAAATCACAAAGTTGATGCTTGGGAAAATGATTAGCTGTCTGAGGAAATCCATAACCCAGAATGGGAGGAATCAGAGAACGTTGGAAACACGAATCACGTGCTCCTCTGACCCTGGAGGAAGCAAGCCTGCAGTGATAGTGGTGTCTTATTTTTCACTTTCACCTGCCACAACTTCCAGCATAAAGATACAATGGGAGAGAGAATAGTTAGAGAGGTGAGAGAGTGTTAGAGAGAAAGATATAGTGTGAGGAGGGAGAGAGAAAGAGAGCGGGAAGGGGGAGAGAGAAGGGAAATAGTGTGAAATGCAGAGAAAGAGGGAGAGTGTTTGATAGTGCAAATTAGACAGAGAGAGAGATAAAGAAGGAGGGAGAAACATAGAGAGAGAGAGAGTTAGGGGGAGATAGAGAAAGAGAGTAGGAGGAGAGAGGGAGAGACAGACAAAGAAAGAGTGTAAGCGAGAGTAAGAGGGGGAGAAGTGGAGGGAGAAAGAGGTGAAAGGTGGGGGGGAGAGAGAGATTTCTAGCAGAGGAACAGCGATATTCCATTCCATATGTCAAAGACGGACCATCCCCCTAATCCACTCTTGACTTCTGTGCTGAAAATTTTAAAATCTATTAAAAAAATGTAAAACAATGAAAGGACCTCATAGCACCATATGTCTCATTAAAATCATCATTGTACCATATGCCCCTCTGGCCATGTACAGAAGTACTCTGCAGGATGGCGTTAAGATGCATTTCTAAACTCTGACCTGGTGGCAGAGGTTCAGATGTTCCAACAATGGAGTTGGGTTGAAAACCTAATGAGAACTAAATACGTTCCCTAACCGGACATCTTTCCTAACACATGAAAAAGGCAATTTCGTACTAGTTGTAAGTATATTAACTTAAGATAGTTACTGTACTGTGATGAAGTGTCATGTGGTGAGGATAAGGAAGCCCAAGCTCTGTGATTTTTAATGAATAATATAATGATGCAGGTCATTCTATCTCAGAAAGGTTGGTTTGGTAAACAGTCCCCCTTTCATAAAGGTCCATGCCAAAAGGCATAGTGTACACCTGTGCCCTGCTGCATGAGCCACCCAGATCTGCAACTTCTGTTGTTCAGTGCCCGAGCACAATTTTGAAGGTTGCAGGTTCCCTGTGTTGACAACTGATGTGACAGTAACGTTACTGTAGATGGAGTTTGAATTTAAATCTGCAGCTCTTGTCAAAAACCATATTAATTATGAAGAACTATCAATCCAGTGGTAGGGTAATCTCTAAAAATAAGTCATACACAGGCTTTCGTATGGTGACTGGAAGGTGACATATCGGATTTCTATCATACAAATATCAACAACCTTAGCCGCGGTCTGGACAGGCTATGAGGATTCCAGCTAGACCGCCTGTCTCTGCTCAGCCAGCAAAACAATAGGCTGACAGCTGCATCTCCTCTGATCAATTGGGAGGTTGGGTGACACCTATCCAGCTTTGGAAACTCCCAGGAGGAGCAGTCATTAAACCAACATTTAGATGCTGTAACCTGGTCCTCTGCTCCCTTACAAGGTCTGCCAAAATCCAAACATTGCCCACAGAGCTTACCTGCAGCCTGCCTCACCAAGTCCAATGGGTTAGTACAGCCTTGGCGTGATGGTGACACTCCTGTGGGACAAATGCAAAATTTGTGGAAGCAAATATGTGTACAAGTGAGCTATACAAGATAAATTACCTTACACGTGGAACAATATCACATGTGGAATTTGCTGTGTGATTTGCATTAATGTCACTAAACCTTATCTACATTTTAGAACAGCAAGGAGATTATACCTCTATACGCTACTGAAATCTGCTTGTGAGTTTGTCTACAATGGTGTGCTTTGGAAAACACTTGACTGTAGCAATTTCCTCTCGCATATGGTGTTTTCTGGTTAGAAAAGCTGTTCACAGGGGGTGTGGCCAAGCAGCAACAGAGATGGCCGCATAAATGCAGCGTTCCAAGGAGAGAGATATCTTTATAACATCTTGAACTCGCTATTCATCATATTTCTTGTCTCAAACTACTTTCCATAAGCCATTTTGACAGTGGAGCATTATTTTCAAAGCCTACGTACAACTGTGGCTTCAAACAGCTTTCCCTCCTATTTGCTGCTTCTCGGTCACAACATTCAATGGCGTCCGCTTACCTCAGCAAATCTTGTCACCTCATCATCAACCTCCGAATAGCTGCTTTTATGTGAACGGCCCTACTTGACATCTTTACTCAGGAAATTATCTTTTCTTTGTGCCTCAACACGACTTGCTTACTGCCGGTGTTACTCTGCTGGTGAAACGTACACAGTCTGCTCTCCACGCTAGATTCTCACTCATCCTCCGTACAAGAAGAGCTTACAGGTTTTAAAAATGATATTAAGAAATTCTCAGGTAGACTTGATGAAACAGAAAAAAGATTAGGTATTGTGGAAGAAAGAGTGGAGGGCCTTGAGAGCATACAAGTAAGACTTATGCAATTGGAAAATGAAGTCATAAAGCTGGAAGATAGAAATCGAATGGACAATCTCCGCTTCTACAGGAATCCTGAAAAAATGGAAGGAGATGATCCTATCAATTTTCTTATCAACCGAATCCCCTCAGTTCTAGAGATCAACTTTTCACCCCACTGGGTGTGAACCCCCACTGGGTGTGAACACGCTTACAAGATTTGTCCATGTGTCTCCAACAACACCACCTCAGCAAGACCCTTCATTGCATGCTTCCTACGACATCAGCAAGCGCGTTAAATCCTGCTAACTGCTTGAAATAATTCCCCATCCTCTTTCAGAACAATACAATATTTATCTCCCCAGACTTTTTCAGGATTACTCAAGCCAAAAGGGAGAGATTCCTAGATATGAGACCTCTTAAAATCCCTTAACATTAGATACTGTCACATTCCACTATAGGCCCTGGTCTTGGTGGCACTGTGGGAGGATTCTTTGCACTGTTTTCTTTGTCCATCCTAATATGGCTGACTGGATGTGCCATGCACGCAATGCTTGACTAGCTGTCCCTGACTGGGTCTGGTCTCCCCCCATTGTGTCACGGAACGGGATATCAACAGCCAGGAGCTGAGAGCAGTGCGTTGCTACTCCTGAGCATGACGCTTTGTAAGTTTGTTAACTAGGGTATTCCTTTTTCCAGATCTGTCTCATTCTGTGCATTTAACATGTCTGCCTTTTCTGTATACTTACCACCGGCAGTTACATACGCCTTCCACGTCCTCCATCTCAGACTCACAGCATCTGGTGGCTCTTTCCTTCTGACGTTCACGCCGGTTTTCGATTAGCTTCCATGCTCTCTCCTTGCCTCTCGTGTCTACAGAACATGGTCAGGCAAATCACACACAGTTCCATATTCAGGTACTCGTGGATTTCAACCGCATTCATATATTTTGATTCTTTTCAGCAAGACCTTGTTTCTCCGAGTCCCTGGCAATATGGGAGTCGCCTCTGCAAAGGAGTTCACCTCCGCGTCCAGCTGCATTCGCCTCCATGTTCCACAGTGTACGATTCCAGTGTCTCCCTGCTATATTACTGAGTAGGTTAACAGGGTTTGAACAGACTCATTTGTTCATTCTGCGGATCCAGATTTTGCTTATCACAATCCTCCTTCTCTCACAATAGGAAGCCCATATCTTCCCACAGAAGCACCCAGAATCACCTCTTCTCGCAATCTCAAACAGGTATATCCTCTCCTAATCATTGGGTTTCTCCCGCTCTTCTATATACTCACCTCTCCTGTTCTCTCTGACAGACACTTTGAGGCAGTCCTTCCCTGAGCGCATCCTGTCCACTATCCAGTTGTACAAAGACCATCCACAGTTCTACAATAACAAATTCCAGCAAGCAGGGTTTTCTTCCCCAGAGGGTTTCCCTGAGGACTCTGCCCCCCTATGATCCCTGTCAATCAGGCAGAGGGCTGCAGGGTTCTCAGGGGGGTTTTCATGACTTCAAGGAACTGCCATCTGATCCAGGTTAGTGGCCTCACGCATGTTATCCCGTTTTCATGACAGCGACGGCCAGGAATTAGAGGCCATAGATCAGATGCAGCAGCTTATGGCTGGTATGCAGTCCCTTACCCATGAGGTACAAAAATTCAAGCAGGAAAACGCCTATCTCTGCCAATATGTTGCCCGAGTGACCCTGAACCCCGAACTCCTCCAATCTTCGTTACCCAGCAGAAATTATGACAGAAGCCCAGACAAACTGAAGGAGTTTCTAGACAGCTGCATCGTTCAATTTACCTTTAAGGCGAACTATTTCCCCACTGACAAAGATAAGATGGGATTCCTTGTTTCTCATCTCGCCGGGGCAGCCCTGGCCTGGGCGACACCTTCGGTGCCTTTAAACAATACTTGATTCATACCCTACTTTTGGAAACAGTCTAAGATCCATGTTCAGCAGACAGGAGATCACAAATTCTCCCCAGGAAAGGCTACTCGATCTCAGACAAGGAACACAGGACCTTTTTGAGTTATGTGACAAGATTCAAACAGCTGTCAGCAGAGACAGCTTAGCCGGATGAAGCCTAACTGACCCTATTTCGACGGGGTCTCACGGAAGACCTCAAAGATGAAGTTTCAAGGGTACCCAGACCTGCAAACCAGGAGGATATGATCACATTAACGATGCAGATGGATTACCGCCTCCAGGAAGTACAACAGGAATGCAGAAGAGGCAGGACACCCCGGTTTCGGTCGGAGGGTCCGGTGGTCACTCCTAAAACCATTCCTTCCAAAGTACCCATGCAGTTCAGGATGGCTAGAGGACCCCTCACAGCAGAAGAAGGGACCGTAGACGTACACAAGCGTTGTTTATGTACTGCGGTTCCTCTACCCATCTGGTTCAGGAATGCCCAGTAGCCCCTCCAAGACAGAATGAGCATAGGTGATCGGGAAACTACCTAGCCCAGTCGTAAGGGAAGCCAGGACTCAGGACTTAGAGGAGTGTTCCCCAGGCTCAACTGTGTTGTCTCTGAATGCCAGCATTACCGAAACTCCCATGGTGGTCATACTCCTGAAACTGATCCAGAATAACCTTGAAATCCAGAACATACCAGCCTTTGTGGATAGTGGGCAGTCAGCAATTTCATCGATGACCAGTGGGTAGTGAGCAAAGGCATAGGACATGTTCCCAAATCCATATCCATACCCTTTCAAGGGGTCAACGGCAGTCCTCTAGTCTCAGGTCCCATGCGGGAACAAACTTTACCTCTGACGTGCAGAGTCTCCTCTCACGAAGAAGTCATATGCTTCGATCTTATCAAGGCAGCTAATTTCTTTTTTTTAAACATATTTTTATTGTTTTCAAAAATACAACTCGGAGAACATGAGCCTCTCCCAACTTCCCCTTTCCCTCCCACCTCCCCGCCCAGAAGATTTCCAAATGTCTCTGTTGTCTTATGATGAGAATATGTCCGAAATTCTTATATTGTGCGGGCACCATTGCTCCATATAGTCTGATTGTAGGTAGTTCAGGATCTCTCCCCATTCCTTTGTGAAAAGTTCTTTTGTTCCTTGTATTGTGTGTGTGAGCTTTTCCATGGTTAGTTGTGCCCATACTTTCTGGAGCCAGGTATAGATCAGTGGGGGTTCTTGTTTTTTCCAGTTTTGGGCTATTGACGCCCAGGCTGCTATGAGAAGCCCCATGAAGCCTCTCCATTGTGGTTTCCTGAAATTCCTTGCTGCCTGATCCTTTATTCCGCATAGCCATACTTTCTCATCTAATTGATTGGCATCAGGGAATATCTTGATAATTTCCTTCTTTATTTCCGACCAGAAAGCCTTGATCCCCCCGCAGTCCCACCAGATGTGTCTCCACGTGCCCACTTCTGAGCAGCCTCTCCAACATGTGTTCGGGGCTTGGGGGTACATGCCGTGTAGCCTGTCCGGTGTAAGTTGCCATTGGGTCACCACTTTTAGCCACATTTCCCTTTTTTGGACTGATCGGGTCATTTTTGGAATGGTGCTCCATAGATCTTCCCACTGCTTTTTGTGGATTTCCTCCCCCAGTGACTTCGTCCACCTGACCATGTATGCCCATTTGAGTTCTTCCTCCTGGGAGTTGATGTAATAGTAGAGCGAGGAGACCAGTTTCCTTGATCCGGGGTTGGTTATTAGGAATTTCTCAAATGGTTTGAGTTCTCGTGTGGCTGCTGCTTGGATGTCCTTGGGGTTGCCAGCCAGTGCCGTAGCTGTTCATATTTATATCTGTCTGCGTCTGTTAAGCTCAGTATTGATTTACAATCTTTGAATGGTCTTATTTCTTCATGTTGGTACATTTCGCCTATTTTTGTTATTCCTGCTGCCTCCCATTTCTCATAGGCGCCCTGCTCCATTCCCGGTGGGAACTGGGGGTTCTGGCATATGGGCGTGAAAGGGCCCTCCACTGTGGTCATGGTGCCTTTCCTTGTTTGTTCGTCCCATGCCTCTAGGGTGGTTTTCATGATTTCGCTAATTCGGAGATTGGGGTGTCTGTTGTTTGGCTATCCAAAGGGTTCCCTCTAAGGGGGATCTAGCCACCGCCCGGTCCTGTGACACCCATACTGTTTGTTGATTATCCCCCAGCCATTCTCTCAGAATCCAGAGTTGTGCAGCCTGATAATATTTGCGAAGGTGTGGCAGGGCCATTCCCCCTTTCTTTGTTGGAGCTTTAAGGGTCAATCTGGCTATCCTTGTTTTTTTTTAATTCCATATATAAGATGAGATTGCTTTGGAGAGTGCTTTAAAGAATGAATTAGGCACTTTGATCGGGAGAGCCTGGAAGTAATAGAGCATTTTAGGAAGGATATTCATCTTTACTGCTTGTATTCTACCCCACCATGACACCATCAGGGGGTTCCAGCGTTCTAGGTCCCTCTTAACCCGTTCTAATAGGGGAAGGGGTAGTTCCCATTGTAAAGTGCTTCTATTTTGTGTGTCAGGGTAATCCCCAGATATTTAATTCCCTTTTCAGTTATAGCCAAGTCTAGAGTTGCTGCTATTCTTTCCATTTCCGGCCTGTCCCCTGTTAAAAGTAACAATTCTGATTTCTTCTTGTTTATTTTGAGGCCGGAGAGTGCTCCAAAGGTTTCGAGTTCTCTAATAGCGTGGGGTAAGGCATTCCCTGGGTTCGTTAGGGCTAGGAGCATATCGTCAGCATATGCAATTACCTTATGATGTATACCTCCCATTTCTATCCCCGTTATGTCACCGGATTCCCTTATTCTAGTCAGGAGAGGTTCCAGGAAGATGGCGTATAAGAGGTGGGACAGGGGGCATCCATGTTTGGTACCCCGTGTTATATCTATTTTGTCAGTTACCATCCCGTTTATAGCTATCCTGATTGTAGGGTAGGTGTAGTTAGCTTTCACCATTTTTATAAACTGGTCCCCAAATCCCATACTTTTTAAGGTTTTGAACAATATTGACCATTCCACCCTATCGAAAGCCTTTCCGGCATCCAGTGAGAGCAGGACTGCCGGTGTGTGGGTAATCTCAGTTTTCTCCACCAGATGTATTATTCTTCTCAGGTTATCGTGTGTCGTCCTCCCTGGGATAAATCCTGATTGGTCTGGAGTTATTAGGGACGGGAGGAGTGGGGATAATCTGTTTGCCAGGATTTTGGTGTATATTTTGGCGTCTAGATTGATTAACGCAATGGGGCGATATGAGGAGGGGAGGGAGAGGTCTTTTCCTGATTTGTGGAACACCAGGACCTTTGCTTCATTCATAGTGTGTGTCACATTTCCGGTTTCTTTGAAGGAGTTTAGGAGTCTAGTCAGGACCGGGATAAGTAGATCTGTGTATTTTTTGTAAAAGGGTGCCGTAAAGCCATCCGGGCCTGGTGCCTTGTCGTTTGGGAGTGCCGCTATTGCCTTTTTTACTTCCTCTTCCGTGATCGGGTTCTCTAGTGCCTCTCTGTCAGCCTCTGGGATTGTCGTAATAGGGAGGGATTGCAAATGTGTCTTGTTCGGTTTCATTTGGGTGCTCTGAGGTATATAGTGTTCGGTAGAATTCGCTTAAGACTTAGCCTATGTTCTGGGTTTGTGTATGAAGTTCCCCCTGCGGGTCCCGAATGTTCATTATGTTCGTATTCTTTTGTTTTTCTCGCAGCTGTCTTGCTAAGAGTCTGTCTGCCTTATTGGCTTTTATGTATAGCCGTTGTTTAAGGAATTGGAGGGATCTCTCTGCCACTTTAGAGCGGAGCATTTCTAACTGTCCCTGTGTGTGTTTTAAGACTTTCTTTAGGGATCTAGAAGGGTGGGATATCAGTTCTTTTTGTGTGTCCGATATTTTTTTTTCCAGTTCTTTTTCCCAGCGATGTCTCTGAATTTCTTTGGTGGCTTTTAGTGCTATAAAATGGCCGCGGGTTACCGCTTTGAATGCCTCCCAGATTGTGCTTATTGGGACCTCACTTGTGTCATTCTGTAAGAAGTATTCTGTTATCTTGTCCCTGATCGTTTCCCCCAAAACCGGGTCTTGGAGAATATCTAGAGGGAGCCACCATCGCCACAGGCCTCCCCCATTTTCTGGGGTCTTTATTTCTAGCCAAAGCGGAGCGTGATCTGAAAGAGAAATCAATCCCTTTTTCTATGTCCTGGATGTTCCCCATGAGGCCCACCGATACCCAGAAATAATCAATCCTTGACATTGTGTTGTATACGTGCAAATAGTATGTGTAGCCTCGCTGTTGGCTCTTTAGTTGAGTCCATACATCACAGAGTGCCAATTGTTCCATCTTCTGTTTGACAAGTTTGGATGGGGCGCCTTGGGTAGTGGGTCCCCCCGTACTTCTATCTGTTTGTGGATGCGATGCAAGATTTAGGTCTCCCCCCAGAATTACTTCCCCTTTCGCAAAGCCCTCGAGCTTCTCTAGCGCGTCTCTGATGAAGCCGTCCTGTCCCGTGTTAGGTGCGTATATGGAAGCCAGGGTCAGGCGGTATCCGTCGAGCTGGGCATTAATGATTGCGAGCCTCCCGTCCTTAACCGTTAATCTGTCTGTGAGGACTACATTCACTCCTTCTTTTATAGCAATCAGGACTCCTGCTTTTTTGTCTTTGGCATTAGATTGCGCCCATTTGCGATATCCCCTGAGATGTATTTTCTGTTTGTCCTGGGCTTTGATGTGTGTTTCTTGTAGTAGGAGAATGCTTGCCTTTTCTCTCTTCAGCAGGGACTCAACTTTTTTCCTCTTTAACTGGGAGTTCAGGCCTCTTATATTGTATGTTAGGATTCTAAGTCTCTCCATTGAGAATTACGGTGTGGGTCGTTTCCTGTTTTTCGGTGCATTGAGATTTTATTGCTTCTTCCGTTGCGTTTCCCCCCCCCCCTCCCTCCCTGACTCCCCAACTTCCCCCCCAAAATAAACTTGAAACAATTAACTTCCCGAGGAGCGCCCGGGTACCTAGGGTTGCTAGGGCGTTGGGCCTATCGCTCCCGACCCTGAATATGCTCAGTATTAACTTCACGGGGGATCCTATACCCCGCATTTCCTCAGATCTTCCTGAGTTACAATTCCAAAGGTTCCTCACCGGGCCGCTTGCCTGTGCTTGCCGTGGACATTTTGCTTGACAACCTAATTACCCATTTTGCTTCTTCTTTTGCCGTATTTCTTCCCATCCCCTCGGCCTTTTGTTGTACCCATAGCCCGTTCTGTTGGGCATCCCCGACGGGTCCTCCTTTCGTATGTCCATCACCTGTAGGCCTTCGTCGCATGTGGTTACTCTTCTTTGTTTACCTTCCCAGGGGAATAGAAGGCCGAACGGGAAAGTCCATTTGTAACGAATTTCTTTCGCCACCAGTTCCTTTACAAGTGGTGCCATATCTCTCCTTTTTTGCAGAGTGACCGCAGCCAGATCTTGATATAAGTGGATGTCCGTCCCATTCATCCTGATGTGTTCCAGTTTTCGCGCCATCCTCAGAATTTGTTCCTTTTGTGGGTATGAGGAAAGGACTGCTGGGACATCTCTAGGTCTTTCTCCGGGCGCCCCTGTTCGTTTGGGGCCCACTCTGTGAACCCTGTCTATCCCTATGAGGTCTGCTTCCTGCTCCTCCAGAATGTCTCTGACCACTTCTTGGACCGCTTTTTTGAGGTCCTTATCGAGAACCGTCTCCGTGATATTTTTGATTCGAATGTTTGATCTCCTAGAGCGATTCTCTAAGTCTTCGCATTGGATCTCAAGGTTTTGGGTTAGGCGTGCCAATTGTTCATGGGTCTCGCTGTATTGGCGGGTTTCATCTTCAAGGTGTGGGACGATTTCTCTCCATTGTATCGGTCCTCTCTTCTAGTTTGGCTACACCCCTCTTGACTTCCTGCACCACTTGTTTTATTTCGTTTCTCAGGGAAGAGAACTGGTCCTGGACCGTTGACATGAATTTATCCTGTAGCTCCGCGAACCACGTCTGCATATCCTCCCGTGACGGAGGTAGAGAGGTGGCGTTGGAGTGTATGCAGCCCTCTGGGGAGTCGTCCCGTGCCCTTCCTCTTGTTTGGACTTGTGATTCCGCCGACCACATTTGTACCAGGTTAGCGTCTTGTTTAGCTGGGTGTGGGTTCGGGAGAGTCGAGTTTCCTCTCCCCTTTGCTTTCGACATTCCTTCCCTGTTGTAGAACGTTCGCCTGTGGTTATCGGGAGGCCCTTTGCGCTTTTGGATGTCGCTTCGTGGCTTTCCCCCTCAAAATGCAGGTCCCGGGGCAGGGGGGTGTTGGTCTTTCTGTATGGTGGGGGGAAGTTACCCTGGGTCCGCGGTATAGTCCTTCCTTGGTGCTCCCTCCTGCCTCTATGCACCCCCCTTGAGCTCTGCTTAGGCCTCTGAGTGGTGGGGACTCAGTGAGTGTCCGCCGGTAATTGCTGGTGCGGGGGGGGGGCGCTCACCTTATGCGCCTCCGGGCGACCGATGGCGTGCGCGGTGTAGCTTGGACTGCTGGGTCTCCACTCCTCCGCACGGGGCCCTACGCTTCTGTGGTGCCCTCTCCGCCTCGTCGGAGCATGCTTGCTCTGCCCTCCTCCGCCCCGATGGCACTGCGGGACAGCCCCCGACTCCCTGAGTGTTCCGCACTGCCTGGGGCGAGGAGCCACGGCCTCCCGCTGGATCTCCGCTCTCGCTGACGGTTATGGCCGCGCTCGATGGGGAGGGGGCGGCCGCCTCTCGCCGCGTCTGTGGTTCCGCAACTCCCGGTCCTCACATATGTAGGGTCGGGCCTCGGCTGTCGGATGGTGTCCTTAACATTCGGGTAGGTTTTCGTAGCGATTCATGCGTTTCTGTCCTGCTTTATTGTGGCTTTGTTGGCGGCCCGGGCGGAGAGAGATTTATGTGCGACTCCCTGTCCCGGCGGCCATCTTGGAATCGTCCATCAAGGCAGCTAATTTTCCCATTATTCTGGGATTACTGTGGCTCTGTCTGAACAACCCTTACATTAATTGAACTGCGGGCACTCTTTTCTTGGGTTCTGAGCATTGTGTAAACCACTGCCTTTCACATAGTTCGGTCAGGCTACACACAACTCCTCCAGGCTCTCACAAGGCCCCATTAACCATCTTGAGTCACCTAAGTGGCATTTTGGATTGTTACTCACAGTACTCCCAGGTATTCATGCTCCCTCAGTTTTCATCTCTTCCTCCACATCGAAGAGACGATTGTCGTATTGAATGAATCCCTGACCAACCAGTTCCCTTCGGGCGGATGTATATGCTCTCGCAAAGAGAGAAAGCTGTACTCAAGGAATATCTCCAAACCAACCTGCAAAATGGACTAATATACAAATCCATTTCACCAGCAGGAGCCTACCTGTTCTTTATACTTAAAAAGAACACGGACGAATTACGCCTGTGCATAGCTTATCGAGCACTCAACAAGTTCACAGTGCCCGATAGCTACCCAATGCCGTTAATCCTGGAATTCCTTGAAGCTGTCACTGGTGCCACTATCTACACCAAGTTGGACCTAAAAGGGGCCTACCACTTGATCAGAATCGCTCCACGGGACAAGTGGAAAACAGCCTTTAGGAGGCACTTTGAGCATTTTGAATACCATGTGATGGGCTCGCCAATGATGCTGCTGTATTCCAGCGGTTCATGGACCACCTGTTTACAGACATATTGCTTCATTTTGTGGTGATTTATCTAGACGGCATCTTAATATTTTCCCCCAATAAGAACAAACACCTCGCCATGTCAGTCTAGTATAGTATCGACTACAGGCAAACCATCTCTATTGTAAGGCCAAGAAGTGTGAATTTCATCCGTCAAATGTCACCTACCTGGGAAATGTATTATCGGCCCAAGGGATTTCCATGGATCCTAACAAAATAGCAGTTTTAGACTGGTGTTATGGAGAATTCTCATTCTATGGCTAATTTCCCTTACCTATAGAGTCCCCCAGCAGCTTTGCTGGATTTGAAGGGTTTGTTTCTTTTTACCTGCTAAGAGTGAGACTCTTTTTCCCACTCGTAGGCATTTTTGCTATGTGTGTTCTAGAATATTTTGGTGTTTAATGCCTTTGGGATCTTTCTCGACCCCATAGGAACCATCTTTATTCACATGTGTTACACAGCACCCTTGGTGCAGTGACACAGGGGTGTCGTAGCGACCCCCAAACATACACTCCATACCCTGGGACTGACTACTGTCTCCCACTCCATGTAAAGTCCCCATTGACTTCACTAGTCAAATCCTTTGAACTACACCAGTGCAACCCATCTTACTATGGAGGTACTGGAAGGGGTTAATAGTTTTTCCCCTATGTTCATTTTCGCGAGGGTACCGTACAGTCCCTCTCTCAAAAGTTTCTGGCTGGTTGCATTGGTTACTACCATAAATATTAGACCGCAAATATTTCCCTATGGGATTTTCCCATTGTTCGAGGCTACCACTTTTTCTGACAGCCTCTAACATACTGCCAGTGTATTTTAATATTAACTTTACTCCGGTAGGTTTTTATTGCCAGAACTTTAATATAACTTCTTTCTCGTGTCTTCCTGTACACTCTTAACCCAGGTCGGGTATCCTTTGTTCGTCCTTTTGGCGGGCTTCTGCTGAGAAGCCCTCCTTTCGGCGCCACTGAGTCTGGGGTGGGTCCATTGTGTGGCAGGGGGAGTAGGACCCCTAGACAGGGTTGCCTCAGCAACCCATGTCACACTCTATCCTGATAGGCTGGAGGGTCTCCAGCCAAGATGACCACTCCACTGTGTGAGTGACAGCTAGGGTGTATGAATGGGGATCTTTTTGCATAAAAGCAGGGTCCTGAGAACTGGAAGAGCAAGACGTCACCACTGGAACTGAGAACACAAAGAGGAGAGAAGCCAATGACATCTGCACCGACTGAACCACTGGTGAAGCCCTGCTGCAGCGTCTCACCACTTTTCTCCACACGACAAGAGAAGATCTTCACCTGCAAAAGCCTTCGTCCCTTGAATTGGTGGGGCCAACCAGTTTGCCAATCACCTTCCCGGACCTGCCTTGGTCGAATCTCCCGTACCCTGTACCCGGAGGTGGAAAGCCAGGCACCAGTCCACCGGACCGCGATTTAAAGGAGCGTACCCGTCGGGCAGCACCGTGGCTGGTTTTATCCCCGAGTAGTGCAGTAACTCAAACCTTCCTCCATGACGAGAGCCTCTCTTCCTCTGCTGGATCACCCGTACTGCAGGAACTACCAGGAACAACCGCCACCACAGGAGCCACTTCTTCATTTTAAGGTACATTGTTCCGCCAGGCCGCCCTTTCTTCGCGGTAGCACTAAAGGTGTTTTAATCCTTTACATACCTTTTGGGTTGGCCGCCCCTCTCTCTTAACATTGTCTTTTCAACTTCTGCGTCCACCTTTTCCACTTCGTTAACCAAAGACTTAACTGCAGCTCTACAAGAACATTTTGCTCCTGGGCCCCTGCCCTGTACCAACTGACTTTGGCACAGGCCTACTGACTCTGGTCACATTTGTTAGATCTGCCGTCTTTAGATTGATTCTCAGCTAGAACTGTGTGGTGCACCTATTTCTTTTAACTACCCATTCCTTCCGATTGTTTAAACCTTGTGAAATGCCATTTTGCTCAGTTTTCATTTAGCTATTGCTTATACTGATGCACTGTCTTGCTTAAACTGGTCCGCAAACTTATGGGAAGTGTTGCTAGGGTGTGTAAGAACCTATTTCTATAATAACTTGTGCTTTCCCTCCCTTGTGAGGAATTGTTAGAGGATCCCTTGTGTGTAGTTGTCACTGTGCCGTTTTGCTCAAGTTTTCACTCTGGTTCACTTGGTCTACAATTTAACTTAGGAGTGTGTATATTTTTCCTTTGACTTATTTTAACTTGCTTGATGACTGTGATACATGTGTTTTATTAGAAGTGTATAAAATAAATATATATCTACTTTTTAAAATAGAAAGCTTTGGTCAGTGTTTCCTTGTTCCATAGTTTAGTTGGCCTATTGTGTAAACCCTGAATACTGCTCATCTCCCTCTTGAGATAAGTCTGACTGCTCAGCCACAGCTACCAACTAAATCTTTGTGGTGCGGACTGATACCAAAGGGGATTTATTGCTCTCACCTGTAGTCCTAATCTTGTGTAGTGCTCCCTAAGGAAACTGCACAGGATTCTGCCTAACAACTGGCCTCCCCATCTTCCATCAAAGAGATCCAACGATTTGTCGGCTTTGCAAACTTTTATCTGAAGTTCATTCCACATTTTTCAGATATCATCTTGCCCTTCACGAGACTCCTCAAGAAAGGCACTCCATTCCTTTGTCATTCCCAGGTACAGACGTACTTTGAAGAACTGAAACAAAAATGTATTTCAGTTCCCATGTTGGTAACTCCAGACCAAAGTAAAAGGTTTATGCGGGAAACCGATGCCTCCCATTACGCTCTTGGGGCCGTTCTACTTCAGGAGAACTCTGCCAGAGTGGAATCCCCTATCGCATATATATCAAAAACATTCAACACTTCTGAAGTTAACTATTCCGTTTTGGAGAAGGAGCTGTTTGTCATTAAGCAGGCCTTCGAAGAATGGAAGCACCTCCTTGGATCTCCACGCCCCATCAAGTTCCAGACGGATCATCCAAATTGGAAGGTACTCCAGTATGCCCAGACCACTAACAGCCATCAAACCTGATGGGCTCATTTCTTTTCCCCATACAACATCCTCTTCACTTTCATGCCAGGACGTCAGAATCTCTGTGCTGACGCTCTTTCCTGAAAGGACCATCCAAATGATATATTCTGTCTTGAGAGGATTTTCCCTAAGGCTGTCTTTCTCCATGTAATCACTGACTTTCTACAGAAGGTTAAACAGTCCGCACAAGAAAACCAAGCCAATTGTCTTGACCTTTTAAGAAGCCACAACTTAACTAGGGAAATGGGCTACTTTTTTTACACACACCGAGTATTGATCCCTTCCGCACTGTTGCAAAAGGAAGTCATGTGCATGTGCCATGACTCTCGGCAGCTGGCCATAGAGGAGTATCCACCACACTGGAACTGGTAAGGAGAAACTTCTGGTGGCCTTCCCTGATTACCGACGTTCAGGATTACGTCTCAGCCTGTGTTACTTGTCTTCAGTCCAAAACCTCACAATCTTTCCCATTGGGCCTACTTTCCCGCATGCCAAAACCCATAAGACATTGGCAGGTGAATTCTACGGACGTCATCGTGGACGGTTTATAGTGATTCTTTCGAAAAAAAAGTTTCAAATCACTAAACCCTCGAAAAAAAAGTTTCAAAATAAAAAGTTTCGAAAACTTAAATTTAACATGCAAAAATGCATTTCTTTCTAAAGCAATCCGTCAACAATAGACATGGACTAGTTTTAATGGAAATGCACTTTTACATGTTAAAAGTATTATTTCAATGCTTTTTTTGTAACGTTAAAACGTTACATGGAGCTGTCCAGTGCTGAAATTTCAGCACTGGCCAGTCCCTTGTAACGTTTTAAGGTTTTTGTGTATATTTGGGGGGTTCTCTCCCAGCCCCCACACCATTCGCCCACCCCCCAACCCTAACCCAAGCCCTAACCCTAGCCCTGGCGCCAACCCTAACCCTAATGTAACCCTTAAACTAACCCAAACCCACACCCTAACCCTACTGTAAAACTTAAACTAGCCCCAGCCCTAACCCCAATCCATCCCAAACTCTAAACCCTAACCCTAACCCTAATATAACCCCCAAACTATCCCAGGCTCCAACCCTAACACTATTTTAACACTTAAACTAACCCTAGCCCCAACCCTAACCCCAACCCTTACCCCAAACCCTAACCCTAAACCCAACCCTAACCCTCATCCTAATTTAACCCCAAAAACTAACCCAAGCCCCAACGCAAACCCCAACCCTGGCCCCAGCCCTGCACTAATACTTACCATTACATGTCGATGGCACCTTCACATTTTTTTCAACGAAATGGTCATTGAAAGGAATGCCATTTCGACAAATTTTTTTAAAAAGTTTTGCCATTTGAAATTTTTACATTCGTAAGAATGACCGGATACCATTGTGGACCCCCTGCATGCCAAATACCCGTAAGACATTGACAGGTGATTTCTACGGACTTCATCGTGGACGGTTTATAGTGATTCTTTTGAAAAAAGACTTTCGAATCACTTAGCCCTCGAAAACAAAGTTTTGAAAGAAAAAGTTTTGAAAAGCTATATTTAACATGCAAAAATGCATTTCTTTCGAAACCAATCTGTTGACAATAGACATGGACTGGTTTCAATGGAAATGCACTTTTACATGTTAAAAGTAGCATTTCAATTCTTTTTTGTAACGCTAAAACATTACATGGAGCTGTCCAGTGCTGAAATTTCAGCACTGGCTTGCCCCTTGTAACGTTTTAAGGTTTTTTGTGTATATTGGGGGGTTCTCCCCCCCAGGCCCCACACCATCCCCCCAACCCTAACCCTAATTTAACCCCTAAACTATCCCAGGCCCCAGCCCTAAGCCTATTTTAACACTTAAACTAACCCTATCCCCATCCCTAACCCCAACCCATTCCTAACTCGAAACCCTAAACTTAGCCCAAACCCTAACCCTAATTTAACCCCTAAACTATCCCAGACCCCAACACTAACCCTATTTTAACACTTAAAAACTAACCCTAGCCCCATCCCTAACACCAACCCTAAGCCTTACCCCTAACCCTAGACCCAACCCTAACCCTAAATCTAATGTAACCCCTAAACTAACCCAACCCCCAACCCAAACCCTAACTCTGGCCTCAGCACTGCACTAATACTTATCATTACATGTCGATGGCAGCTTCACATTTTTTTGAACAAAATGTTCATTCAAAGGAATGGCATTTCGGCAAAAGAAATTCGAAGGTTTGCCATTCAAAACTTTTACATTCGTAAGAATGACCGGATACCATTGTGGACCTCCCTCCTTCAGACAATCACACATCATGGTTACCATTGACTACTTCACCAAGATGGCTCATTTCATATCCTTACCTGGCGTTCCGACTGCTGCTCAGATGGCCCAGGTTTTCATCAAGACTATATTCTCATGTCATGGGTTGCCAGACACTATCGCCTCTGAGAGAGGTCTCCAGTATACATCATGATTTTGGCAGAAACTGTGCTCCCTTCTCGACATACAACAGGCTATGAGCTCGGGGTTCCATCGACAGATGAGTGGACTGACAGAACGGCTCAACCAAATGTGGGAAGGCTACCTGCAGTGCTTACTTTCAGCTGGCCAAGACGACTGGGCAGAGCTCCTACCCCTGGGAGAGTTTGCCTACAACAATGCTCCCAGTCTGCCATAAGAACCAGTCCGTTACACTGTTCCTATGGATTTCATCCTTCCTACATCCCTACCACAGTACCTTCTTCCACCCGATTGCCAGTGGTATGATAAGTGTTTTGAGGTGCCTTACTAGCAGATGTACAACAGTCTGCCCATTTGGCCCTTAAGGATGTGCAAGACCGGGCCAAGCGCTATACCAATCTAAGAAGGTCTCCTGCCCTGGTGATTGGTGACTTGGACTGGCTGGTGTCCCGATTCTTACTTCGCCATCTGGTTCCCTCCAAGTTGTCCCTCGATTCTTTGATAACTGCTGGATCCTGCATTTGGTGGGCACATCGGCTGTCCGGTTACAACTGCCCCCTTCTTGGTCCTGTATACATCTGGTCTTTCACCTATCCCAGATCAAGCCGGATGTTCATGATCACTTCCAGTGGGGACTGTCCGCACGTCGTCCTCCTGTGGCTACTCCTTTGGGAGATGAATATGAAGTGTCCAGCATATGCGAATCTCGCTACTTCAGTGGTCGTCTCCAGTTTGTGATTGATTGAAAGGGGCATTCATTTGCAGACAGGTCATGGAAGCCTGCTTCAGGGGTTCACGTGTCCCGGCTGGTTAAACGGTTTTACCAGCTCCATCCCGGCAAACCGGGTTGTCTGCCTCTGCGAGGGGGAGATACTGTCATATTCCACTATAGGTGCTGGTCTTGGAGGTGCTGCGGGAGGATTCATTATGCTGTTTCTTTTGCCCATCCTAATATGGGCACCTGGATGCGCCATGCACGCGGTGCTCGACTAGCTGTCCCTGATTGTGTCTGGTTTCCGCCCCTGTTGTGTCACAAAATGGGATATCAACAACCAGAAGCTGAGCAGCATTACGTCACTACTCCTGAGCTTGACGCTTCGTAAGTTCGTTAACTAGGATATTCCTTTTTCCAGGTCTCTGTCTCATTCTGTGCATTTAACATTCCTGCCTTTTCCAGATCCTTCCCACTGGGTGTTGTGTACGTCTTACATGTCCTCCCTCTCAGACTTTCAGCCTCTGGTGACTCTTTCCTTCCTCCGTTCAGAGGTTTTCGATTTGCTTCCTGCTCTCTCCTTGCCTCCTGTGTCTACAGAACACGGTACGGCAACTCACACACAGAGTTCCATATTCAGGTACTTTAGGATTTCCTTGCCATTCATATATTTTGATTCTTTTCAGCAAGACCTTGTTTCTCTGAGCCCCTGACAATATGGGAGTCGCCTCTGCAAAGGAGTTCACCTCCGTGTTCAGCTGCATTCGCCTCCACGTTCCGCAGCATACGATTCCAGTGTCTTCCTGCCAGATTACTGAGTAGGTTAACAGGGTTACAACAAACACATTTTTTCATTTTGCGGATCCACCTTTTTCTTATCACAATCCTCCTTCTCTCACAATAGGAAGCCCATATCTTCCCACGGAAGCGCCCGAAATCACCTCTTCTCGCAATGTCAGGCAGTTATATCCTCTCCTAATCTTTGGGTTTCTCCTGCTCTTCTGTATACTCTCCTCTCCTGTTCTCTCTGACAGACACCTGAGGCAGTCCTTCCCTGAGAGCGTTCTGTCCAGTATTCAGTTGTCCGAAGACCATCAACAGTTCTACGCTCACAAATTACAGCAAGCAGGGTTTTCTTCCCCAGAGGGTTTCCCTGAGGACTCTGCTCCCCTCAGATCCCGGTCAATCGGGCGGAGGGCTGTAGGGTTCTCAGGGTTTTTTTCCTGACTTCACAGAGCTGCCATCTGATCCAGGTTAGTGGTCTCACAAATGTTATCTCATTTGCATGATAGATATGGCTTGTTAGATCCTACAAGGATGTTTATTACCATTCCAGATGGTCCAACCGAGGAATTTGCTCATCCAAACGACCTTCATAATCTACTTCAAGCTCTTCAATCGTCACCGATGGATGTAACTTCCCCGAACTATCCGGTCAACACTTCTAAACTTGATCCTCCACTTCAATGGTCGACCTCCAAAATACCCAGGAATCAACACATCAAATATACACTCACATGTAGTAGATCAACTTCCTCTCTTACACTTGATGCTACGTCCACTTCAACTCATCTGATAGAAAATCAAGATCTATGATTAAATCTATTGATTGTTCTCTCTCAACTTTACAAACTTGATTAATTTGAAAGATTCTTATATTCCGTAGCTAGCATTTCCGACATGCAATTACCTTTTTGCTTTTCTAATCATTTGATTTCACCTCATTGTTGTTTTTAATGGCTACTATCTATGTTCATGTCTATACAATTTTAACTGAAACTGATAACTCTTGCTTCTCTTTGCCTGTGCTTATTCCATTTCTGTACTTTGGTATCCCTCATGATACTTTTATCCTTTTGTCATTACTTATTCTTCTACATTCTTTTATATCCAACTCCTATATGTTCTCTTTTATATTGTCATCTTCCATTCCTTATGTTTTACCCATATTCTCCAATATTACAATTACATTTAGTAAACTTTATTCCATTGATGTTTGACATTTTTTTAAATGTATTTATGGCTGCATATTAATGTTTTATTTTCTTTATGCTTCATTCTCTACTTTTGTCATTATCTTTCTTATCCTTTATAATCTCTTCAACATGTATCACATTGAATGTTGAAGGGTTGGGCCATCCTATCAAACACAGCAAGATTATTTCACAACTGGCCAAGCAAAAGCCGACATTATATATCTCCAACAGACTCATTTAAGCTCTGATAGTGAAAACATCAAGATTAGAGCCCCCTGGGTCAGTCATACACTTTTCTCAAATGCTTTGTATAAGAAAGGTGGATTATCTATTTTAATTAATAAACATTTAAACTTCGAACCAGTTAGCGAAGAAAAAGATCCAGAAGGCTGATGGATTATGGTGGATGCAATTATCAATAACCTACCTGTTCCCATTGGCAATGTTTATGGCCCCAATGCTCCCAACCCACCTTTTTGGTCCAATTTTCTCACAAAGCTCTCACAGAAGGGCCCTGGCAAGCTCATTTTTTGTGGTGATATGAACCAGATTTTGGACTTTGCCCTTGACCGTAAATCCTCCTCGAATTGTGTCGATTCCAAATCTCGGAAGAGCTTCCTAAATTTATTACAAAACTTAAACTTAATTGACTCTTGGCACTTTTGTCATCCAGGGACTGAACATTTTACATTCTATTCCCCACCTCATCAATCCTTTTCCAGACTAGATTATATTTTTGTTAACTCCTCATTAATGTCTTCCATTTTAAACTCTGAAATTGGCCCATAACTATCTCAGACCATGCCCCTGTTTCCACCATTCTTGAATGGACTCCCACCACTAAATTCTGTCCTGTATGGAGATTTAATTTGTTTCTTCTTAAAGATCAATCCTTTGTATATAAAACCTATTCCTTCTTTAAATAATTTTTCTTTAATAATCGCCCTGAGCACACCTACATGTTCAACTACTGGGATGCCTTTAAGCCTTCTCTCCGTGGTTTCATAATCCAATTTGTTGCTATTAAAAAATGGCAATCTGTACTCAACCATAACACTCTTTTACCCTCAATGAACCACCTTGAGCAATCCTTTTATTTAAACCCGGATCCTAACATCATGAAAGCTCTTATGGCTAAATGTATCGAATTCACTAAAACTATCACTGACAAAGCTGCAAACTCCATACTCGGGTCCAGAACCAAATTCCACAATGGATCATACAAAGCTGGCAAAAGGTTAGTATCATATCTAAAGTAGAAAAAACAAAAATCCCTTATAACCCATATTATCTCCTCTGAGGGTATCAGGTTAACCAAACCAAAAGACATAAACAATGCTTTTCTTGATTTCTTCTCTAATTTATATGCCTCTAATCCTTCTACCAACACTGCTGAAATCAACTCATTCTTCGAAGCAAACACAAAGAAAAATATGTCCAACCCGGTTGATCTTTCCCCCCTTGGCACACCTATCTACCTTACTGAAATCAAGCAAGCCATATTTGACCTCAAACTCAATAAAGTACCTAACCCTGATGGATTCACTTCAAATTATTATAAAACTTTCATTGATTCCATTGTGCCTAAACTTTTAGAATTATACTCCTACTTTGTTGAAATTGGGCAAAGCCCTGGATCATTTGGTGAGGCCCTCTTAATACTCTTTCCCAAGCCCAACAAAGATCCAACTATAATTAAAATAAACAGACCCATTTCTCTCATCAGTTCGGATTCAAACATTTTCACTAACATTTTTGCAAAACGACTAGAACTGTACCTCCCCAAACCTATACATTCCATTCAATCCGGTTTTATCAAACGTCGCCTTGCTTCATCTAACACCAGACTCTTATTTAACACTCTTGCTCATTCTCAAAATTCACATGAACCTTTAGCCCTTCTTGCCCTCGATGCTGAGAAAGCATTTGATCGTGTCTCTTGGTCTTTCATGATCCACTTTTTAACCTGGCATGGCCTTCCCCCATACTTTATCAACCTGAATAAAATTCTTTACTCCTCACTAGTATCCTTATCAACAATTCTCTCTGCTCCTCATTTCGAATGAAAGAGGAACTCACCAAGGCTGTCCCCTTTCTCCTTCACTATTCAATCTTGTTTTAGAACCCCTTCTTCAAAGCATTACAATGAACACTAGTATCAAATTTATCTCTATGAATGACATAGAAATCAAATTATCCGCCTACGCCAAAAATATCCTTATTTAACTCCATGAGCCTGCCTCCTCCATCCAACATTTAATAACTACTATAAATAATTTTTACTTCGTTTCTGCATACAAATTGAATTTTGATGAATCTGAGGTCTTACCTCTCACTATTGCATGTAACCCTACCAATACCCCTCTGTCTGGTTATTCTTGGCAACCATCTCATATTAAGTATCTAGGGCTTCTCATCGCTAAAGATATTCACACTACTCTCAATCTTAATACTAACTCTCTAATTGAAAAAGTTACACAACTGATTGAAAGATGATCACCTCGTTTTCTATCTTCGTGAGGACGCCTCAATATAATTAAAATGATCAGACCCATTATCCTCTATTCCCTATCCTTGATTCCCAATGCAATTCACACCTCTTTCTACAGAAAACTTGACTCCTTTATTCTTAAATTCCTATGGAATCATAAAGTACTGCGCATTGCCATCAATAAATGTAGACTTTCCAAATCCTCAGGAGGAGTCAAATTTCCTAATTTCCAATTATATTGCAAAACATTTGTCCTAAAACAATTAATTATATTTAAATATTATGAATCTCATCATGGAAATGCTCTCCTTTGGATCAATATTGAAGCTAGCTTCATTTCTCCACTCTCCATTTCCCAATTCCTAATGAACTCCTCCTGGCCCAACATTACTACTTTTCCTTCACTACACTTTAAAAAAAATCATGTGGAATAAACTCCCTGTTAACACTTTCACTAAAACTAACCCTGATGACATTTTCACCTGGTTTAATAAGCAAAACTCTACCAAAGTCAATCTGTCCACTACATACAGATGGTACAATTCAGGCATCAAATTTGTCAAAGAACTATTCCACAACTCAGAAGTAGTCTCTTTCCCAAGGATTTGCTCACAATATAATATCCCTACTTCAGATCTCCCCTTCTATACATCCCTAATCAAGTCTATCACTAAATCCTTACCTACCTTCAACCATAAATCCCCTTCTCCTTTTTTAAACCTCTTAATTAATAATCCCTCTATTAATGTCACCAAACTTTATATGTTTCTAAACAATCTTCCTTCTCCAAACTCACTTAACCTCAATACCATCAGCCAATGGGGAATCGATTGGGCCCTTCAACCCACCTATTTTTTTTTTAATTTTTCATTTTTCACTGTGCTTTACTTACTCCTACACGTATTGCCAAAGCTGTAGTTAGTGTATCCAACTGTTGGTCATTTTCTGAGCCTAATGCAGATTTTACTCATTTAGTTTTCAATTGTAAATATGTTCATGCTTTCTGGTCCAAGATCTGGTCATGCATGCAATCAATCTTTCATTTAGCAGAACCACTAACGCTTGCTAATCTCATTATTGACTCTATTGTTAATCCAGCTCTTAGACAGATTGACCCTACTACTTGTTTATAAGTATTGCTTTTCAAAATTGTACATGTAATTGGAAGAATACAACTAATCTATTGCACAATACTTGGTGGAATTCTATTTGCTCCATCCATCAAATGGAAAAACGTCATGCTTCTTCATTTGACTATTTGCATAAATTTACAGAAAATTGAATATGTTCATACCTTATCTAAACACTCATGATTAACTGATTTCAACTTTTTTTTTAGTCATGTATTCCTACCCTACCCTTACCTACTGTCTTATGTCCTGTCTATGTTCCCCCCTGTTTTGTCTTATTCATTATTCAATTCTAATAGGTTAATTGAAATTAACTTCTTTATCATGTTTCCCATCAACTATTCGTTTTTGACACTGGAACTCATATAATTGTTTAAAAATGGTGAACTGTTCCTATTTACTATTCCTTATACTAAGCTAATAAAAAATTTAAAAAATGTTCAAAGACCATGTGTTTCCATTGTCAACACTGTCCAAGTGAGATGTTTCATGAACTGAAATTCCATTGCTTTGATGACAGGCTGTGCTATCCATTCCTTTATGTAAATTCCATGCCATAACACAATTGGTTTGCAACATAAGCAGCTCTAGCCAGTTGTCGCCGAATCATTTTTGTTTAGAGCAAGTCCCACAAGTCTTGTATTGGCCTCCATATGGTCTTGGTCAAAATGTTACCTTTTTGCCTTAGACTTCAGACCTATGTTGTGAAAAACCTCCAAATACTGAGTGTGAAAAATTTGGTGAGGTCCTCATTTCTCTGGTAAGTCCTTTACCTCACGCTGTCTTGAAAAGGCTGAGTGTGAGGAGGCGACCCTGGCTCCAGACACTTTTTCCTGCGCTTCTGTTCAGGTGGATGTTGGCAACCATAGCAGTGTGTGTTTTGACTCCCATGAGTGTCTGTTAGACAACTGGTGCATAAGTGATTGCCATTTTTCCACAAGTATGTTAACTTATCTTTCGCTTGATTTAGAACTTCACCAGGGATGATTACCAATTGACTGAGACCTTTTCAGTAGTTCTTCATAGCCATTTTTTCTCCTTCCGCATTGATTTTTTTGGCAATAGATTTGGCACATGTCATATGTCGAATTGATACTTTATGTGTGGGAAAATTCCACGCATGACCCTGCTGTGAAAGCAATTATTTCACAATTTATTATAGATGTGAGAAAAAGCCACCAGAAACATGTTTGACTATATTCTTGAAAAGGTGCCTACAGACTAAGTTATAACATGTATGAATGGTTCAACAGCAAGAGGCCAATACAATACAACCAGCGTGCCTATTCTCTTTGGGTTTCTTTGTATTGCACTGGGTTTTGAAGCCAAACATAACTAAGTAATGTAAAATATATAATTACATCTGTAATAGTGAGGTTAATATACATTGCATTTGTATTACTGATATAACAATATATTTCACTTGTAATATTGTTGCTTTCAACCAGACTACATACCCTAACCACGGACAAGCACAAAGCAAATTCAATCAAAATACCTGTTTTCATTTCATGTGTTCAAATATGCCTTCCTATTACTCTATCACATTTCTGTACTCAAAGTTAAGAGATAGGTGAAAAGACAACAAACAAAAAATATGTAAAATTCCATGATACTATACACTCTACTAGAAGTATGGATATAATATAGGACTATATCAAGATGACAGAAGAACACTTGAATACTCCCAGATGATAAAAGGAAATTGATTAACAGTATATTGCTATTATAACTAAAGAAATCAATGACTTAATAATGAAATTGCATCATAAACACATGGTCAATGATGATGAAAGATCATTTATAACTACAGAAAAACCCAAAAGACCCATTATATAGTTCCTCCCTAAAATCCACATAGACTATACAATACTGCTGGATGATAGACCAATAGTCTGCGGGGATGGTAGGATTACTGAACATATGTCAAAATGTAGAGACACTATACGGAGACCTGACGTGTGCAAACTTTATTCACATACAAGAGATACAATGCATGTACTGGATAGCATGAAAACATAGAATGGAAAGAGAATGCATGCTTGCAACAATGGATGTGAAGGCATTGTATACATCCATTGATAACAAACTGGCACTTGTTAATATTGATTACACTTTCCAAAATGGGTCTGAAACTTAATACTTATATGTGGAGATGTTAAAATAATTGCTAGCCTTTGATTTAAAAATCAATGTGCCCCTATTCAATGACAAACTGTATCAACAGACAAAAGCATGTATAGCAATTGGGACATGCTTTGCACCTCTATGGCTTACTTGTTTGTGGGACAGTTCAAACACAAGCACGCGACAACTCACCCTGTTTTATCTAAAAATGTGTGAAATGATTAAGTTACATTGATATACTAATTTTAAGGAAAGGAAGTGACTTTCAATTTTATCGATATTGTGAATATTTGAACATAGATGCTTTTGGACTAAGCTTCACACTAAAAAACAGATTAACTATTTGGATCTATTTATCTATATTGAAGAAGGCATGATACAGACAAAAACGTACAGGAAAAAGTCAAATGCAATGCTGCATGCAGATAGCTAAAACCTGAAAATACCATAGAAAATATACCTATTGCCGAATTAACTAGATCTAGTAGAAACTGTAGTACAGATTTGGCATACCAAAACAAATGTGAGACTATCAAACACAGATTCCTGAGCAGAGGTTACTCAAACCAATGTGTTTGAAAAACAAGAGAAAGGATCACCTTACGGAACAGATTGGAATTCTTGAGATTATAACAAGTGAATCACAAAAAGACATTGTTAGAATAATCACCCAATGTTCTAATGACAACAACACGATTAGAAGATTTTTCCCCAAAAACTGACACATACTGCTGTTGGACCCAGATCTTAAAGATCACATTACAGGTTAGCCTAATATTGTGTGTACTAGGGTCACAACTATAGGAATGAAACAGAGTCCTAGTTACATGGCTAACAAGAAACAGGTATGACAAAGAAGTATAGAAAAAGGAACACCAATAAAGGGAATCTACAAGTGCTCGAGCTGCAACATGTGTAGACATGCAGTCAACAATGTACAATCGCACACTAACAGATATGGGCGAGTTATAGACATCAATGACTTCATAAACTGTAGGACAACATATGCGATATGTATAATGGTCTGTATCTGTGACAAATTGTACGTGGGGAGCACCATAAAGGAACTAAGAATAAGAAAAAGGGAACACCTTGACAGCTTAACCATGCCTGAAAAGAAGATAGCATTGGTGACTCATTGGAATTCAGAACACTTTGCAGAAAAAAAGGATAACGTAAAATTCTTCAGCATAAGACATATCAGGATATACCCAAGACTGGGAGACGGAGAGAAAATACTATGACAAGAAGAAGCAAAGATGATTTGCAATTTAAGGACCATCACAGAAGGACTCAACAAGAAGAACTGAATTGATCTACTGAATATGCACAATAGGGAAGAAATGAACCATATTGGAAAAAATATAATGCATTAATACCTTGAAACTACAGCCTCATTGACACTATGGACTCAGTGTCAATGCACATGTAACTACAAGGAACATTGTACTTGAGACTACCCATACCAAATCTATGCACACCATGTTAATTCTCACAGCAATAACCATTGACTGATACTTTACTCTTGTCACCATGATCATTACTATAACAACTGTAATTCTTCCGATTGTTTTAATTACTCTGGAATCCTAGTGAGATTCCACTTCATTTTAAGCTTGAACACACACTCAGGCTTACTAACATCCTCATAAAGATTCTAATCCTGCGACTAATAATTAACTTAATAATAGGGGATTATCACTTACTGACCCTTGCTTTCACATCGCTAGACCAAACTCTTAATGTAAACTGAAAAGCAACCTTGCGTACCCTTAGGATTATGCAACCTACATTGGTACACTTCACGATGCAACTGCCACTTATGCACAGATAACAAACCAAATCCTATCTGATCATAGATTTATCTGTCTAGAATTAACAGACCAATGCTTCTTGATCACTGAAACCTGATATTTAACACTTTAAACTATGATAGCACAGGACTGTCATGCTTTCTCTATTTTTTGCCTAAATGTTAAGCCACCTTCAAATTGACATCAGTACCTTTACATGTACATTTATGGTGGGCTACAGTAGCACTTTCAGCACTAATTATTTGATAATCTATACTACACTCCTGTTCAATTATGCAGACCATCTGTATTGTTGTGAACTCACAATTACATCTGTACATAGGAGGATGGAAATGCCCTCTGTTTAGCTCAACTTCATGGCGGACATCATCCTCCTAACAAGGAAAGCGCAACACACATAGGTGTCCTGACTCAGTTTCACAACAAGACGACCATGCTAACTTGGACTTCCCTCTTCCCTCTGCTTAAACGTTAGGATTTATATATGAAACTAACCTGGCATCAAGGATTTTCTCTAACCAAGATACAACAAGTCTATTTTAGGAAGGTAAATAGGACCACCATTTAAAAATGTACTTTGGCTCATTATGCTAGCCTCAAATAATGATTTAATTCTGCAATTTTGCTAAAACCTATGCAACAGGCTATAAAAATATATATACTCATGCAGATTAATTTGGAAACCTTATGAAATAAGGACTGCGCTAATATATGTGCTCAAGTAAAGCCTATTCACATGGAATACAAGGGGAAATATTCGGGATGGTTTTATAAAAATTATTTCTTTCACAGCATCAAAAAAAAAACAGTCACCTCCCCATCCTGACTATTTAAATCATGATACATCCCATCTTGCTATGTGGCACAATAGGCCCTTAGGTCCTAATATGAATAATCTGGACTGACATCTCATCTTTCGTATTGGTGAACTAGTCTGAACTATAAACAGTCTCATATCAACAGGTTCACCCACGTTCTTACTAGCAGGACCTGCATGATCTAACCAATATAGCAGAACTGAGTCATATGAACTATACCTTTTTTGGAACACATAACTAGCCCCCCTAACTCTCTTCTTCCTCCTTCTCTTCTTTCGGCCACATTTATTTGCTGATATCTAATCATGCATTTGTATTTTAGGCAATTAGCAAAACTGTAAAGTAACTTTTTGTTTGTGCAAAAAAAAATGTATAAATGTATACAAATGTACTAATTTGCAACAAACCTAATGTTTTGTGAAATTGCTGTACTAGCAAAATAATTGAAAGAAACTCGACCATCCAATGGCCGGCATTATACAATATTATCAATTAGTACCCAGCGAGGGTCAATGAGCTTATAAAACGTAAGGTCATTGACCCTCGCCCAGGCCTTACCTGCCTCAGACGACTCTGAGCCTCTGCTGCATCACAAGCACTTTCTCCGACTGACCACCATGGAAAGGGATGTTTTCGTTTACTTTTTTTATGTTAGTTTTAATGGCTGCCATGGAAAAGGAAAAGGGACTACAAGTCTCTTCTTCCTGATCATCGGCGGTCATTTTGTTTGCTTTTATTTTTCTCAAGACAAGAAATGGTTAAAGCGCCATTTCCCCATATGAATATACATTCATATCTGCTCACACTGCCCTGTTACTGCTGAATAGAACAACATTGCAGACTTGTTGTTTTCATCCTTGTTCAATATTGTGATGACAGACAAGACCATATTGGACAATGAATACAATCAAAATATACAGTTTTATTTTTAAAGAGAAATACATGAACTAAATCATAGGATGTGTATATCTTAAGCAATCAGTTATCTAATATAAGTTGATCCAAGGAACAATTATTGAAAGAAAGAATGGAATATTATTGAGCTTCCGGCCTCTTGGTATATTGTTATTTTTAATGAAAAACCTAAACATGTTTAAATTGATAAAAACATGAGGGTTAATTTGCAAATAATAAACAAACAGGCAGGCCAACACCTAGGTGTTTCACTCCAAATTAGAGCTTGGCCAGGGCCTTTGGTAACACATGGCATTTAAATGTTACAGTTCATATTATAAATAACAAACAAGATTAAGCATGATCATTAATGAGATTAGTGTGTTAGTAAATAACAGTGCACTTATATTGATGTGGCACAATTAGACAATAAGCATATATATTAAATGCATCCTTTTCAAAGTGATAAGACAAAAGAATAATAGTAAAACAAAAAAGGAGAGAAAACAAAAAACAAAACCATTAGGGACACACGAAAGTACAAACATAAATAAAAACAATCTCAGGTGCTGACTCTGGTATAGTTTCCATTACAATACTTTTCATTTAAATATGTAAAATTGACAATATCTCACAAATTATAATCTTATATATTCATAGTGCCTCCTAAATGTATTCAGAACTAACTATGCATTTGATATACTATGCTACATTTTTCAATTTCATTTAAGATTGTGTTCTGTTGGTGATTTCTGTGAAATATGAAAGTTCTGGTCAATTCAGTATTCTGTGTGAGTATCAATGGATACACGTGATACATTCATAATTTAAATAAATATGATTGATCCTAGAAATTGTTAACAGTTTTGGAAAATGATTGTGACTTACTGAGTCTTTGTCCGGCATGTCATATTTTGACTCTACATGTTGTGCAATTGCAAAAAGTGTTAGATAATGTATTTGAGTCATTTCTGCTATTTCCCTCACCAAAAAAGATAGGTTTTTAGTGGTGTATGTCTAGATATAAAACAAAAATAAAAGGAGGAAGCAGAAATTAGCTGGATGGACTTGTTATGAATTTTGTAGAATATGAATGCACTGTTGGATTGTTTCATTAAGTGTCTAGTTGGTGTATTTGTGGTGCAATATATCATGCTCAGCGACCTGTTCTTTGCAAGGTTAGCGTGTCGCAAAACTTGTGTGAAGATCGGAGAAACCATACGCTCCCAACCTCCGTGGTTGCAAAAATAAACAATGGTTTCACACAATAATGAATGCGCCACAGTTTTCTGTTTGGTAAATCAACTTGTATTTATAACGTATCCATTAACTGAAGTTGCCACTAGAGCATTCTTGAAACGTGTTTCGGGTTTTATTTTCAGCCTTTTTCAAAACAAAACAGGGCATGTATTTAGCTTCATTCTCATATCTCCAATTCAGTTGAAGAAATATTTTCATATTTGTACTTTTCACGCTCAGTGCGTTCTTAATATGTTGACCATTAAGTTCCTGGATTAAATCCCTCCTGAATGGAACGGAATTGCTCGCATCGGCTCGGGTTCTGTACATTGGTGACACATATAGATCCAGAGGGAAAGCCTTCAAAGTATGAGCCGTGGACACCCTGAACACATTGGCCATTATGACTAGAAGTATGAACTTTCTTGCAGCCTCCTTGAGCCGTGACCCACACCCATTGCAAGAGCATGGCTAAAGTTACCCTAACATTTGATTGGGAGGAGGGTGTCAGGATTATGAGGGAAGGAATGTCTCCATTCACCTGCAGGACAGGTGATTTTGTTTATTCCCAGGAACAGAATTTAAAGCATGAGCTTTAGACACTTTGTCTGGTTGATTTGTGCTGTGAATTTTCAAATGAGTGCTTTCTTAGGTTCCTACAGGACCACTGGTGCACCTTTCCTGCATATAATGCAATGTATAGGTTGTCTCAAAATGAAGTCTGAAGAGCACATGCCCATGTTGACATATGTTCAAAGCATTGTACATTTTATGTGATTGTATATTTATATTTTTAAAACACTAATTTTGAGATTATGTCTGATACTTGGCTACTCACTATGAATGAAATTTAGAAGATTAAACAAAGAAACACCTAACCAGATATATAATAAGTAAACAATACAATACTGCGCACATGCTCTCATCCATACACCAGCTCTCACATCGGTATCCCTATTAATAAAACTAATAACCACTTGCTTTAATTTCTATCTTTAAAAACATATGTTGAACATCACAAGATATAGTTAAAAAAAAGACATATACAGTTACAGTATGTCTTACATTGAAATGGAGGAGTCATGTAATGTTATTAGTTTACATGAAGCACATATCAAGCTAGAGTCTATTCATAAATGTGAACCCATGCAATGTGCTCTCAGCGAGGTGATCATTAGACAATGTAAAAGAAAGAGGCCCATAAGCAATGTGATCTTTACTAGAATACATGTGTGTATTCTTTGTCATTTCACATGTATGCTTATACATAGGTATAAGATCTAAAATATATGTTTTGGATAGCTGAGTTTCAAACAACAGGTTTATGGGTGTTGCTTGTAACACAAATAATTAGAAAAAAAGAATAACACGAATATAAATTATTGAAAAACAATCATATCATGGAAACATTTTAAAACAATTTTATTAAACACTTTTAATAGGACACAACTATTACTTACATAATTTAAAAACATGATTTTTTTTATATAAAACTATATGTTGAATTAAGACAGATTTGGCTGTATCTGGATCAATCCCGTGTATACACCTGAATCCCTGAATCTCTGGGATACTCCTCCCTTCTTGCTCGTACTACACATGACTCTACAGACTCTGACAACCAATCTGCCATGAATCAATCACATATAGGCTCTAAAGGCCACAAGTCTGTACTTTGTTTGGAAATAAGATAAATGGTTAAGTCGAGGGAAGTAAACAATTATCCTTAGAATATCTATCGTTTTAAACAATATAGTGTCCTAGAACCACAAAACAATAATTAATGGAGCTCAACAAGACATAGTTAGAACATATGATATATACAATTATAATTATAATCTAAGGCCATTGAAATATGTGCTTTACAGTGTCTAAACAAATCTATTGAACATATATGTTTTTGTAGATTAACATTGTACACATCCCTTTGAAAAAGCTAAAATGGGAAAAATAATTGTTTAACAATAGTAAAAAAGGATACATTTGAAGTATTGAGAATAATGGAGATTGATGCACATCTGCATTTTACATCAAATTCGAAGCAATTAAAGTTTATTCTGTAAAAGAGATAGACATATTATTCACTAATTGCTGGTAATATGAAGACCAACGGTTTAAAAACATTCATGTATTAACCCCCAGCATACAAAGGACTGATCAGTTAAGGCATACAGTCCTGAAGTCCTTTTGCTGAGTTATGCATAGTGACAGAGCATCGCCTTCTGATATATAGAGCATGTAGGTGGAGTTTTCACTGCAACAGTAATTTTCAATTCAACTCAGTTTGGGATCTGGCACATCTTCACTCACACTAGCAGTCACCTCCACCATTTGTTGCTGGCTTTGCCTTGCACACATTTGCTAATCCGTGTATTCCAGTTCAGACATGGACCTCTGACTAGTGGCCATGATATGTGATGAATGGAACCAGAACAAAAGAACTGTAGACAAGTAGTGTAGGCCAGAGATAAATTGAATAAACACCAAGCAAAGAAAAACAATAATAGTGGCATGTAGAAATGGTTTGTTGATATTTATAAAATGCAGAGGTGTCTTTGCCATTTCCATGAAGACAAATAAATGGGTTTTGTACAGAGGACATGTCTCCATTGTGCACTAACATCATGACACAGGGCTTACATAGCGTTCATGGCTGCTAATGTCACATAGAACATGCATGCCATTGTGTAATGCTAAATTTAGGAGATCGTGAAGCAGATTAGATTATCACAAGAGAGCAGTTTGACACGGGTGTGGTTTAGAAATATAAATGTTAGGAATATAAGTTAAGAACCAACAAAATAAATGATTTAATACATCGATATATGATGTGATGCAGATGTTTTACACTTGATCGATTAAAACATTTCAGTGCACCCCTCCTTGAATCCAAATGACACATGACTTAGTGGGGTCAAATACCATTACTCTATATTTGAAGAAAATTAAGGGGCACTCAAAATTTGAGGGTCATGATAAGACAAAACATTATTTGGCTGATCAACTATCAAAAAACAGTCTGCTCCCACCTGCTAGGCTATCTACTGCAGCCAGGCATTATGCACACATTTGCATTTTTTGTAGAACTTCACCTTTGTTGTCACATCACAAACAATAAGAGGCATGTCCTCGACAAGCAATGGATACACGCAGGGTCCTTATCACACGTTTATTGTTGTAGGTCTTGAAAAATGCTTAGGAGGTTGTTTTAGATGACACATAAATGTGCATTCTGGAATAATGGAAGGGGACATTTTGTTGAGCAGTCCATTTGAACTTTTTAGATTAAAGTATATTTTGGACCACAAAAGCACTAACTTTGGCCTCATAGCAGGAAAGTCTGCCTTTACCCACACTGTCAAGAAATTCTGGATACAACAGTGCATGCTCATGCCAACCTAATCAGCACGTGGCTGCTTCTAGATGGTATTCAGTTTGTAATGCACATGTTAGAAACTACATGTACAACATGAATTCTAGTGGTTGACACAAATAATTAGAAAAAAAAAATATTTGTTGACATTGACCACCTACCTTCCTTAAGTTTTTGGCTCTCAGTCATTAAGATTGTTGCTCAGATGGTTTTTAGCTGGTTTTCACATATCCAGTAACATTTATGCAACTTAAATTTGGTTTAGATATTTATGTGCCAACATCCACAACGTCACCCTCCAAATAAGAATATTCATCCTCAGTCTAAGCGTATATATTTGTGATTTTATTTTTTGCAATATCATCCTATCCATGCATTATCTGAGCTTTAGCCTGCACATATACATTTAGACCTAAAAAAATACTAAAATAACAGATGCTTAGGAAATTGGAATATGTATTACAATGTCTTGAATACTAAAACATTGATAGTTCATGTGTTTCTAAGTTGACCCTTGTCAAGAAAATTTTAAATAGACAAGCAATCTAACCCCCTAAACAATTAGCAGAGATTCACAAATAGTTAGAATGGTCAAATGATGATAGCTTTGATACTTTGAATGACAACAGGTAATTTCTGCTCACCTCACATCAATTAGCTGTGATTTGCATCTCTCGCATGATGGCTGCAAATGGGAGTGATTAAAGTGATGGATCTATGAGAATTTGAAATGATCTTTAAACCATGCACAGCTTTAATTACTTGTAGTACTTTTTTTTCCACTGCAAAGTCCATTTAGTACAGTACACTTCAGATATGGTGAATATTTAGGGAGTTTATGTGGCTATTAACTGCAGTGTAACTTTATTTGCTGATAGCCACAATGTTTTAATATGTCCTTTGCAAAGGAACTGCTGGACAAGCATTGGCAAAGCCAACCACTTTGGAATTTTAATTCACATTTGATAGGAATTTGCAATCTAATGCCATCCTGCAAAGATGTACTCACAACAGTTGCTAGCTTCTGCCATTGAATAGCCAAGTAATGCCATACTTAGAGGAGCAACGTGCTTGACTTCAGAATGAGATGATGCCAAGTGACATGGTTTTATGCCTGCTCCTGCACTTAAAATCTGGAGAGGTCTAGCTTTGAGTGTAATATAAATGACTAATAATAATAATAATAATAATAATCACACCGAAGTGGGATAGTAAGCAATCTTTCATGTCCTCTCTTCACTCAACCTCTCCATCAATGCAAATTACTTACTGGTGTCGTCTTTATGGAAAACACATCATTATTATTCAGATTCCTTAGTAAATTTGGGCTTGTGAAGTTCTAAAAACTGGTTGAATTAAAAGGGGTTTGATAAACTCTTAGATATGATTTGCAGTACAGATTTCTTAAAGATGATACTGAACATGAAACCAACATTAGGTAAGATAACTCTGGGAAAAATCCATTAATTTATTGTAAAGAAAAAGCTGAGCACCAAGGGCCAGTGGGTGCTGCGGCAGATGCCCTTTGTATCATGTCACCAAGATCTTAGGGCCAATGCCATAACAGGACACAGGTTGCCCTGGTTTTAGCTCTTTGGAGATATCATTCAAATCTTGCAACTGCAAGGAGGTAAATATAGAATCGGGAAGGTAAAGGTATGAGCACCACAAGGGTGTCTTAAAGTTCATAAAAATTTGATTACTTGCCCACAATTATAAGGTCCTTTGACCCCAACTAAAGGCTTTATTTATTGTTGATTTGTAACATGCCAACAGCATTTCGAAGACTGCTTCAAAGTCTGACCATTCAAAAAGTAGATTTGAGAAAAAGTCCAGGGAGGGAATAAAAGAAAAAGATCATTCATTATACTTGGAAAATTCAGACCAATATAAGTGGTGACGGAAGGATGGGGACAAAGATCATTATGCCAAAAAAGGCCCAATCGGAGAAGAGCAATTAATATACAATTCATTGCATAGATAGTTAATTAATAAGCAATTAATATCTATAAAAAAATATAGAGTGCTATATTTGTACACCATTTTTTGGTTCAAGGGAAACGCGTCTCGTGCCATTGCATACTATTACTTGCGCTCAAAAATGTACACTTAAATCCGCAAAGTACACCTGAATGTGTGCATCTTACATACATACATACAATCATATGCCCTTTTCACTCCCTTTGCACATTTGCCCAAAAAAGGAAGTGTTTTTGCTCATTTCAATGCACATTTTTCGGACTAGACGCAGGGTAAGGTGTAATGCATGGAAAGCCACTTTCTGAACTTGTCCTGCATTGCCCCTGTAGTTGTAGAGACGCAGTGTGAAATGCTGCTCTCCCACTTGCATTTCTGTTACATAATTTCATAGTGACAGGCGCTTCAAGAACATGTCACTATTAAATGCATTCTCTGCTGGGAGCCAATACACATTATTAATATATTTAAGGGGGCTGGCCAGCATATAGTTGAGCTACTATTCAGCCCCCGTCCGAAATTCGCAGGTCACCTTTGATAATGCAGTGAGTGACCTGCACATTTCTGCAATGAGTGCAAATGAAAGAAAAAAGTTCTGTGTTTTTTTCAATGTGTGCTCAATTCTAGCACTGTTCCCCATAGTGTGTTCACACATGGCGATTTTGATATGTAATATTTATTGTGTAAAAACTCGTGTACTGCTGTGTCCATGAGTTGGATTGGAGATCATTCTAAAGGAGTGATATTTTGGTTCACTCATGATTTTTAACAGTTTTGGGAATACAATACATTTTGTTCAAACTCCTCTTTTTGCTCAGGAATTTTCCACTGAACCCTTTGCAGCCACAGCACGGTGCTCCGGTTGTTTTCTAATGTGATTCTTGCTCCAAATTCAAAATAAGTAGTAGACCTAAACGGTGAAGGAAAAGCTTGCTAAGGGCAGCGTTGGAGGTCACTCAGGAAGGGCTTTTGTTGTGTTTGTTTCCTCTCTTGCTCTCCTGTTCATATTATGATCATACTAGGTGGGTCACATTTGCAATGATCATGCACCTACATTTGAGTTCAATTGTTGTCATAAATGGCGTGTTCCTTAATAGTTTTGTTTTAATGTTTGTGTCATACATCTTTTTTGAAAATTAAAGTCTGTCAAGAAGTTGGTTTCATGCACTCGTAAGCTAGAATGCTTCTACTTTGCTTTCAGACATTGGAAATAAAGGGAAATGTACCCAAGGGCCATTAAAGCCCTTTGCGCCTGCACCTCATGAGATGTTCACAGTTTTGGCAAAAATATGAGTAATGTTACACTGTTCAAGCAGTGCAAAAGTACAGCATCTTTAAGGTAACATTTTGATCCTGTTTTATTTTGCTCTGCATAGCTTTTTATAAGGGGTGTCACTCCACTTAATTTCTTACTCTACCAACTGTATTTGAGTGTAGCAACACTGAGCCGGTTTGCAAAGCGTTTTTCACTGGGATCTTCCCATTCAGATCAGGTTACCACTGGCAGGACTGCCAATTAGTTCTGCCCGTCGTCTTTCACAGAAATCCACCTAAGCTGTAATAGGGGCACAATGGAATATGGCAGTGCTGTACTAAGTAAGCACAATTGTGTCTGTCATTACAATACCATGGCCATTATGGAAACAGACTCTGTTGCTGTAATTGTGCATAATGCAAGCGGGTACTACTTTGGAAACTGGCCTATCGTTGTTTGACTGTCTTGGTATTAAAATTCAATGATGTGAGTATGACGATTTATGATGGTAAATTAAGGCAATGTTGTGAGTAACTTCACTTTTGATTACAATCAATACAGTCATACGTTAAAAGCAATGCCTACTCCATGCAGATCAAGCGGCCAAGTCCATTCCCCACTTACACAGGGTATCTCTGTTTTCTTTGTCAAGGTCTCACCATGTTTATATAAACCCACATGCATTATTCTTCACTGCCAAATTGCTAGTGTCTTGTCCACAGGCAACTGAGTTCTCAGCTTACCTCCTTCATCCTTCTTCCCTTTCATTAGTCTCGTTTCCATTCAGGGATCTCTACAGAATCCTCTCCTTTCTGTTAAAATGATATCACCACACCTGCCACCTTTAGATCTTTGCTTGTCTTTCTTGATCTTAGTGCTGCTTTACACAATGGGGACCATTGTACTCTTATTTCCACCCTTTAATCTCTAAGGTTCTCTATCACTTTTCTCCACTCTGTTCATTCTTATTCATCTGATTGATCCTGTATTGTTCCCTAAGAGGGCTCCATCTCTCAATCACACCCTCTGCCTTTTGGGGTGCCCCAATGCTCCATTCTGTGCCCCTTGGTATTTCCTCACTGCACATATTGTTTGGCTTCTTTAATCCTTGGTCATGATCTTTAGGTGGCTTAATAGGCTGACAACACTCAGATGTTCATCACCTGCTGTGTATTTGATGACTCGATCCACCAGCATCTCCCCCTTCCTCTCTGCATATATGTTCTGGATGGCTAACTGCTTCCTTTGTTTTAATCCAGAAAATACTGAAATTCTGGTTTCTCTGCCTCTGCCTCACCTTTTCCCTCATTGTCTATTTCTTTTTCTCTCTTTCAGCTTACTTTTTAGTCAACAAACACGTAATCTTGGGTCCATTTTTGATTCTGCTCTTTCTCTTCAGACACACAGTGCTTCTGTTGTTTGATCTTGTCATTTTCATCGTATTAATAGTAGGAAATTCCAACTCCTTCTGACTTTTTTGCTTTTACGAAATCTCTTTTTATAAACTGTTGTCTTTCTCATCTTAATTATTGCTGTTCATTGTAAGTTTGTCTTCATAACTATGCTATTCTGCTTCGCTCTATATTACATTCTGCAGTAAGACTTTCTTTTTGCCTTCCCCATACTTCCAATATCTCGTGGTATCTATCACATCTTCACTGGCTCAGATTCTAGCAACGGTTTGAAATCCAGTTTCTGTGTCTCATCTTCAAGAGCATTCATGCACTGGCCTCCCTACCTCTGTTCACTGATCTCTGATCTCTCTGTAGCACCCTTCTAGAGACCTTCACTCTGATTCCCATTTTCTTCTATCTGTACGTAGTCCTCTGTGTGTTCCCCCTATTTTTATTCATTCAAACTTTCAACTCCTAGAGTTTGGAATGCCCATCTTCTTGAAAGTCATGCGTGCCCTACTCTCTACCTCTATGAATTCTCTAAAACTTTATTTGCTTCAGTCTGTCCATTCTTGAATCCCCAGTTCTCCTCATTTTGTGAGTTATTGATGTGGTTTATTTTGTTAATTTCATTTGATTATACCTTTGATTAACTATGTGCAGCGCTTTGGATAAAAGCATTATATACGCTTTGTAAAATAAATAAAATTCAAGGTGGTTAGCTAGACTAGCTGGGTGTAACGCTCACCTGATTCTCGCAGAGGCGCCGGTCTTGACTGGGCGACTACCGTATCTTCAAAGGTGATGTGTAGCACCCGGTTGGCTCTTTGGGCTGGACCTCTGTGCACTGTATGCCTGACGTGTAGAGTAAGATGTCTGCAGATAGAAAATATGGGGTTAATGAACTGGGGTTATTGGGGTGTCCCTATCTCTTTCCTCTTCTCCTCTCCTGTAGACCCCCAAAGGTTAACGCTCTCACCTTAGGTAAGTGAATGCCGAGCTCTCCATCTGCCTCGGGGCAGGGTGCTGTAACCAGTTTCTTCACTGGATAGGTAGCGCAGGCCTCTTGACTTCAGAGGACTGCTGTCCGTCGTTTACTGCACGAACGGTAAGTTTCGAGTCATTCAAATGTCTTTAAAGTTTTTAGTAATGATGTCTCTTGTTTTGCAGGGTTCCGGCGATGGCGGATGACGGGCTGAAGTGAGTTGAAGATGGAGCCCGTGTGATGAATAGAAGCGCCTGGAAGCACGTAAGTAAGCGCTTGTTGCCTGCTTCGCTATGCGCTCTAACTGTCTTTTTATTTTGCAGGTACGAGTTCGGAGCGGCTGCAGGGTGCCGGAATACCCACTGGATTAGATGTGGAAAGGAGTAATGGCACGTGAGTATTAAAGTTCCCCAATGTCTTTAAACGCACCTTGTTTTGTCTTTCAGATGCGGGATGCAGCGCCGAAGGCCTCCGGAGCGTGCAAAGAGTTGGTAAACTTTTGTCTTTCAGATGCCGGAATGCAGTGTGAAGACCTCCGGAGCGCACGAAGAGTAGGTAAGCCTTTGCCTTTCAGATGCCGGAATGCTAACCTGTTCTTTCTTGTCTTTATAGGTGTTGCTGAAGACTGGATTCAGGATGGTAAGCCTTTGCCTTTCAGATGCCGGAATGCTAACCTGTTCTTTCTTGTCTTTATAGGTGTTGCTGAAGACTGGATTCAGGATGGTAAGCCTTTTTCCTTAGGCCCAGGACCGGATGCAGAAGACACGATGAGCGTTCTGCTGCAGAGGTTGCAGAATAACGCAAAGCAAGATTCATCCACCGGGTGTGGTTTAAATAGCCTCCTGTAGTGCTTAGGTGTCTCCTTCCACAGCCACGCCTAAGTAAGAAAAGAGTTCCTGGTAAGAAAAGAGTTCCTGCCTTCCAGAAGAGTTCCAGTGTTCTGAATCTAGGGAGTGGCTCCAGCCCCACCCAACAGGAAAAGTAGTTCCAAACAGAAGAGGATCAGAGGCTCAACTGGCAGGCAAGTAAGCAGCATGGTCTGCTGAAGGTAAGTCCACCCAAGCATTATGAGCCTGGCGCTTCCAGCGCTGGGACTGGGCATATTTATGAGCCTGGTGCCACTGGCGCCAGGACTGGGTCCAAAAGGTCCCAATTGGGACTGGTTGGCACTCGGAACCTGGGTTATGGATCTGCTTCCAAGGGAGTTGGGAAAACCCTGACCTTTTGGAAGCAGAGATCATGACAGTACCCCCCCTCAAGGCCCCTCCCAAACCGGGCTTCTCCGGGGGTTTTGGCTTGTCAGGAAATGTTCGGTGAAATCTTTTGATTAGGCGAGGAGCGTGGACATATTCAGCAGGTTCCCAGGATCTCTCTTGGGGGCCGTAGCCTTTCCAGTCAATTAGGTAGAATAGTTTAGATTTGGAGATCTTGGAGTCCAGAATGCTTTTGACTTCAAACTCGAGTTCTCCATCCACTAGGATAGGTTTTGGAGATTTGGTTAGTCGGGTTTGAGGTTGCACGGGTTTTAATAGAGAGACGTGGAAGACCGGATGTATCTTCATGTGCGGGGGCAAGTCCAACTTGACCGCTACTGGGTTTACTATGGTAGTGATGGAATAGGGACCAAGGTATCTTGGGTTGAATGTGCGTGGCCCTTTTAGAGATAGATATTTGGTGGATAACCAGACTTGATCCCCTACTTGATAGTGAGGGGCTTCCTTCCGATGTTGATCTGCTCCTTTCTTGTATTGTTCTTTAGCCCTTTGAAGGTGAGAAACAGCTTCCTTAAAGGCTTGAGTGATTGTAGAATGCAGGTAGTCTACTGCTGGTGTTTCAAGATCTTGGAGGGGATCCAACTCCGAGGTTCGAGGGTGACTGCCGTACAAAAGAAAAAATGGGGTTTTCCCAGTTCCCGAATGGACAGAGTTATTGTAGGCATACTCGGCTATCCAAAGGATATCTTTCCAAGTTTTTTCAGTTTGTTGCAGCATGCACCGTAAATACTGTTCCAGAGTTTGATTGGTCCTCTCGGTTTGTCCGTCGGTCTGAGGGTGGTGACTGGTCGATAGTCTCACATCAATTTGAGCCGACCGACAGCAACTTCGCCAAAAATGAGAAATAAATTGACTACCTCGATCCGAAATTAGAACCGAAGGAAAACCGTGCAGTCGGACGATGTTTTCGAGAAATTCTCGGGCCAGAGTTGCTGCTGTTGGCAAGCCTTTGAGCGGAATGAAATGCGCCATCTTGGAGAATAAGTCCACGATTACTAGAATCGTATTGTATCCGGAGCATGGAGGTAGATCGGTGATGAAGTCCATAGAAAGCGTATGCCAAGGGCGAGGTGGGATGTCAATAGGGCGTAAGAGGCCTGCTGGTCTTTCCTTTTGACTCTTGTTTTGGGCGCATACTCCACAGGACATTATAAAGTCTCTGATATCTTTTTTCCAAGACGGCCACCAGAAGTAGCGCTTGATCTTTTCTGAGGTCTTGGCTATACCGGGATGACCTTCCATTAAAGAGTCGTGATAACAAGAGATTACTTTTTTCTGTAAATCTGTGCTGGGTAGGTATAATCGTTCTTGGAAATACAATAAGTTGTCCTTTACTGCAAAGTCCTTTCCCTGCAGATGCCAATTCTGTATGTCTGCTGGAGTTACAAGTTGCCTGGCTTTATCCTTAACTTCCTCTATGGATTCTGTGGCGATTACACCCAGAATTCTTTGTTCGGGAATGATTGGTACAGGTTTAGGGTTGACCAAGTGTTCTTCCACTCCCATCCGAGAAAGGGCATCGGCTTTACCGTTCTTTGTACCAGGTCGATAGGTAATTATGAAGTCAAACTCGGCAAAGAATAATGCCCAACGGAGTTGTCTAGAGGATTGGGCTTTTGCGGTCTTCAAATATTGCAGGTTTCGGTGATCCGTAATCACAGTAACGGTGTGTCGAGCCCCCAGCAGATAATGCCGCCAAGCCTTAAAGGCAGACTTGATAGCCAGAAGTTCCTTGTCAGTAATCGTGTAATTGATTTCAGGAGGCGAGAATTTGTGGGACCAAAATGCCACGGGATGCAACTGATTGGTTACCGGGTCCTTTTGTGATAGAACTGCCCCCATGGCAAGGCTTGAAGCATCAGTTTCCACGATGTAGGGGAGTTCGGGGCGAGGGTGTTTTAAGATTGGTGCAGAGATAAATTTAGTCTTCAAATCCTGGAAAGCTTGTTCCGCCTCGGTAGACCATTCAAAACGTTTGTTTTTCTTTAACAAGGCAGTGATGGGCTGGACTATTCGAGAGAATTCGGGGATAAATCTGCGGTAAAAGTTAGCGAAGCCTAACATGCTTTGCACACCTTTTACGGAGGATGGTGATGGCCATTTGAGATCTGCATCGACCTTCTTTGAATCCATACGCACTCCGCCAGGTGATAATATGAATCCCAAGAATTCAACTTCAGTCACGTTGAAAACACATTTTTCCAACTTAGCGAAAAGTTTGTGTTGACGCAATCTTTCGAGGACCATTTTCACGTGTTTCCGATGTTCAGATTCCGATGAAGAATAAACGAGGATGTCGTCAATGTAAACAACAACACACACATCTATGAGCTCTCTGAGGACATCGTTCATAAAATATTGAAAGGCGGCCGGGGCATTGCAAAGTCCGAAGGGCATGACCTGATATTCAAATAGCCCATACTTGGTGCGGAAGGCCGTCTTCCATTCATCGCCCTCTTTTACTCGTACCAAGTGGTAAGCTCCTCTAAGATCCAGCTTTGTATATATGCATGCTTTTCTGACTTGGTCCAGGAGTTCAGGGATCAAAGGTAACGGATATCTATTCTTAACGGTGATCTGGTTCAGGGAGTGATAATCGATACAAGTTCTAAGGTCTCCTTCCTTTTTTGGAACGAAGAACAAAGCTGAAGAAGCAGGGGACTTGGAAGGACGAATAAACCCATTTGCCAGGTATTGATCCAGGTATTGTCGAAGGTGAAGGTTCTCAGGCTCGGTGAGGGCATAAATTCTACTACAAGGAGGAGTAGATCCAGGTATCAGGTCTATCTGGCAGTCATAAGACCTATGAGGAGGTAGAGAGTTAGCCTGATCCTTCCGGAAAACATCTTGGTATTCTAGGTATTCGGGAGGTAACTGGGGAGTCTCTGAAGAAATTGCGGCCAGTGCAACACCAGGTGGAGGGTGACAAGTAGAGACACATTCTGGAAACTGGACCGTTCTTGCTCGCCAATCGATCAGAGGATTGTGTTTCTCTAACCAAGGTATTCCTAGAATAATCTGAAACTGAGGGGCCTTGATCACATCGAACACGATCTTCTCATGGTGTCCATCTTGACTTACTAGCGTCACCTCTTGAGTGGTATGCGTTACTGGCCCGGAGGCTATCTCCGTACCATCCACCGTAGTAATGACGTCCTTTACAGCCTTGGGACAAAGAGTTAGATTCATCCTCAAAACCATTTCATGATCCACATAATTGCCGATGGCACCGCTGTCGACGTAAGCTTCAATTGCATGTAATCGATCTGGATTATCAGGGCTAATGAGGACCATAGGTATCACGAAATGCGAGGTCACGGAACTGGTTTTCACGCTCGGCAAGAGGACCTCTATTCTTGTCGGGCGAGGTCGTTTCCCTGCTCAGAGTTTGTAACTTTGGTAACTGCAGCTCCTACTGCCTTCTTGGCAGGTTTCACCGGACAGTCTCGAAGAAAGTGCCCTGAGTTTCCGCAATATAGGCATAATTGCAACTGTTTCCTCCTTTCCCGCTCCCTTTGTGTTAGAGGACCTTTCAGACCCCCTATTTGCATGGGTTCCCCGGAGTCTACTCCTTTGGAAGGAGTTGGCGGTTTGGAAAATACTCGAGCATCAAACTTGGAACGATCGGCCTTCCTGTTCTGCAGCCTGTGATCTATTTGAACGACCAAGTCTATATAATCCGAACAGTCTTGTGGGGGATTCACTACTTGGGCTAAAACGTCTTTGAGCTCTCCACGTAGACCTCTATAAAACAGCGTAATCCTTTTGTCCTCAGGCCATTGAGTTTCCACTATTAGTCTATTGAAAGATGCAATATAAGCCAAAAGGTCTTGATTACCCTGTCGCAACGAAAGAAGCTCATTGTCCAAGGCCTGCCCCTGTGAATGTCTTGCGAACAGTTTTTCCATACTAAGCTGAAAGGCTTGAAAATCATGGAGAACCGGATCATCTTGATTAACTAGAGGGATCGACCAGTCTGCCGCATTGCCACTAAGGTACGAAAGTACAAAAGCTACTTTCGCTTGATCAGTTGAAAAAGGCTGCTGGCCGGCATAAGAATTGCAACTGGCACTGATTGATAAATACTGCAAACCTCTTTGGGTCACCAGAAAATCGTTCGGGCGGAGCCAGAGGTACATTCCCAGGTAGGTTGATCTGCACTGGATTCATAGAGGATGTTGAAGGAAGATTTGCCCCTGATGCGGGTAACGGGGTCTGTCCGGCTTGTGACTGTAGCACTTGTCTAGCAAGATTGTCTGTTCTCTCCTTGGAAATAATTAGTTCCCTCCTTAGAGCATTCGTTTCCTGACGAGCTGCATGCACTTCTGCCCTTAGTTCCCCAAGTAACCGGGCTAGGGGGTCAGTATCCGAGGTTTCCATAGCGCCTGGGCGAGAGTTTTGCGGTAGGCTTTGCGTTCTGTAACGCTCACCTGATTCTCGCAGAGGCGCCGGTCTTGACTGGGCGACTACCGTATCTTCAAAGGTGATGTGTAGCACCCGGTTGGCTCTTTGGGCTGGACCTCTGTGCACTGTATGCCTGATGTGTAGAGTAAGATGTCTGCAGATAGAAAATATGGGGTTAATGAACTGGGGTTATTGGGGTGTCCCTATCTCTTTCCTCTTCTCCTCTCCTGTAGACCCCCAAAGGTTAACGCTCTCACCTTAGGTAAGTGAATGCCGAGCTCTCCATCTGCCTCGGGGCAGGGTGCTGTAACCAGTTTCTTCACTGGATAGGTAGCGCAGGCCTCTTGACTTCAGAGGACTGCTGTCCGTCGTTTACTGCACGAACGGTAAGTTTCGAGTCATTCAAATGTCTTTAAAGTCTTTAGTAATGATGTCTCTTGTTTTGCAGGGTTCCGGCGATGGCGGATGACGGGCTGAAGTGAGTTGAAGATGGAGCCCGTGTGATGAATAGAAGCGCCTGGAAGCACGTAAGTAAGCGCTTGTGCCTGCTTCGCTATGCGCTCTAACTGTCTTTTTATTTTGCAGGTACGAGTTCGGAGCGGCTGCAGGGTGCCGGAATACCCACTGGATTAGATGTGGAAAGGAGTAATGGCACGTGAGTATTAAAGTTCCCCAATGTCTTTAAACGCACCTTGTTTTGTCTTTCAGATGCGGGATGCAGCGCCGAAGGCCTCCGGAGCGTGCAAAGAGTTGGTAAACTTTTGTCTTTCAGATGCCGGAATGCAGTGTGAAGACCTCCGGAGCGCACGAAGAGTAGGTAAGCCTTTGCCTTTCAGATGCCGGAATGCTAACCTGTTCTTTCTTGTCTTTATAGGTGTTGCTGAAGACTGGATTCAGGATGGTAAGCCTTTGCCTTTCAGATGCCGGAATGCTAACCTGTTCTTTCTTGTCTTTATAGGAAAACCCTGACCTTTTGGAAGCAGAGATCATGACACTGGGAGAAGGACACCCAATCAGACTGCTGGATCAGGAGTGTGAATGGCATTGCGTGTATGATTTTTTTTTTATAGAGTGTTGACCTGAAAGTGGTCATGATTCCTTAATTCTCATTTTTTTCTTTTTTATCTGAAGGATCCAATCTAGGGAATAGCAGGACGATTACTTACCAAACTCAGATTATTACCCAGCCATGGAAATGTAGTTAAACTTTATGATAATCTAATGTTAATTGCAAGAAATGTAGGTGTTGTCCGAATGTGTTGAGCAATCATTTTGGTTGGTGGTATAGCAAAGATTGCAGGAATTTAAGGAGATGCCTTTTAAAAGCTCTAAATGGCCTATGTAGAGGCAATCTTTGCATTTCTAGGGCAAGGGAAAAGTATGAAAGAGAAATACTAGTGACAGAAAAGACCTGACAATGATCACTATGGCTTATACTCTAATGGTAGTAGGAGTGTAAGTCATTTTTGGAAGGCTGTCTGATGTAGCGTAGGGATGCATCAATTGAACATTGTTAATAACGTGGCTGCAACTGAGTGGGTATTTTTCTTTTTTATACCATCCAGTGACACAATCTTCTACTATCAATTTTGTTAACCATGTGAACCATAGAGGTAGACTATAATTAAATGTACATGTGGTGAATTAGTTTGACCTTATCGCAGTCACTAAGCGGCAAAGCTCCAGGTGATGTTCTGGTACCAATAGACATTTTTCATATAACCCAGCAGTCTGGGTACCAGTCTTTACCAAGCTTATCCATCTAATTTCTGAAGATCATATATTTACATCCAGTTCGGGCCAAAATATTATTTGCGTCCTTAAGTGCGATAGACTGGACCCCTTCTGGTATTGTCCAATTTCATTGATCAATTAAACCGCTAAGTAGTTCAGAAGATTTGTCTTCAATAGAATACTCAACTGGGTCAATGAAAATAAGATCCTAGCTGATGAGCAGTTTTGCTTCCATAAAGGAGTAGGAATGGTGGAGCAAGTCCTTAACCTTAGGCTATTTCTTTAAATATGTTCTTGGCAATAGGTGTCTAATCTATCTTGGATGTATGGATCTTCGTTCATCTTTTGATCATGTCAATTTGTACATTTATGGGAAATGTTGTCTGTTCTCTAGGGTTACCTAAGCCATTTCTTTGTTTATTGATGGGGCTTCATGAGAACTTAACTGTTTGGATCAAACTAATGATTTTTCTGCCATGACAGTGGGTCGAGGTGTAGGACAGGACTGTGTGCTAGGCCCCCCGCTATTTAAGATATACATTCATTCATTATTTGGTGTACTTTGTGAGCATACATCTTATGCGCTACTAAAATAGCAGGAAGGTAGATCTGTGCACTTGTATATGCTGATGATGTAGTCCTGATAGCCTGTAGTCCAAGAGCACTACAGTTTTTAGTAAGTGGTTTTGTGAAATTCATGGCTGCCAAGGACCACTGTCAAAACCTTTAAAAATCAAATCGTATATGTGCTGATCGATGTAAAGGCACATTACCCCCCAAGTGTAGCAGGGGTACAAAATTGCTGTGGGTTGATAATCTATTTATTTGGGAATTATTTTTAGGAAAAACTTGGAATGGGGCAATCAGGTATCAAATTGTGCCACAAAAATAGCTCAGATTAAGAAAGCAATCTAATTGTATAGTTCTGCAACAATGTACGAGGGAGTACTTTGGATTCAATGTTTCCAATTCATTTAGGAAAATCTGTCTCAGTGGCTAGTTATCATTCAGATTCTGGGGCTAAAGTACAGTGGCAACAATTCAACATAGAGAAAATATTTATTTTCACAATGCGTATGCGGGTTGCCAAAAGACATATTTACTACATATGGATAGTAGTTTGGGTTTTATTGCAGATTTGATCAACTTGAAACTGCTGAAATGCTAGGGTAAACTGTGGAGTTGCAGGGAATGTCAACTGATGCATTGTATTATACACAATCTGATCACTTCTGATTTGGTGTATTTTAGTCACTGGCTGCAGTATTGGAGAGGTGGATTTGCTGTACTGTGTCAAAGTGATATATGTGCGCTTTTGGCTGCTTCAGTTGATTTAAAGTCACTTTGATCTGAATGTATCAATCTTAAACCACATGAACAATATAATTTGTATTGCATTTGTATTTATTGTTTTATATAGTGCTTTAATCCAAAGTGCTTTACAGTTTAACAACAAGAATACATCAAACATGGAATAGTAGAAGCAATAACAATATACATGAATCAAACCAGAAAAACAGCATGTAGAACAATTTGCATATGAGAAAGAAGAGGAGAAGAGGGGGTGGGCAAGGAAAGAAGAGGGAGAGAGAGTAGGTAGTAAAGTGAGTAGTTGGAAGAAAGGAGACCTTATGAGAGACGGGGAAAGATAAAGAAAACCAAGAAGAGGGTACTAGAAGAAGAGAGAGAAAGATGAGAGGGAGAAAAGTGTCATGAAGGGGAATGAAAAAGAAGTGATTTCAAGCAGGAGAGATATAATAATATAAGGAGGATATAATGAAGAGTGCCGTAAATGATCACCAATACACTATTGTTGGAGAAGAGGAAGTAGGGAAACAATACAGGCTCTAATACTTCAACTAAAACCTACACCAGACCTGGCGTTTCCTATGCCAGCCTGCACTGCCATCCGTCTGGCAGGCAAACTTACCCCATTCGTAACAACCTTTGTGAACAAATCACTCACAGAAGGCCGTGTCCCACGCGCACTTAAGGGCGCGTTGGTAAAACCTTTGTTGAAAAAGCCCAACCTAGATCCCATGATACTTAAAAACTACCGTCCCGTAGCCAACTTATGCTGGCCTACCAAAATCCTCGAAAAAATGGTTTGTAACCAATTTCAGCAGTTCGTTGATAGTAGAGACATCTTAGATGAGCATCAATCAGGGTTTCGCCCTAACCATGGTACTGAGACTGCCCTACTAGAAGTCCAGGATGACCTACTGGAGGCAGCAGACAGGGGAAGCAACTCAATATAATTGATGCTCGACCTGTCTGTGGCGTTCAACACTATTAATCACAAGATTATACTTCAACGGATCAGAAATATTGGCAGAGCAGCCAAAGTAGTGGTGGACTGGTTTGACTCCTTTTTACAGGACAGAACTCAGCAGGTGACACTGGGAGCATTTCTCTCAGAATTAATACAACCGAGGTGCGGAGTCCCTCAGGGATCAGCACTATCACCTCTGGTTTTCAATTTATATATTTGACCACTGTTCGACATCTTGAGGAAACACGGTCTACGTTTTCACTCACATGCCAACTACACAGAGATTTATGTGGAGACAGAGAATTTACCTGAGGCATTTGAGAGGATAAACCAACGTATGCAAGATATTAAAAAATGGATGGCCTGCAACCAACTTCAACTTAATGCAGGCAAAACAGAATTCATATTATTTAGATCGGAGAAGAAAAACAGACAGGAAGTCATAAATACCACCCCACAGATTGTGGGTGTGAGCATTCCGTTCTCAGAAAAAGTGAAGAACCTTGGGTGTATCTGGCAAGAAAATCTTGCCAGTGAAGCCCAGGTAGGGGCAAAAGTAAAAGCAGTATACTGTTCCCTGCGCCTGTTTAGGAATATACTCCCCTTTCTAATTCCTCAAGATTATCCAGTAGTGGTGGGAGCCTTGGTGAACTCCCACCTAGACTACTGTAATTGTCTTATGACAGGGATCCCTGGGAAATAAATGGTAAGACTACAGAGGGCCCAGAATGTGGCAGTTAGATTAACGGGCCATCTGGGTAAAAGAGATCATGTGTCCACAGCCAGAAAAGCATTGCATTGGTTGATGGTGGAGGATCGTATAACATTTAAGGTGGCATGCTTGGAATACAAGTGTTACCATAGACTTGCACCCGATATTTAAACACTAGAATCCTTCACTACTACCCATCCAGAGACCTCTGATCAGGAGATAAAGTCCTGTTACGCGTCCCTAGGACAAAATGTATCTCTAAAGGTGACAGGAGGTTCTCTGTGTTTGGACCCAAGCTATGGAACCAGTTGCCCTTTAGCATCCGCTCATGCACTACCTTGGCAAGGTTTAGAAAAGAACTCAAAACCTTCCTATTTAAATGAATATACCCTTTTTAGGGCTACTTCAGGCTCCCACAGCGATACACTCAATCTCTAGTTAACATCTGCGCCCAAATGCAGTTACCTGCCTGGTGCGTGTAAGAAATTACTCAAAATCAAATTATCATGAGTTGGATGATTATTTGGTTAATTATTGTAGATGGTTTCTATTTTAGAAATGTTACTGATGCTAAGAAGTATTTACTTCCCCTTCCTGAGAAGGATATTGCTTATACAGTTTAACATGTTATTGAAAAAACATTATATGTTTAAGAAAATGTTAATATATATTACATTGTTTTTGTTCACTGTTATGTTGCTTTGTTATTGCTGCATTATGCTCTGTTTTTAAAGCTATTTTAATCATCGAAATAAAGTTTGACTTACCTACTAAAAAAAAAACATTCTATTTTAACATTTTATATTAAGTAGTTATAGATGTACTGTTCCATCTTATATTTCGCTGATATTCCACTGTTATATTCATAGGAGAATGGTTAGTAATAAGATTGTGTCCTTCAAAGAGTACCTTCATGCTAGCCGTAGCTTATTTTTCCCCATTCCTTGAGCCCAACACCTTTCAATCCAAAGTTTGGAATTTATGCTGTGAAAAAGACAAGCTTAAAAGAGTCAGACAGTCCTCATTTTCATTACAAGAAAAAGTGAGTTTTCCTCACTCAGACGATACAAAGTTAAGCGTCTCACCTGCTTTTCATTGCAAGTGATAGTGACGTTACCCAGGTTTGGGAAATAATTGTCTCTTGTGATCTTCAAGCAACATTTTAAACATTCTGATCAATTCTTGGAGTTAGTTTAGGTCTCAGTCGGAAAGATCTCCTGCTTTGTTCTACCCCATATTTTGCTCTCAACTCAAAAAAATGCATACACAAAAATAATTGGCTGCCCCAATCAAATATCTTTCCTTTTGTTGCATCGTTGTCACTGAGTTATGATATTATAATTTAAGTCATAATACTAGGTATTGAGTACTTGCACAATCTGAATGACACAAGGCATAGTAAGATCATTTATTTTTGTCCTCCTTCTGTCTTCCCTTCCTTGTCTTGTTGCGCCATGAAACGCTTGTTTACCGGCGTGTTTTAAATAACTTGTATCATGTCATACCTGTGAGGGAAACCTGTATGGGGTGTCACTAATCCATAGAATGATAGTGTATTTTCCTCCAAATCTGGACTGTATCCATCCGACAGGAATCATCTCTGGAATGCAAGGTTTAGGCACCCTTCCTGTGACCAACATTGCACCAGACGCTAAAACTATATGCACCCATCCAAAATGATACTCTTCAGACCTAAAGTAATATAGATACATTTCAAATTTAAACCAAGATAGCACTCTTAACATAAGTGTAAACAAAGACACATTTTTGTAATTGTGTTCTAATACAGGTCCCTCTCATCCAAGGTCCTACCTCTGCTACCCTACTAATGGAGTGTCACTTCTCCATTACTGTATTCTTAATAAGATGCGGGCACCTAATGCTACCCTCTAAACTGGCAAGTAATTTTCTGTGCACGAAGACCTTCCCAGTTTCAACATGTTATGTAGTCCCACACATTAGATTGATCAATTTCTCATTAAAATCAAACGAAAGAGAGGTTTGGCTTCAGAGTATAATAGAAACTTTAGGAATAAAATAATTATGGTGGTCTTTGTACATTTGGATCTCTCTTGCTAGACCTGCAAACTAGCCCACAATTAGAGTATGTTGGTAATCAGATTGGGGAAGGCCAGTAGTAATTTAGAAGCCACTAATTTTACAATATTTAATGTTACTATATTTAAAAAGTGCTACTATCACCAAAAAGGTATCTTGGCACTCAGGAGATAAAACTGTACAAAAACACAAAAAGAGACAGTCTCCAGCCAACAGATGCAACCAAGACCTAAAAATAGGTGCATTTTCGGCAAGCGTCAGAAAGATAAATGGTTTTCCAAACCCTGAAGTGTGTGTGCAGTAGCTGATTCCAAAGAACTGGTGCAGCTACAAAAAAGGCACTTCCCCCAATCTGAGATCATTTAAATCGTGGCACCGTTTTTACTGAATATTTTCAGCTGCCATGGCACAGAAGGCATGATTAACAATGCACAAGAATTTCAAGTGAATATGACTCAGTACAGGAAGCCAGTGTACTGAACGTAAAAATGGAAAAATGTGGGCTCGGTAGAAGGATTGTGTAGAAACTCTAGAAGCAGAATTCTGCAGAATTTGCAAATGCTGATGTAAGTATGCATGCTGTGCTGTAAAAAGAAAGTCAAAAGTGCCAAAAACCAAGGAGACTATCACAGGCGCGAGATAAGGGAGAATCCGGCGTAGAATGTGTTATTTGAAATAACAACATTGGCAAAGAGCACATACTTGGACTTCAGCAGATAAGGAGGCTGAGATTTTACAGCCCAAGACTTTGACTGCTGCCACCCGAGTAAGAAAAGAACCAAGATAAGGAGGCCAAAAAGCTGAAGTCCAAAATGAAGACACTGAGGGAGGTCCAACCACCAGTGCCTCATTCTTGTCCCTGTTCAGCTTCAGCCAGTTGCCACTCATCTAACATCCCAGGCTTCCAGATTGAGAAAGATGCACGATGATCTGCATGTCATCAGCGTATGAATAACAACGGATGCCATGAGCTAGGATATGTTTGGCAATAAGCTGAATATAGACATTAAACAGGACAGGGGAAAGAGCTGAACCAAAGGCACCCCACAGGTCACAGCATCGAAGTACATTGAAAATGGGAGAGAGAAAGTGATTTGGCCCAATCACACAGCAAAGATCGAAATTAGGACAGTACAAAGCCTGAGATGTTTGCCATTGCTAAATGACAAAGTGAGATAAAATGTTCAAAGGCAGCTGACAGATCTAGTAAAATCAGCACCCCGACACCACCTTGGTTGTAATTTCATACAAGGTCATCAACTACTGATACCTGCACAGACTCTGTGCCGCAGCCAGGGCGAAAGCCAGATTCGAAAGGATAAAAGAAAAAGGAATCCTCTAAAAAAATGACTAAGCAAAGGGGTCACCAAAGATTTAAAACGTTTTTAAAAAAAATAAGAAGCAGAATAGGGTGAAAGTTTGCAGGAAGGGTGTGGTCCAGTGATGTCTTTTTTAGGAGTGGGATCACCAGTGCTTGTTTCAAAGAGGAAGGAATGAAGTCAGAGACAAAAGCATGATTAACCGCCTGGGTAAACAAAAGAGGAAATATAAGGATTGCCTTCTTTCCAAATGAAAAGCAGAATGGAAACCAGTGAGGAGGCTTACTTCATTCGATTTGTATTAATACCAATATCCACAAGGGCAAAAAAAAGGAAAACTAGACCATGCATGTAATTTCTCAATGACTGAGGATACAACCTGTGAAAGAACAGAAAGGTCTAACGTTTGAGAAGCAGTGCATATGACAGTAATTTCAGCTGTAAACCTCTTAATATCAACCAAGCGCCAGTTTCAGCGCGGCAGTCCCTGAATAGTGGGGCCGTTCATGGACAGGCTAATCTTGACTGAAAACGGAATGTGAAAATTGTCAGTACAGAGAATGCGCAAAACAGGACAAAAGTCCAGTACATTGCCATTAAAATCACCAACTATAATCAGATTGGCAAAGCAAAGCTGTACATTAGCAACTAGTTCCAGAAAAGCAGTGTCAAATGCAGAATTAAAAAGAGATGGGCAGTAAAAAAATCAAAATATGCAAAGTTATGGATGCTGAGATGGAAACACAAACCAACAAGGCGTCCATTCTAATAATGTGAACAAGTGTCACCATATTACAGGCAATGGAAGGCTTATAAACAAATGCCAGACCATCACCAGGGCGGGCTGTACTCCTATCATGACGAAGGCTACTATAGTTAGCAGGCAGAGCTTGTACCACTGCTGAGAATCGCATTGCCTTTTTCAGTCATACAGACTAAATCCCGAGAATGCTTTGACAACAAATCATAGCACGACGTAGCATGAGCCACAAGAGAAGGTGCATTCAATAAGAAACATTTTAAAAGACTCGTAGTAGAGGCTGCAATACCAGAACTCGCTGTAGGAAGAGCATCAACACCGATGGCAAATACTGTACCACTTGGAACAAATGTACATGCAGGCTACACGGCAGTGATGGCGAGGATGAGCCCCTAGAAGAAATATGGGAAGGATCTGACCATGCCCCAGCCGAGTCATGGACGGGCACAGACAGGTTGAAGATAGTGGGTGCAATGTATTTCCAACTTTGTCTGGGCTAGGAGGCACCCAGGAGTCAAGTAATGTGAGGCCAAGCACCCCATCTATGCTAACCACAGTAGATACGAGGAAAATAAGCAAAACTAAGAAAACAAACTAACATAATAAAAAGAGACAAACATCAAGACAATGACAAGCTAAAAGCAAATCTGGCACATAAAAGAGAGTAGTATTTTCCTGGCCTAGTTGTGCAGTGATTGATTGGAATGTGATTGAAAGCAAACAAAACAATTAAAGCAAATTGGGCAGCATAGCCATGACTAACCTGTGTTCAGAGAGGATATCCCTCTGTCTGATAGGGCGTTCTTGACCCTTGTTAAGCGATTGATACAACAACTCTTGTGGCTTCTCCAAAGGCTGTTACTTTGGGGTTCTCATGCTCCTGTAGCCTGCCTTCAAACGTAATTCAATTGATTTATCTCACAGAGCACTGCCAATGCTCTCAAAAGTTATATTCAACAGCTCTCTTGGCATCTCCAAAGACATATCTTCTGGGTTTCTCCAGGTCCCTTAATCAGTATTATATCTTCTTTTATCCAGTTCATTCAGTCCCTATTGCCTCCCTCTTTCCTAAAAAAAACCTGGGCACCTTCTCTTGTCTTGGGCTGGTTCTGACGGCTAAGCGTCAGGATATGGTGGCTTTGCCTTCTCTCGTTTTCTGCTTTCTCGTTTTCTTCATACTCGAGCTTATAGCTGACTCGCTCTCTTTGTCTATTTGCTTCGGAAGGCTCTGCACACATCAGCAGATGGGCGGTTCCTCCTGGTCTCAGTTTCGTTTACCAAGCCCACCAAGACAACCTCATAGCCACGCCACCAAGCTGGATGGTTTCTGTGACTCCGTCCCAGCAGCAGTTGCTCTACTGCACGCTACACCAGGTTACTGGAGTTCTAAGATGTTTTTTCACTCAGAGGCTACCGCTGCTCCTTCAAGCGGTACCTAGAAAGTACTGCATGGACTAAATTAGTTATTTGGGTACCTCATTTGGTAAATAGCCCATGTGATTACAAATAACAATGTGACATTTTAATAACAAGATGTAATAATAAGGTGCCTTTTGACTCTCCAAAGCCGGGTGTTGACAGAATTTCCTGTGTGCGTGGACTGCATCAATCACATGGTTGCGATCTGGCCCCACCTCCCTTCCCAGCAGCCTTTAACTTTGAAAAAACATGCACATCGGGCAAGTGGATTGGCTAAGTGTCGTGTCTGCTGTCCTGTGCGGAGGTGCTGTTTGACTCTCTGAAGCCGGGTGTTGACAGAATTACCTGTGTGCGTGGACTGTATCAATCACCTGGGTATGGACTAAGTTCATGCTACAAGCAACAAGCACAAGTTGCATGGACTTGATGGTAACAACATTGTTTGTTTAAATTAATTGCAGTTGCGATCTGGCCCCGCCTCCCTTCCCAGCAGCCTTTAACTTTGAAAAAACACGCGCATCGCACACGCACATTGGGCAAGTGTATTGGCTAAGTGTCCTGTCTGCTGTCCTGCGAGGAGGTGCGATTTAACTTTCTGAAGTCGGTTGTTGACAGAATTTCCTGTGTACGTGGACTGTATCAATCATATGGGTATGGACTAAGTTAATGCTACAAGCAACAAGCACAAGTTGCATGGCCTTGATGGTAACAACATTGATTGTTTAAATTCATTGCAGTTGCGATTTGGCCCCACTTCCCTTCCCAGCAGCCTTTAACTTTGAAAAAACACGCACATTGGGCAAGTGTATTGGCTAAGTGTCCT